>NC_133775.1:89832324-89842954 GCF_003597395.2 Chelonoidis abingdonii
TGTGTATAAAAATGCTAACTGTGCTAGATCCAGAGCATAACGACAATCCAGGGGTGTTAGATACTTTACAATTAAAGAAAATGAAAGCACCCTGTGTCTTTCAACCTGTTGATTTCAGTCTCCCAACACCTCTTCATAGCTGGTGTTCGAGATAATAGAATGTACTGACACTTCAAGGAAAAGAAGCAGTGAAAAGTATTGGCCTGCATTTGGAATCAAAGGGCCTTCTCCACTGATCTCTCCTGTACTACTCTCTAGTTACTGAATAGTAAACCTGAAGAAATGTCATTGGAAAGAAAATAAGCTTGTCAATGTTAATAATAGAAACATAGAAATGTAGGGCTCGAAGGGACCTGGAGAGGTCATGTAGTCCACTCCCCTGCGCTGAGGCAGGACCAAATAAACCTAAACCATCCTTGACAGGTTTTTTTTACAAACCTCCACTGATGGAGATTCCACAACCTCCCTTTGAAGCCTATTCCAGTATTTAATTATCCTTATGGCTAGAAAGTTTTCCCTAATATCTATCCTAAATCTCCCTTGCTGCAGATTAAGCTCATTACTTCTTGTCCTACCTTCATAGTCCTCTTTATAATATATTTGAAGACTTTTCCTTTCTCAAGATTAAACATGCCCATTTTTTTTAACCTTTCCGCATAATTCAAGTTTTCTAAATCTTTCATCATGTTTTGTTGGTCTCCTCTGGACTCTTTCTAATTTGTCCACATCTTTCCTAAAGTTTGGCTCCCAGAACTGGACACAGTCCTCCAGCTGAGGCCTCACCAGTGCCAAGTAGAGCAGGATAATTACCTCCCATGTCTTTCATACAACATTCCTGTTAATACATCCCAGAATGATATTAGCCTTTTTTGCAAGCGCATCATATTGTCGATTCATATTCAATTTGTGATCCACTATAACCCCCAGATCCTTTTCAGCCGTTCTACTGCCTACTCAGTTATTCCCTATTTTGAATTTGTGCATTCGATTGTTTCTTCCAAAGAGCAGTATTCTGCACTTGTCTTTATTGAATTTTAGGTTTGCTGATTTCAGAAAAATTCTCCAATTTGTCAAGGTCTTTTTGATCTAATCCTGTCCTCCAAAACGCTACCATCCCCTTCCAGTGTAACGTCATCTGCAAATTTTATAAGCATACTCACCATGCCATTACCCAAGTCATTAATGAAAATATTGAATGTGTCATCAGCTGATAATCTAGGTGGCCTGTACTTGCTTCCTCTCCTACTCTTTTTCTCCTATCTACCCACTTGCGGACTGACACCAATACAGCCACTTACTAATCAGACATCAGTGCCTCTCTGGGAACTAGCCCAATAAAGGATACTCTGCTAGAGAGTTAGCTGAAGCTTGCACACACACCCTACTTCCTTCTTTCTCTTGAGCTTGCATGCAGCCGTACCTCCATGGGAATCCTGACATCTTTCCAAACCCAGGTCCGTAGTGTGCCTCTGACCTGACACAATGAGGGTCCTGAACTGCTAAACGAATTGGGCTGGCATTGTAAAATGCATTCCCACCCCGAGGCTCAGAAAACACATGCTGTGTGTTCACTTCCACCCAAGGAGCCAAGCTTCCAGGACCTGAACACATAAGGAACAGTTCTGGATCTCCACCAGGGCTGGGTCGGCACAGTAATACTTCAGGATTTTTTATTTTATTTTCAGACTCCTTAAATAATAGCTCTTACTGGGTACAGTTTAGTCAGGGCATGTTCTGTGCAAGATTTCCACCTAGCTCCATAAATGCATCTAAGTTGTGATCTGCAGCACCATCTACTAAACTAGCCCCTGAAACAACTGTCATAATGGCCCTCACGCCTGCCTTGACCATGCTGTCCCAGCTTTTCCAGTGCAGCCCTGTCCAGACCTACTGCTCACCCGACTAATCCAGACCTGGGCCTCTCTTGAAGAGGGAGCATCATGTGGTAGGCCTATTTGGTGGTTTTGTGCTGGGCTGAGACTGCATTCACTCTCTTAGTGATCCAACAGAGATTTGAATGCTAGTCTCCTCTTCTGGACAAAATGACACAAATTCAATGCGTCATCCTTATTCCTCTGCCCTCCAACTGGTGAAAGAACTAATGATCATTTTGTTGTTTGTTTTTTATCTGGCTTGTTGGTTCTGCCAAACCAACTGTTCTTTATGTATAATGACGTCAGTTCTGCAGCCTGGCGCCTCCATCACGTCTAGACTGTTAGAAGCTACCATCTTCTGCCTGTAAGAAGATCACTCCCACTGTTTCCATCATCCTTAGGAACACAGCTTAAAGACGTCTAGCCATTATTTTTTGGAAGAAGGATCTTAGTTTTAATATCTATCTGCTCATTGCCACAATTCTTATCGACACACACATGTATAGGCACATATACGCTCACTGAGAGCTTGACAGATGTAATTGGATACAGATGTATTTCATACAGGAATAGGGCAAAGCACTTCAGAACACAGGGCCGTGCGTCAGTAGCTTTTGGCCCACCCGGCAGCAAATGTTTTTGTTGATAAGGACAGAGCATTGTTAGCTTTGGATCCTTTACTCCAAGAGGGGAAAAAATCATGCATTGCTACTGTTACATATTATAAATCATGAGCTTCTTAGCAGCCAATTGGCAACCAGGATTCCCCAATGTTCTCACTTTGTTAACAGTTCCAGCTTATGCTGCTTTCAGAGCACGGGGGGATCACAGTTCACTGGATGACTTTTTGTTCCATTCAGCCAGAGGAGATTGTCTCTAAGAAACCAATTATGTAAATCAATAAATAAATAAGCTGATAATAGTGACTACAGAATTAAACACTCAGTAGGGTTCAGATCAACATTATTATTATCTGACAAATGAGGTCTATGAGCCGTATTGCCACCCGCTGACATTGCTCTTATGCTGTATAACTCCATCCATCTCAATGGAATTGCACTTGATGGACGTGAGAGGAGAACCAAGTGCTGTAAGTTGTGTGACAAGAATAGTTCATGTGATGAGATTCATGATGGCTGAAAATGGTATTTGTTCAGAAAGGCAGCCCTTAAAGTTTGATTGAACTGTAGGAAACCATTGTATCCCTTTCACCATTTGGCAATCACAGTTTTGCTTAGCCTTTTGCTTAGGCCTTTCATGACCTCCCCAACCACTGCTCTGTCCTGTGGGGGAAAGTGTTTGAAAAGGTCATGGCAAAGCAGTTCTCAAGTCATCTGTTTTCCTCTGGCTTCCTGAATCCTTATCCATCTACTGTCTCCTTTTCATCAGACCTGAATTGCGAGGTCTCTTTTTCCCTCCAAAAAGCTAAAACACCAGAGACCTGGAGATGTTGGGTGATTGTTTTTTCCCCATGTCCCTTTCAGAGGCTTTAGGGGTCACCTGGCTTTTTCTTGCTTTATACATCACTTCCGCTTTGTGGCTTTATATCATGTCAACCCTCCCCCAGCCAAAACAGAATGGAGGGGGCTCCCTTAAGAACCTACCAATGCCTCACTTTTCATCAGTCAGAGAGGCCATTTGATTGATGAGCAATGCAAGGCCCCTTTCAGCTCCTGATAAACCCTGGTAAGAAAAGCCCAGGAACTAAACTCTGGCATAGAACTCACAGAGCTCTATACCCAGCTCCTCCTTACCATGTTAGCTGCAGCATGGTAGAACACGAACAGATTTTTAATAATTGCATTGGAGGTTGGAGAAGATCCTGGGGAGATCATGCAAAGATTTCTAAAGATATCTGGGCCGTGCCCTATAGAACATTTTTAACCCTGCCAGTGGCAGAAAGATTAAGGAGGGATTTCTTAATTCATGTTTCCAAGATTACCTCTATTTGTTCAACATGGTTAGCACAATTGCATTGTCCCTATCAAGGGACGGATTCAGCAGGTCAGTGTTTTTCATAAATAAGTACTTGTGAGAAGGGGCTGGAGACCACCTGACTAGGATCCACTACAGCAGAGAAAGAACAGAGGATCTACTTCTGCTGCTACGTGTGAATTCTCTGGTTATTTGTTGTTGTTCTGAACCACTGCATCTCGCCCTTCCCCTAGTGGCAGATTTAGAGTCAGTGGGGCCCTGTGCGCAGCCTTATTCCCACCTACCCCCCTCGGGACCCAGCCAAGAAAAAGAACATTCTATCTTATCTCCCCGCTGTTTTTCATTCTTTTTTTCTTCATCCTTCTCCTATATTATAAGTAATGGGAAGTAAATGAAAATAAAGTGAGGTACCTTGATTGGGGCAGGAGGCTGGGATGCAGGAGGAGGTGCAGGGGGTGGGCTCTGGTCTGGGGCAGGGGTTGGGGTNTAGCATAGAAGGTAAGGGAAAGCCAGTGAAGAAACTCGAACATGAGAGTGACATGACTGGAACCATAAGAAAGGAAGACTGTCTTGGCAGCATATTCCTAGACAGATGTTCCAGGAAAATCCTGTCTTTAGAAACTCAGTGGGCAGAAAGATTCTCTTCACTGTGCCAAGTAACTCTGAGGGCAGGTGAAGATCTCAAGGAGTGTGTATAAAAATGCTAACTGTGCTAGATCCAGAGCATAACGACAATCCAGGGGTGTTAGATACTTTACAATTAAAGAAAATGAAAGCACCCTGTGTCTTTCAACCTGTTGATTTCAGTCTCCCCACACCTCTTCATAGCTGGTGTTCGAGATAATAGAATGTACTGA
Source organism: Chelonoidis abingdonii (assembly GCF_003597395.2). NCBI lineage: Eukaryota > Metazoa > Chordata > Testudines > Testudinidae > Chelonoidis > Chelonoidis abingdonii. Next base: position 89,836,991 of record NC_133775.1, read on the forward strand.
CACTTCAAGGAAAAGAAGCAGTGAAAAGTATTGGCCTGCATTTGGAATCAAAGGGCCTTCTCCACTGATCTCTCCTGTACTACTCTCTAGTTACTGAATAGTAAACCTGAAGAAATGTCATTGGAAAGAAAATAAGCTTGTCAATGTTAATAATAGAAACATAGAAATGTAGGGCTCGAAGGGACCTGGAGAGGTCATGTAGTCCACTCCCCTGCGCTGAGGCAGGACCAAATAAACCTAAACCATCCTTGACAGGTTTTTTTTACAAACCTCCACTGATGGAGATTCCACAACCTCCCTTTGAAGCCTATTCCAGTATTTAATTATCCTTATGGCTAGAAAGTTTTCCCTAATATCTATCCTAAATCTCCCTTGCTGCAGATTAAGCTCATTACTTCTTGTCCTACCTTCATAGTCCTCTTTATAATATATTTGAAGACTTTTCCTTTCTCAAGATTAAACATGCCCATTTTTTTTAACCTTTCCGCATAATTCAAGTTTTCTAAATCTTTCATCATGTTTTGTTGGTCTCCTCTGGACTCTTTCTAATTTGTCCACATCTTTCCTAAAGTTTGGCTCCCAGAACTGGACACAGTCCTCCAGCTGAGGCCTCACCAGTGCCAAGTAGAGCAGGATAATTACCTCCCATGTCTTTCATACAACATTCCTGTTAATACATCCCAGAATGATATTAGCCTTTTTTGCAAGCGCATCATATTGTCGATTCATATTCAATTTGTGATCCACTATAACCCCCAGATCCTTTTCAGCCGTTCTACTGCCTACTCAGTTATTCCCTATTTTGAATTTGTGCATTCGATTGTTTCTTCCAAAGAGCAGTATTCTGCACTTGTCTTTATTGAATTTTAGGTTTGCTGATTTCAGAAAAATTCTCCAATTTGTCAAGGTCTTTTTGATCTAATCCTGTCCTCCAAAACGCTACCATCCCCTTCCAGTGTAACGTCATCTGCAAATTTTATAAGCATACTCACCATGCCATTACCCAAGTCATTAATGAAAATATTGAATGTGTCATCAGCTGATAATCTAGGTGGCCTGTACTTGCTTCCTCTCCTACTCTTTTTCTCCTATCTACCCACTTGCGGACTGACACCAATACAGCCACTTACTAATCAGACATCAGTGCCTCTCTGGGAACTAGCCCAATAAAGGATACTCTGCTAGAGAGTTAGCTGAAGCTTGCACACACACCCTACTTCCTTCTTTCTCTTGAGCTTGCATGCAGCCGTACCTCCATGGGAATCCTGACATCTTTCCAAACCCAGGTCCGTAGTGTGCCTCTGACCTGACACAATGAGGGTCCTGAACTGCTAAACGAATTGGGCTGGCATTGTAAAATGCATTCCCACCCCGAGGCTCAAAAACACCATGCTGTGTGTTCACTTCCACCCAAGGAGCCAAGCTTCCAGTGACCTGAACAACATAAGGAACAGTTTGGATCTCACCCGATAGGGGGGGGGGGGGCTGGGGTCGGTCGGGCACCCCCCAGTAATACTTATCAGGATTTTTTATTTTATTTTCAGACTCCCTTAAATTAAATAGCTCTGTTACTGGTACAGTTTAGTCAGGGCATGTTCTGTGCAAGATTTTCCCACCTAGCTCCATAAATGCATCTAAGTTGTGATCTGCAGCACCATCTACTAACTGAGCCCCTGAAACAACTGTCATAATGGCCCTCACGCCATGCCTTGACCATGCCTGTCCCAGCTTTCCAGTGCGCCCTGCTCCACGGACCTACTGCCCATCACCGACTAATCCAGACCTGTGGCCTCTCTTGAAGAGGCAGCATCATGTGGTAGGCCTATTGGTGGTTTATTGCTGGGCTGAGACTGCATTCACTCTCTTAGTGATCCAACTAGAGATTTGAATGCTAGTTCTCCTCTTCTGGACAAAAGTGACACAAATTGCAATGCGTTATCCTTATTCCTCTGCCCTCAACTGGTGAAAGAACTAATGATCATTTTGTTGTTTGTTTTTTTTTATCTGGCTTGTTGGTTCTGCCAAAACCAACTGTTCGTTTATGTATAATGACGTCAGTTCTGCAGCCTTCGCGCCTCCATCACGTCTAGACTGTTAGAAGCTACCATCTTCTGCCTGTAAGAAGATCACTCCCACGGTTTCCATCATCCTTAGGAACACAGCTTAAAGACGTCTAGCCATTATTTTTTGGAAGAAGGATCTTAGTTTTAATATCTATCTTCTCATTGCCACTAATTCTTATCGACACACACAATGGGATACGCACATATACGCTTTCACTGAGAGGGCATTACAGATGTTATTGCGATACAGATGTATTTCTTATACCAGGAAATAGGGCAAAGCACTTCAGACCACAGGCCGTCGCCCGTCAGTAGGCTTGGTGGCCCACCTGGCAGCCAAAATGTTTTTGTTGATTAACGGACGAGACATTGTTAGCTTTGGATCCGTTACTCCAGAGAGGGGAAAAAATCATTGCATTGCTACTGCGTTACATATTATAGAATTCATGGAGCTTCTGAGCAAGCCAATTGGCAAACCAGGATTCCCCAATGTTCTCACTTTGTTAACAGTTCCAGCTTAGGCTGCTCTTCAGAGGACGGGTGGATCACAGTTCACTGGATGGACTTGTGTTCCATTTCAGCCAGAGGAGATTGTCTCTAAGAAACCCAATTATGTGTAAATTCAATAAATAGAGTAAGCTGATTAAGGAAGTGACTTCAGAATTAAACACTGCCAGTAGCGGTTCAGATCAACATTATTATTTATCTGACAAATGAGGGTCTATGATGCCGTATTGCCACCCGGACTGACAGTTGCTCTTATTGCTGTATAACGTCCATCCATCTTCCAATGGAATTTCCACTTGGATGGAACGGTGAGAAGGCAGAACCAAGTGCATGTATATTTGTTGTGACAAGAATAGTTCAATGGTGATGAGATTCATATGATGGCTGAAAATGTATTTGTTCAGAAAAGGCAGCCCTTAAAGGTTTGATTGAAACTGTAGATGGAAACCATTGTATTCCTTTCACCATTTGGCAATCACAGTTTTTGCTTAGCCTTTGCTTAGGCCTTTCCATACCTCCCCAACCACTTGCTCTTGTGCCGTGTGGTGGAAAGTGTTTGAAAGGTCATGGCCAAAGCGTTCTCAAGTCATCTGTTTTCCTCTTGGCTTCGCTGAATGCCTTATCCATCTAGCGTCTCCTTTTAATCAGAACTCTGAATTGCGAGGTCTCTTTTTCCCTCCAAAAAAGCTAAACCAAGAGACTGGAGGATGTTGAGCGTTTATTGTTGTTTTCCCCATGTCCCGGTCAGAGGCTTTAGGGGTCACCTGGCTTCTTTCTTGCTTTATTACATCACTTCCGCTTTGTGGCTTCTGATTATCATGTCAACCCTTCCCCCAGCCAAAACAAGAATGGAGGGCGGGCTGCCGCTCCTAAGAAACGCTAACCAATGCCTCACTTCGCTTCATCAGTCAGAGAGGCCATTTGATTGAATGAGCGAATGCAAGGCCCCTTTTCAGCTCCTGATAAAACCCTGGTAAGAAAAGGCCAGGAACTATTAACTCTCGCATTAGACACTCACAGAGCCTCTGATACCCAAGCTCACCTCCTTACCATGTTAGCTCAGCATAGGTAGAACACGAACAGATTTTTATATAATTGCATTGGAGGTTGGAGAAGATCCTGGGAGAGATCATGCAAAGATTTCTAAAAGATATCTGGCATAACTGGCCGTGCGCTATAGAACGATTTTTAAACCCTTGCCAGTGGCCCAGAAAGATTACAGAGAGGATTTCTGTAGTTCATGTTTCCAAGATTACCTCTATTGTTCAACGATGGTTAGCAGCAATTGCATTGTCCCTATCAATAGGACGATTCAGCAGAGATCCAGTGTTTTTCATAAAAATAAGTACTTGTTTGAGAAGGGGCTGTGAGGACCACGCTGACTAGGTTCCTACTACAGCAGAGAAAGAACAGAGGATCTACTTCTGCTGTACGTGTGAATTCTCCTGGTATTTGTTGTTGTTCTTGAACCAACTGGCAGTCTCGCCCTTCCCCTAGTGTCAAGATTTAGAGTTCAGGGGGCCCTGTTGCGCAGCCTATATTCCCACCTACCCCCTCGGGACCCAGCCAAGAAAAGAAACATTCTATCTTATTCTCCCCCGCGTTTTTCATTCTTTTTTTCTTCATCCTTCTCCTATATATATAAGTAATGGGAGTAAATGGAAAAATAAAGTGAATGTACCTTGATTGGCGGCACGGGAGGCTGGAGTGCGAGGAGGAGGCTGCAGGGGGTGGGCTTCTGGTCTGGCGCAGGGGTTGGGGATGTGGGGTGTGGGAGGGGGTGTGGAGGGTGGGCTGTGGGAAGAAGCTTGGGTGAGGGGTGCAGGCTATGGGAGAAAGTTTGGGTGCGGGGTGCAGGCTCTGGGCTGGGACACCGGTTTGAGGGGCAGGAGCGGGGCAAAGGGGTGGTTCTTACCTCGGGCAGTGCGGCTCCCAAAGCGACCGGCTACACACGCTCCTCCGGCAGCAGCTTCTAGGTGGAGGGCTCCAGGGGATCTCCACACACTGCTGCATGCAAGCGCCACCCCCACAGCTGATCTCCCATTGGCTGCAGTTCCTGGCCCATGGAAGCTGCGGAGTTGGTGCTCGGGGCAGGGGCAGTGTGCAGAGACACACACACACTCCCCCACCCAGGGGTCACGGGGACATGCCAGCCACTTCTGGGTATGAAGCAGTGCGTAGGGAGAGGCAGAGCAGACAGGGAGCAGCATTAGCCCTGCTGCAGGCATGTCTCTGTGCACCCCTTGGGAGGGAGAGGGAAGCAGATCTCCATGTGCTGCCGGGGGCAGAAACAGTGCGTGGAGCTGCCTTCCCCCCACCGCCTCACCAGGGGCATGCAGAGACATGCCAGCAGCCGGCCACTTCCGGGAGCAGCGTGGGACCACCAGCCATAGCATGCACTCAGCCAGCCTGCCTGCCTGAGCCCTGCTGCGCCATCAGCCAGGACTCGGGGGCAGGTTGTCAGATATTTGTCCTGCATTTTGGGGGCCCCCCTGTCATTGGGGGCCTCCATGCCACCACACGGTTTGTTTCATGGTAAATCCGCTCCTGCCTTCACCGCTTCAAAATGTGTGTTTTGGAATGGAAAGAAAGAAAGAAAAATACATGGACAGACATTGTTGGAAGAGGATTCTGCCAGTTTAATAGCACAGCCTGATCTGTGTGTGGTTTCATGGTCACTTATTTCCCAGCCTTTTTCACTGGGAAAGAATGTTCCCCCTGCCATACTTTTACAGGCGCATGTTTATCTATCTGGGGGGCTATTACTCCAACTAAGAATGTGCAGTCAATTCTCTGTTAACTGTTTCACGTAAGCAAGTTTAACAAAGTTAAGACTATGAAGAAAAACAACTCCTAAAAACGGAAGGGCAGCAGCAGCAACTGGAGACAGCAGAGGGTCAACACTCACTCTCGCGCGTCCGGCTCTTTTTTGTGTTCTGCAGCCACTGGCGTAAGTGTGCAACTACACAAACACACATGCACCCACACAGAACTGTTACGTGCACACATAACAGGCATGTCCACACTTACACATATAAGTAAATGCACATGCAGACCCACATGTGCACATACAAGTCCATGTGCACAAATACAAATCACATGTATCCACACATACAAACAGCATGTTCACATGTACACATACAGCAAGACACACAAAAGCCTATCTAACCCTACATGCAAGTTTGCACACACAAGGACATGAACACAGAGTGAGAGAGAGTGCACTAATGAGTTATTATTATTGTGATGGGGCAAGGCCAGATGGCTACAGTAAAGTACTGAGAAACAGGTATGTTAGCCTATTGGCATCCCAGGGGTGGGCGGGCGAAGCCCGTCCACTTCTAAAGGACCTCCCCCCAGCCTAAGGGGAGGATCCACAGGGCTAGAATACCAA
>NC_133775.1:89861846-89869656 GCF_003597395.2 Chelonoidis abingdonii
CCCAACTCCTGATCAGACACAGGAGGAGCTGACCCAGACTGTGGGTTCCACAAGAAGGGAAGATCACTGAGGTGAACAAAACCACCAATAAGCGCAGCACCCACCAATGTAGAGGAGGAACTTTGTCACATTATTTAGTTATAGATTGAAGCTCTTTTGAAAGGTACTGAGGAAATCTTTGGCCAAAGTGACAAACGAGTAAAAAAGAAGTCTCTAAACAAACAAACTAACTTTAGCACTGGAAATGATAAATGAGGAAATGAGATTTACTATTTCCTTCTAAATCTCTATATCTAATTCCCCACAGATTTCCTATTGGCTACCATCACTGAAGAGAGAAAAGATCCCAAGCTGGGTGGCATTAACCACAGTGTATGTTGGTTCACAGCACAAAATATTATGTGTCAACAAAGTACAAATACAGAAATAGTTTCTGAAGATTTGCATAAAAGTTAGCATGGAACCTCCTCCCTCCCTCTCATCTCTAGTCTTTACATTTTTCTAAGGCTTAGCATGCCAGATCCTGTCAGGAGGTTGCCGAGAGGTCTAAGATATGTATTCAGGGTTCTGCCACCTATAATTCTCAGTTCTCTTTCCCAGTGTAGATTCATGTATAGAGCTTCCATTGATATCAATCACATATGGAACCTAGACCCCAATCCAGCAAGCACATGCTCAACCTTAAGCACATAGGTCATGCTATTGTCCCCCCCATGCTTAAATAAGAACATGGCTAAATGCTTTGCTGGATCAATGTCCTAAGAGGAACCATGCGGTACTTGGCCATGGTGTCTTGATAGGAAAATGTCCTTGTTTTGAAAGGTGAGTGGGGGATAATTGACCTCTTGAAGACTCAGCATTCCGTTTGATGGGCTAATATTTCCCCTTGAACCTGGCAATACAAACCATCCTTGTGGTCCTCAGGGAGTTGCTCATCATATCTAGTACTTTGCTGTTTGGATTTGTGTAGCATATACATCCTATTTTTACTTATGTGTGGAAGTTTTTTATGGTTCAGGGCAGATGCTTACGTAGTGCTATATAGGACTAATTATATGCTCTAATTAGAGGCCAGAGGGCAAGTCTATACTACAAATAAATGTGACTTTCTCAACCATTCCTGAGACCCCTTTGTCTGTCACGGAGAACTTTAAATGAACCTTAGCCCAAAGAAGGCTACGTACAATACAATCTTTCCATCAACAGTGTCACGACATCTTTGGAATCTACTGAAACTGCCCGGTTTTCCTTTTCGCTGGAAATCCCCAGGGTTGTGAAATCTTGGTTATTAATCTTCACAATATACAAACATGTCAGTAAAACTTGAAGCAACCCACAAAATCCCATGGTAAATCCTGGGCTATGCAAAACCTCACACACTGTACATGATAGGTTGGTACCAAGTCAACGATAGTCCTTTCCTCTCTGGAACTAGAGAGAGGAGTTGTTTTTGGTTTTGTCTTTAAACCACTCCTTTGGTTAAACTTGTCCATAGGATGAACTCTAGTGTACAGTAGGGCCTGGTTATCCTCAGCTACAGGAAAAAATTGTTTAGTCTAACTGTAAGGAATTGCTTCAGGAACATAGTGCATGCTGTCATGGTATAATTCCCTACTCTGAACCTTAGCATCCAAAAGATAGGGTACCAGCATGAATTCCTCTAAGCTCAATTACCAGCTTAGTACTTGTGGCGCTGCCACCATCCAGGAATTCCAGTGCCTGGTGCACTCCGGTCCCCCCAAAACCTTGCCCGGGGAACCCCAAGACCCAGATCCTCTGGATCTTAACACAAGGAAAGTAAACCCTTGTCCCCACGCGGTGCTCCCCAGGCTTCCCCAGCCCTGGAGTACCCTGGAAGATTACTGTATCAAACCTGATCACAAAAGAGAAGGAATCACCTTCCTCCCTCCTCTCTCTCCCCCTACCCTAGAGTCCCTAGAGAAAATATCTAACACGCGGACCAAATTAAACCTCTCTCCTTCCCCCTTTCTCCACCCACCAATTCCCTGTGGATCCAAGCCTCCGCCCCTAGGGTCTCACCAAAAAAAAAAATCAAGTTCTTAAAACAACGAAAGCTTTATATAAGAATGACAAAACATTAGAAAATTATCTTGTAATTTAGATGGATTAGGTACACGGGTTTTTCAGCTATAGACACTGGAATGACCCTCCCAGTCTAAGTATACAAGTAACAAATTAAAATCCTTTCAGCAAAATACAAATTTGAACTCCTCCAGCAAATACACAATTAACTCCATTCCAGCAATGCACATTTGCAAAATAAAGAAAACAAAATAAGCCTAACCGCTCTTCTACTAGTACTTACTATTTAAAATTTATAAGAGCCTGTATTGGAGAGGATTGAGAGAGAACCTGGTTGCACGTCCTGTCACTCTACGAACCCAGAGAGAAGAACAACCAATTCTAAACCAGCACACACACCAAACTTCCCTCCTCATACGATTTGAAGTAACCAGTCCTCTTTATTTGTCTCTGTCAGCTGATAGTCAGGCTTACTGACTGTTAACCCTGTCAGTAAAAGAATTAAAGCCTTCGTTCATTAACTTCTACTAATCTGTTTACGACATCAAGGAGCTGAGCTCATTGGGAGAAAACAATATAAATCGTACATTCCAGTTTACACAGATGCTGACAGAAGCCTTTAGGAATTAATTGGGCTTATCGTAATGTTGTATTCATGTTGCCAGCCAGACCTGAATTCAGAGATAGTAAAGGGGGAATACATCGAAGATTTGTAGTCCAAGATGAAAGTAGAGCTGATAGAACCACTTTTCCCCAGGTCAATTTACAGGACCTGGGGATCCCAGGAGTGCTAGAGTCCTAGTGCACTTAATTGCCACCAGAGCCACTGCCCAGAGCCCCCGTGTGGTGCACGCGTCAGGAGCCTTTAAACTGCCCCCACTCTGGGCTCCCAGCCGCCTCTTGCAGTGATTGACTCGCCGCAGTGATTTAAAGGGCGCGGCCCAGCCACCACTACTGCGCCTCTAAAGGTTCCACCTTTCCGTTGAGGCGTGCCCCTGCTCAGGACTCCAGTTACCAGTAAGTCTTCTAAATTACTTAATACTCCTGGATTCATCTCTAGTTTATTATAATTGAATTCCTCAACATTTGTCTCTCAGGGAATCCATCTAGGCTTCGAAATCTCCCCCAAATGTCGGAGTAGGCCACAGCTGCCTGTTCAGCGCAGTATAAGGGGAAGAGATAGTTTCAGGTGATTTGAACATTGGCCTATTAAACCCTGAGTTGTTAGTTCAATCCTTCAGGGGCCATTTAGTGATCTGGGGCAAAAATATGTCTGGGGATTGGTCCTGCTTTGAGCAGGGGGTGTGGACAAGGACCTCCTGAGGTCCTTCATAACTCTGATAGTCTAAGGCACTCTCTCTAACATTCCCATAGTAGTGCAAAAAAGAGCTCCTTTTCTTTTGCTTCTGCTGAGTCCGCATCCCCCATTCACATTCGTTATATAGGTACAATATTCCTGCTGGATTGGCATGAGAGGTTCAGCCATATACAACAGAGAAGTTGCCTGAAGTGTTCAGTATCACAACACATGCATCTCTGTGGACAACTTGAACATGCAGCAGCACAGCAGGTGGTGTAGCTGGATGCAGCACAGCATATTCGCACTATGGCAGGGGCAAGCACCAGAATAGAATGAGGGTACACAGAGGTTGAAGTGACTTACCCAAGGTCAGCGCAAAACCTGTCATGAGCTGGAACAGAATCTGGGCCTCCTGGGTCCCAGTGCTAGTGCCCTAGCTGCACTGCCTACTGACAGGTGTGTTGACTGTACTGTTCATTGGAATTCTCTCTTTTCTTTTTCTATCTTTAAAACCTGCTCGGGAGTAGGTACGGGTGAAAGAAAGTAAAGGAAACTTCCAGAGCAACCCTTCAAAGGAAGTCTGAGGATGGCTCACCTTTCTCAGATTTTTTGCTCTTCTCAGGGTGAATTAATTTTATCTCGCATTCTGCAGCAGATAGCCCATCAGTTTGCTCAATGTCTAAATCAGGGGTCCCAACGTGTGTCTGCAGGTGCCATGGCAACCGAGGGCATCTAAATGCACCGCATCCTGGCCAGCGGTCGAGATCCACCGGTGGAGCGGCATCATCCAGAAGCGTCGCCGCCAAAAATGCCGCTGAATTCGGCGGATGCTTGACTGCCACCACGGTCCTTTGTCTGGCACCCGCCAGACAGAAAAGGTTGGGGACCACTGGTCTAAATAGCTCTCAAACCAGAGCAAAAGCCAGATACATTGCCCCCAGATAATAGTGCTTAAGAGTAAGACAGCTCCACGTCTAAGTCACATCTGCACAATATGGGCGCAGGCAAAGTGACAGCTTTTTGCATTCGCAAAACACTCATTTCTGTGCATAAAACTGGCCTTTGCCCTGCAGACAGGTCAATGTGCATGCACTTGCCTATTTCAACATGCACATGTGTCAGGGTGCACAGTTCAGGCACTGTAATTGGAAAAGTGAGTCTTATGTGATTATTTTAAATAGAAAACTTCACAGGGGAGGGAGGAATCATGACTGAAAACAATGACTGTTGTCAGCCAGTGGCCTGTCTCACTGATTTAATGTGATTGACAAGAAATGCTTCAGAGTGCTGACCTATGCATGGCTAAATGTTAACAAATGGGCAATATCCCAATGACAGCAGAATGCCACCGAACCTGATGAGATATCAATAAGTGTTAAGTATTGCAGTGAGTGATTGTGTTAAGAGTTGAGGCAGGCCATGCAGAAACAGTAATTAATTAGGCACAAAACACAACTACAGTCATTGTCAAGGGAAAACTGAGAAACAGAGGGGGAGAAGAAATGGGCACGTTCTTGGGAGTCACTTGTTCTTAAATTTTAAATGTATAGAGTAATATCAGGGGACATGCTCCATGTCTATTATGGGCTCTATTACTGTGCATTGTCCATGTATTTGGTCTTTCTGTCTCCATGTTCTGGCATCCATAACAGCACTGACCACTTTTGTATCATTGCCTGCCTGATGCAAACAGGCCTTATTTAACCCAATGGTGTTGATCTAACAAGATTATCAATGATCTCTGCTACCATGCAAAACTCTGCCCACTTTTATCAGGAAAGCTGCTGTACTATTTGAGGTTGAGGCTGGAGCTTTCCCAGCCAGATGGGAAATGGAAGGAGAGGAGCAGAAAAAGGAGAGAGACAATTTTTGCAATGTTTATAAACTGGCAAACACAGCAGTTGCCCAATCGCTGGGATTATTTTGACCATGCTCAGTCTACTTACATGAGTCATTCAAGGTCTCTCTAGTCCAGGCACCTGGGTTTGGATCATGTACATAAGCCACATCTTCAATATTGCAGCTCCATTTCTTCATGATGTCTCTTGCTATCATGCCTCATTACATTGTTTTCAAAGGAACATTTCTAATTAACCTGTTCTATCCAACTAGTGTCAGTTGAAAAGTCCCACATTGTCATGGAGTTGGGGATGGATCCAAGCTGCAAAATTCAAATCTTGATTTTTATCAACCTAAAATCTAGGTGTGTTCAGAATTGAGGTTTGGGTTGAGGCCTGTTGCTAATTAAGCTCAGCTCATCAGCTTGGCAGTTCATCGTGTTACCCGGGGTTCTTTCAGCCCAAAGCTTTTGGTAACTTTTACTCTGTGCAAGTGGTATCAGGAAATAAATCAGGGGAGACACAGCCGTCCGACTGATAAGAGTGCTTTCGCTTAAAGCTAAACTTAGTCTCAAGCACTTATACATGTCCACAACAGGTTAGTAAAACACCCGCAACCTCAATAATTACCAAAGCTGAGTGTGGCTCTCGAGTGGCACAGCAGCAGCCCGTCTGCTGCTGGCAACTGCACAATGTATCCAGAGGGAGAGTCCAGAAAAGTCCAACTACCTCAAACTTTCCCCCCTTATTTATACATTAGTAATAGAATGACATGTCCCTTAAAGAAAACTTGTTAAGCAAGCAGTTCAATTGTCAAGCAAGAGGCTTCCTTTTTATTATTGATTAACCAGGTGTGGGTTTTTCCCAGAGTTTACAGCCTTGAGACCCTGTTAGACACATTCCTGAGGACACATCTTGCTCTTCTAAGATGCATGTATCAGCAACTTCAACACAATTCTTATTAGTAAGGATGCGGGGTCAAGCTGCCCTTGCTGTGACACCCAAACCCCCTCCCTTCCTTCCGTAGTTAAGCTAAGGGTATGGCTACACTTGGAATTTCAAAGCGCTGCCACGGCAGCGCTGCGGGAGTGGGGTGCGTGCCGTTCGGCAGCGCTTTGAAGTGTGAGTGTGGTCAGAGCGGCACGCTGGAGAGAGCTCTCCCAGCGCTGCACCTAAACCACATCTTTACGGGTGTACGTGCAGCGCTGGGAGCCACGCTCCAGCACTGCGCCCTGATTACACTGACGCTTTTACAGCGCTGCATCTTGCAGCGTCAGGGTGTTTTTTCACACCCGCTGAGCGCGGAAGTACGCAGCGCTTGGTAAGTGTGAGTGGCCAAGCCTCAGCCTGCTGATTGGTCTTATTAGCAATATAAGACAGAGGGTTCAGGCACATTACTGGTTTGCTGATCTCCCCTGTATAATAGGACATGTCATCTTCAAGGTATCCAGCACACTACACAAAGGAATAAATAAGATGTAGCTGGCAGTGGTCCTGCTAGTGAAATATCCTCATATCTGACTATTTAGGTTCACCAGGCCAAAAGTGTTTCAATAAGAAAACAGCAAGAAATACGTATTTTACAATTAGTGATTTTTTTATTTTATTTATTTTATTTGCTTATGCTGTACAGAAATGTTTGCTTCTTAATTTTACCTTTTCTTGCAAACTTCCTCTGAATGTTTCTATATGTTCGTATCAGGTGCAAATGTACTATCTGTTCTATGTGGTACTCAGTGCTGCTCCATACTGGAGATTCGCGACAAGTGCCTCCCAACACTTTCCTACTTTACTGAGGAAGACAAGAATTTAATAAAAAATAGCAAAGAAGTACCAGGGATGCTTTCTCTCAGTTGGGAAAGTGCAGCATTAACAGAAGCTGCATGAATTCTTAATGCCAAGCTTGTGTTTTTATTATTTGAAGGTGATTCATGCAAGCTGGCACCTTCTGCATACAGACAGAAACAGGAAAAAGTAAAACATAAACCCTAAGGTCAGGAACTTTCTATATAACCAAGAACAGTCTTATTTTCCAAGTAAAGGCAAGATTTCAAAATTGCTACATCCTGCTGCCTAGTTGTGATGGATCTTTACCTGAATTACAGCAACATGCAGTTTATTAGTGATGACATTTTCCCTCTTCTAAACCTATTTTATGCAGCGCGTATATCAAAAATAGAAACAGACATCTGTGCAGCCAAAGGGAAGAGACAATAAAATCATTCCCTCCCATGCCACCAATGCCACCAGGTGAATCAATTTTCATAATGTCTTTAGAGTTAAATCTCTGTATGATTTATACAGGTGTCCTTGGTTCTTTTTCATTGCCACAAATAGTGTTCTTTTTCCCGAGAGATGCTTTCTTCGCTTTGTGATCTTGACACAGTTAGGAGACTACCATATGAGGACTTTGTGACTGCTATAGACTCTGGAGAGATAAATCAGGCCAAACTCAACTTCCAGGTTTTTATAGATCACGTTTGTCCTTATACTCACCATGGAACAACTACTCTTCTCCAAAGTGTGGAAGGTGGAGAATGGAGACATGGATGGTTACAGCAGGTGCTACGTGGTGTAAAGACTCTGTCATCAATTGGACTTAGCGATATCAAAATCTGTAGTGTGTGAC
>NC_133775.1:89869756-89887083 GCF_003597395.2 Chelonoidis abingdonii
AATTTAGGATCGATGTAGATTGTGTATGGATAGTAGATTATTAATTCATAAATGTAACACCTAGATCTTTTTCATTGTGTTTATGGTTCTTTACATGATAATATTTCACCTGTCCTGTTTTGTAAACACTTTAAAAATCAGCAAAAAGGGTTACAAATAAAATTTATATGAACAACAAGGCAAAAAACTTTTTATTGTTATGGCTTACCATAGTTTAGTCTATCAGTGGTCTACGGGCTTCTTTGGGTGTCTCTTGTATTTCATTTAAATGGGAGCATCTCCTTGTCACTGTCCAGCAATAGGTCTGCAAGCATTGAATGGCCCATTTGCCGTGATACGCATTTACTCCATTGTTGCAATGCGGGTGAAGATTGCGGTTCGCGCGGGGTGGTTGGTGCGCTCACTGCTCCGCAGTTCAATGAGAAAAAAATCTAGAATGAGAGGCAAAAAATGTCTTTTAGTGACATGCTTGCAAAAGGCTTTTGTATGCCTTCGAGGAGCGTTTTCCCCACGCAACACCTGTAGTTGTCTGCCTTGTTAGTTTTCCGAGAAGAATGTATTTGCCATAACTGGAAGGCTTTCCATGCCATCTTTTCCTTGCACGCAGTGCCATGGTCAAATGCTTCATCCGAAGAGTTCACGAATCTGAGGACCAACAACCAAGAGACACCTTCCTTTATACTTACTTCACTTTAACCTTGGCATTTTCCATGGGAGGTACTTGAAAGTGCTTGTGTTTTGTTCAATGGGCCTTGACAAAAGTTCTTTTCATCAGACCAGCTGATTGTAAGGGGGTAAACAAATCTTCCTTGATTCAACAATAGTGCGTGGATGCTGAGCACTTTTCCTCTCCCAGGCTCAATGACCTGCTCGAAGTGGCCAATCTTTCTTGATAGTAGTGGGAATCCTTGCATGACTATCCATGTCAGCAGAAGAAAACAGCAGTACTGTTGTGTACTCCAGTCTGCAGACCAAGCAGAGAGCAAGACCTTCAATCCACACAAGCTCCACTTCGATGTTGGTCATAGTTTAATGCACCTCCAAAAGTTGTTTCATTTGTCATATGGTTTCCTTTCTATATGAGCTGCATGACCACTGGAATGATGGCAAAAAAAAAAAATTCCATTATGCAGCCAAAAACAGCTTAAAGACTCGTCTCGAGTGAACATGAACGTCTCAACTCACATCGGATCGGTGAACGGATGTTGAGGGCTCCATCCACAACTCGATGTTATTTGCAGGGCTACAAGATCACCACTTCCATGAAGGAAGAAATGGGACAAGTCCTTTTATACGGTCACCGGAACATGGAAACCCTGAAGCATCACCTGCCTGGAGTGATTCGCCATTGCTGTCTATCTTGGAGCCAACGCAGCTACAACAATTACAAAAAAGCCAATCAACAATTTAAGCATTCATTTCGGTTCTCAGTGACCCAGGATTAGTATAAAGTTTTACTTATACAATTATTTCCAAGAAGCATTTGTGGCTTGTAGAGCATGTGTTTATCAGTCACACAGTGCTGTGTCTATAAGAGATAGGTAAGTTAAAGGGTTAATTTTCCTTTTACTGTACAAGGGTTTACAAGGAACCAACACCTGACACAGAAGGACCAATTCAGAGAAACGGATTTTTCAAAAGTAAGGGTGGGAACCTCTGGAAGTTTTTGGCTTTGTTTCTGGGGTCTTTTTCGTTTTCCTCGGCGTGAGTAACAAGCTTTTCTTCTAACTCCCATCTTCTTTTCAACATATTACTAAACTCTCTGTGAGTACAAAAGGAAAAAGAATCGGCTGTGATGTGCTTTGACTTTGATATTTACAATGGTGTTGATTCTTAGCTGACTCGGTGTTAATTGGCTATCTTTTAGATCAGACTGTTTATTCCTATTTCTATATAGCCATAGTCCTGTATTGAATTCTTTAAGCCAGTTATTATGTTCCTGTATTTACTTTTTTTTTAATCAAAGTTTCTTTTAAAACTTGTGGGAGTTTTCTTTTTCCTATGAGGCAGCAGGGGAGAGAATTTTCTGTGCCAGGCTAGGGAGGGAGGGGAAAAGCCAAGCTCCTGGTGTGCTTACTTTACCTATTGTCCCAGGGCGGGAAGGCTTACGGGACCAAAGGGAGGGGGGGAATCTGCTTGTGATGAGCTGACTAGGTGGAATGCATAGCCTTCGGGGAGGCCTAGAATTGCTCTCTGGTGTTCATTCAAGGGAATAGGACAGCATCGCACCGCTACCCGAGGAACAGGGGGGAAGTGCGGGGGGGATGAGATAGAGGAGACCCAGGGGCTCTGGGCTTTGGGGGGTCCCCCAAGGAAAGTAGTTGGGGAACCCGGAGGGGCCCGAAACCCTGGAAAACTTCGGCCCTGGTGGCAGCGAGATCAGATTCCAAGCTGGGTAATCACAGCTTGGGGGGTTCAGCAGTAAAACACTTAGATTTGAACGCTAAGTCAGATTTGAGAGACGCTTACCACATGAGGCAGCGTTATGGGAAGTACGAATCCAGAAGCCAGTAACAAATTATTATTTTCTTTTTCCTTGCTAGGATTGGCAGGTGGAAAAGGATTGGTTTTAAAGTAGCAGAGAGAAGTTTGTGTTTGCCTGTCGTTCTTAAGCAGCTTGCATTTCAGCCACACTCATGCTAAGAAACCAGTTACGGTCTTTTGTTAAACAATTAGTGACTTAAGTATCCCAGCCAGCGCATCGCACACATTTAATAACAGTAAGCTTTTGTTTGGTTCGAATTGCCTATCAAACATGAGCCCAGAGCAGGTCAAGCCAGCTTGCTAAGCAAATTTCAAGAGACAGAAAGCCAGCATTAGGCACCCAACACCAGGGGCATTCCAACACAGAAAAAACAGAACAATTGATCAGGAAGAACAAACCA
Organism: Chelonoidis abingdonii; assembly: GCF_003597395.2. Lineage (NCBI taxonomy): Eukaryota > Metazoa > Chordata > Testudines > Testudinidae > Chelonoidis > Chelonoidis abingdonii. The sequence continues at coordinate 89,872,642 of NC_133775.1, forward strand.
AGATCAAAAACTTAAATATATTAGAAACAGTAGCCAATCAGTTGTTTTAATTGTCATATTTGAATTCAGCACATCAAAATACATAATAAATACCACATTTTATCTCTGAAGCAGACGACTTCTCAAAAATTGTAGACCAGTGTAATGAAACTGGAGATAAAGTAATAGCCTTTGCAGGATTTCTGCACCAATATTTGGTGGCACATAGTGAGGACTTCATTTTACCATAGGCAGAATGAAGGTCTGATGAAGATAATGAAGACAACATCCAACTATCTATTTATCTAATTAGGTTTTAATATGGTGCCCATAACCATGGCACCTAGTTCACATGGATTTCGAAGCTTTCAAAACAGACTGCAACATAATTTGGATTTACCTGAACTTCAGAAAATACTGAATTTCGCAGTTTATTGGGCAGAAGTATACCTTAGAAGCTGGACAAAATTAACAGCATCGTAAATTGCTGCAGCAAATCTCCTAGTCCTCTGGGTTGAGCAGTAAGATTCTTCTAAGCTTGTATGTCCTGACATAAACTGAGACTATTGTGTTACAGAAATAAAAAATTGAGAGAATTTCTGTACAGTTTAGAATAACAGTCTTGCAGTGGCCTCTGTGTAGTGAACATGAAGCCTTAGCCCCTAGATTTGAACTGTATGGAATGATTGGCATGTGAATTTTTAGACTTCTGTCTAAGGTACTTGTATGGCCTCCATTACTGAAATATCTGAGCTCCTCCCAGTATTTGTCCTTCCAATACCCTGCGAGATAGGGCAGTGCTTGTATCCCCATTATTCACATGGGGATCTGAGGCACAGAGAGGCACAGATTATTAAAGGTATTTAAGCATATCTCTGTTCAGTATTGCAATGCCTAGCTGACTTAGGAGCTGAAGTATCATTTTCAAAAGTGATTTAGACATTTAGGAACCTAAATCCCATTGACTTTCAGGGAGACTTAGGCTCCTAAATGTGTTGTCATTTTTGAAAATAAGACTTAGTCTCCTAAGTCAGCTAGGCACTGCAACTAGAGTGGGATGAAATTTTTCAGCAAATAGTTTATTCACTGAATAATGCAGTTTGGGGCGATTGAAAGTGTTCATGATTTCTGCTTGAATTTGGCAAATAATTTCAGCTGGAAAAAAATGTATTTTTTCCCAAAAAATGGATTTTTTTCCAAAAAATGTTTCTCTTCAACATTTTCAAAACAAAACATTTTGACTTTTTGTTTCAAGTGATGTTTTATTTAAAATTTTAGCTAGATTTAACAACAAACACCGCATAACCCCTCTACCATCTCCCCCTCCCCCACTAAACCAAAAAAAATGTTGTTTCAGGTTGACCAAAACAATTTTTCCCCAGATTTTTTGGTTTGGCCACAGAACCAGAAAATCCTCTTCCTCTAATTGCAAGACTGAGTAGACCAATGCCTTAGTACATGTAAAAATCTGGACATTAGTGGCTTAGCCAAGGTCACACTGGAAGCTTGTAGCAGTGGAGGGACTCGAAGGCAGGACTCCCAAATCCTAAACTAACGACTGGCTTATCCTTCTTCTCTACTTTGTTGGTTTCACCAGTCTCACTGAATGTGGAGCAAAGAAAACCCTTTTGTTGCTGGGACAGTTTTAAGATGCTTTTCCTTAGCAGCTGTGGGTCTGGGCTTTTTATTTTTTTTTAATTCTACTGATTCAGCTACTGTAGGTTTCAAAAATGAAATCCATTGAATTAGACAGTTAAGTCATGAACTTTCAACATCTTGAAATAATCTTTAAAAAAAGGGCAGCAACATATTCCTGAGACAGCAGTTACTGCAAACAACTTTGGGGAATTTTTCCCCCTGAAGTGAGTTCTTGTGTCTGAGGAAGACCTGGGAAAGCCTATATGAACAGGCATCTTGTTTGTGTTGTAAGAACTTTGGAGAATCACTGGGAATATTGAAAGTGGTTGGGGGAAATGATAACATCTGGCCAATCGTTAGAGCCCTTTGGAAGTTGCTGTTCTTCTCACCTTGTCTGGGTTTCTTTTAACTAGATGTTCTTTGGTCAAAACCAAACTGCAGCTCCATTCCAGCTAAATGCATCAAAATACTGAAAAGGTACCAAGCTATGAAAATGGTGAAATGGCAATGAAATAGGATTGGAGTCCTGACACAGGGATTAAACCCCATTGCCCCAACACTGTTTTCTCTGCATAACCTGGCTTGGTTAGTAGGTGTCCATTTAAGTGGGGAATGAGTCAGGAAACAGCCCCTAAAATGTTACCTACCCTTAAAAGCAGGGCCAGATTAACTCTCCTGTGGGCCGGAGGTTTTTAGATTTTGTGAGGCTCCTGTATACAAGTCTTTTTCCTAATTTAAAACAAAATGATCATAATTATGGCATCGAGGGTATTAATGCTATACTAAACTTGCCTTTTAATTAACATAAAACTGTTCCGTGGTTACATTTCAATCTTAAAACGTAGAATACAGTTAAGTTAATTCAAAATAGCCTACTTCTTACCTTAGAACAGCTGTTATATTGTTTCTTTCTGGGAGGGAGTTTGGGTGCAGGAGGGGGCTCCAGGCTGTCAGGAGGCAATGATGTGCTCAGCTACCTCCTGGATCAGCCTAGGAGTTGTGAAAGCACCAATACATTATTTCCCTCTTTACAGGCCTCTGAGAACTCGGTGAGTCTAATCCAGGGAGCATGCGGCAGGTGAATACAACACTTTGAAGCCAGGCACAGGACTGGAAATAGAATCTTTACTCCTGGAGGCAAACACCCCCAAAACAAATCATATTAGTGTCCCATTAATGATAGATCAGAGCAGAGTTTAGTAAAGGATCAAAGAGCCATTGCAGAAACTATAAGAAACAGTTCCAACCTTTGTCCATCCCCTGATCAAGAACCTTTCTCAGATTCACATTAGTTCAGACCAGACCCTTACCCTCCCTTTTGTTGCCACAGTTGCAGACTTTGCTAGTTGTAACAGCCTACCCTTGCTAGGACAAAGTGCATGTCTAATTGGAAAACGTACATGATCTGTATACTGGGGTTCCTCTTACAGAATCTTCTGGGCCATGTCAGTGTAGCAGGGCATTGCCAGTGTTTTGTGGCATCAGAAATCTGTGTCACAAGATGTTTATGGGTCATTGCAATCCTGTGGGCATGAGAGATGGTGCCAAAGGTTTCTGGGCAAGGAATGAAGGAATGTGGACAAACCTCAAGAAATTCAAAGAAATCTGTTCTGAGCACGTGAGCTTATGTAAATGGCACCTCTGACCTTCATCTGTCACATGACTCACAGGAACGAATGTAGTCAACCAAGTCCCTTCCTTCAACAAGTTCTCATTGGCATGACCTCCGCTGTGGAAACATTCCCCACCGGGGACAATCCATAGTGAAACCTAAACCATGTCTGTACACAGAGTGAATGAGTGCCCAACATCTATCATTAAACACACTGAGTTTGACACTCCAGCCAGCCTCCAAGTTCCAGTACTTTTGAGAGATCCATAGATACACACAGTGACTAACATCGCAGGGACTCTTGGCCCAGCCTTATCAGCTCTTTCACCAGGGTGACTCAAAGGAGATAAGCCTTTGAGCTGGGCTGTGGAATTCTGTCCACTCAGCAGCATTCCAGCTAACTCCAGGAATATAGCAGGGAGTGTTCCATTGGAACTCATGTGATGCACTCTTCCAGGCATTAACCATCTCATTTACTTTCATTCACTGCAGTTGGGACAGGGCATCAAGATTTGGCATCTTTGCCACATGAACTTTTGATATTTTTTATTTTGTTTTTAGGCTTTTCTATGGCCCTCATGACCCTAGTTTCTGAGCACATCTCAGGTATTAATGAATTTATCATCACAACACCCTAGTGAGATAGATCTCTATTAATATCCCCAATTTACAGATGGAGGGCTGATGCACAGGGATATAAGGGATTTGCCCAAAGATTAGTGGTAGAGCCAGGATTAGAACCTAGATCATCTTATTCCCAAGTCTAGTACCTTTAGATCTGATGTCACACTCAGTAATTTGCTACACTTATCATTGTCCAGTCTTTCCCTTCCATATAAATTAAAAAAAAAAATGGTATCAGTATAGAATGGTTCAGGAGAAACTTAGGTGATGGGTAAAGAAACAGATGAAGAATTTTAAAGAGAACTAGCTTTCAACTGAGAATAGAATTACATTAAATATGTTATTAGTTATCTGCAGGGGAAGCCAGTGGAGACCTCACTTGGTCCCATCTGGAGCCCCATAAACACAATGTTGCTTGCTTTAGATTTCTCTCTCAGAAGCAGACCCATGAGGATTCTTGTCTAGTCAGAAGTGAAATATGAAATCACTTTGCATCTTAGCTTAAACAAAGGTCATAGTTGAAGGGTTTCCTCTTGGTGCAGCCTCATGTTGTTGAGGAAATCTTTCTATAACATCTATAGCTTTCTATTTCCTGAGCTGTGTCTGACACTCTCGTATGCGCAGATCATTTTAATATTTATAGTTCAGTAGTATCCAGAGGCCTCAGTCACAAGCAGAGCTCCATCATGCTAAGAGCTATATAAACCCATATACAGTCTTGGCCCCACAGAGCTTACAGTCTAGGAAGAGACGTGAAAAAATGAAGATGGATACAGTCAAAAATATACATAGACTTTATATATATTACATTAAAATATTGCATTAAAAGAACAACAAGGTTGAAAAATCAAGAAAAGCCAGAATTAAGGCAATCTTTAATTGCATGACCACATATTCTCTTGGCGGTGTTTGTATGAGACTCTGACAATGAATCGGTTGAGGCCAGCATCGCCGGCACAGCAAGAGGGGCGGGGAGGGGATGATGTAATAGAAGACAAGAATGGACAAGCAGAGAGAGCCACAGATGTGATGGAAGATGAGGACAAGAGGCTTGAAAGTCCTTTATTGAAACAGGGGCTGCCAGTGGAGGGATTCCAAAGAATGAGGTGGCATATCAAAATAGTTAGCAGTTGAGTTTTGTATGGACTGGAAGGGGTCATGTAGGAGCTGTGGAGATCCCAGAAGAAGCTACCACTGATTTAACTAAAGACTGAGCAAGACCTTGAGTCTCTTATTGTAGCTAGCAGAGCTGGAATGCTTGGTGCAAAGAGCTATTTCCTGTGAGGAAGCACCAAGGATGATCCATTTTGGGGGCGATGGTAAATGAAAACACGTTGGCATCTTGACTCTTACTTGAATGTGTATTTGAAGGCTTTTAGTTCTTTAGTAATCTGACGGATCCCATATTGAACCAAAGCTTTGTATCAGAGCACTACAGTGATATGTCATCACCACCATAGTTGAGTGGGTATTCCTGGGTTAAAATAAGGTATGGACTAAGACCTGTTGCCAGAACTCTGCGTGTGTGTGTGTGTGTGTGTGTAACTAGATCACCATCTGCCAAAACCATGCCAAACCCCAAGATATATTATTAATCCTTTAATCTAGTCTTTAAAAAAATGTATACATTTTCTAGTTCAGATGCATGTTTATGGCTCAGTGAGCTGCTGACATACAGTAATTCCATTTACTGTAATGGTTTTACAGTGACAGAGAATTTGGCCTCTGAAGTTTAACCGAAGCATCCTGTTAAAATATTGGAGTTGGCAGGGTTTTTTTATTTCAGAACTGAATCAGAACTCACTCTTTAAAAGCCAAACATGACATAAAAATAATAAGCTACACAAATAATGGCATGCAAATATCAGGTTGTTGCTTAATTCCCTAGTGAAGAGGGCAGAGGACACTACTTAGGCCCAATGAGCTAGAAAAATCTTCCATGTGCTCTGAGTTCCCAGGGCGAATTGCTATTTTTAGTAAGACTTCTTGGGCCAGACCCTGCTGATAGTTACACTGATATAAATCCAAAGTTACACCATCAAAGGCAATTGAGTTGTTTCCAATTTATACTGGTATGACTGAGAGCAGAATCTGGCACTGTATTCACCAGAGACTCTTCTGAGAACTTGAAGAATAACATCTGGGTGAAATGGAACCAAAACTTTGCATAAAATATTGTGCCTAATACATCAGGGAGTTTATATTGTGAGTCATAAGGTTAACAGATTCTGACAAGATTAGCTAGACCTTTTCCTGTTCACATTCACATTCATCTTGCTGCTGGACTGCACTGGTTTGGCTGGGAAAGCCACAACAGAAACTGATAGGGGTTTCCCAGCAGAAAATAGCTGTGAGAACACCATATTCCAGCTCTAACTGGGTCCAGTTTTGTAGTGTCTTCATTTACTCTGAAAGAAAACAACAGAGAAAAGCAGCTAAAGGCTCATTAAGTTCCCAGAACTTTCACAAGATTATGCTAATGTAATAAACATGGATTTAGGTAAAACTGAAAAGCATTTTGGCTGATAGCAGACAACAAATAAGATATGTTCAGGGCCAGCTCCAGGCACCAGCACAGCAAGCAGGTGCCTGGGGCGGCACGTCCAGCTCCTCAGCGGCAAGTCCCTCAGTCTCTCTCAGAGGGAGGGACCTGCCGCCAACTTGCCGCTGAGGAATGAAGCAGTGGCAGTAGAACTGCCGCTGTAGTGCCTCCAACCACAGCTTTTTTTTTTTCACTTGATACGGCAAAAAAGCTGGAGCCAGCCCTGGATATGTTTGCTGTGTGAGTGGCAACAAAAAGAACCAATGTGATTTTGAGTTGCATACAGATGTAAGCAGGATCTGAATGAATTCTCCCCTGACAGCTAGCTGGGGAGGGGAGAGACTTCAGGAGCAAACTGTATTTACATGAACACACCTACTCTGCTTAGATATCCAAGAGACGGAGCAGTATTGCTCAAAGTAATCAGCTTTGGCTGGTGTTGGGTTACAAATTACTTTAGCACTGAATGAAATGCTGTTATTAATGGTGCTGTCGTTATTGTATGAACAAAGGCAAGCAGAACTGTGCACAGCCTGCCCCAAATGAGGGACCTCATTAAGCCAAGGGCTCGAATGGCAGAGCCCTGTGAAAGTAAGAAGTATGAGGATTAGGGCGACCAGACAGCAAGTGTGAAAAATCGGGACGGTAGTAGGGGGTAATAGGAGCCTATATAAGAAAAAGACCCCAAAATCAGGACTGTCCCTATAAAATCAGGACATCTAGTCACTCCAGTGTTCTATCTAGGAGGTATGGCTGTTCCCTAGGGGTCCCTAGTCTGGTTTAACCTGTTCCTCCCCACTGTTAAAAGAAAGTGCTAAATAGGCTTCATTGAGAGCCTGTTTGTTATTTTAAATGATCAATCAGAGCTGAAATCAGTTGTGGTGGGACTATGTTTCTGCCCAGCCTGCTAAGAGCTAAAAATCACGAAGACACTGAGCTGCAGACGTCACAGCAGAGAGGCAGGTGGCAGCAAAAGGTTACTGGCAAGTGGCTAGCTTGAATGGTGAGCACGTGGCTGGCAGGAGCAGGTGGCCAGAAGAACAAGTGGCTGGCAGAGCGCTCAGCCACAGCAAGTGCTCAGAGGGTGGAGAAAGCAAGGTGCTTTCTTCCCCAGGTGGGAGGTGTGTAGAATTGATAAATGAAATTGTTTTTAATTGTTCACTTTATTAATGTAACTTCTGTTCACCATTCACTACACTTGCCTGCATTGTAACTTCTGTTCACTGTTTGCCATATTGGAATTCAAACCCATTTTAAAACGCTCCTCTCATTTGTAAAAGCTTCCTCCAACCTTCATTTTTGCAACCCTGCTGTAATCTTATTAGGTAGTTTAGATGTGTGAATAAGGCATGTATGGATGATAAAATAACCCAGCCCCAGCCTGTCCTGATGAGGTGAATTCAACTACCAACGGCTGAAAACGTAGACAACAGTGAAACAAAGTAAAAAGCATCCACCTAAAAAGAAAGGACAAAAGAACAACAAAAGAAGACAAAGCCAGGTTCAAGCTGAAAGTCACGCCTGCAATTGACGTGATCAATCCAAACCCAAAGCAGCGTGACACAGCAAAACCTATAGACTTTAAATCCAAACTAAAAGCCTGTAAAAAGAAGGGTGAGATAAGAAACTTTGGGTAACATTCTGCTGCCAACATGGAGCCAGCCACCTGCTAATTAATTAACAACAGCAGAATGAAGCAACTCCATGAACTAACATAGGGAAAATCCCTATAAAGCTGGACTCTGAAGACTGAGGACTTTAAGTCTATGGTCTGCTGCCAGCCTCAGGAGCATCAGGTGCACCTGAGCGGACTCGGCTCACTCTGTGTACAGAGTACCTGGCCAGTATTCTGTCACAAGCAACTTTAGGCTGAACTATAATATCTACACAAAACTTGTAGAATAATTGTGTAAATGAATATATATATATATATAATCATAGGAATAAGAACCAAACAACATTGTTTGCTGTTATCTTTTATTTTATTATGGTATTTACAATAAATGTGACAAATGTCTTGTCCCCTTTAAGATCCTGCTAGTTTTTATTGGTAAAACAGGTGAACTCACACAGATGCACCTCAGAACCCTGGGTCCTCACTGACCAAGGACAACCACCGTGAATGGGGTATGGTGAGGGAGTAGAGGCAGGCACAGTAAAGGAACTTCTGGCTGAAGAACTCAAGAACAGGAGGCAGAAAGCACTGCCCCATGCACTCTGAGGTGGGTGTCCTGCTCACAGTTTTATGTTTATGAATCCTGTTTGTGGTATTTTCCCTAATTAATGTTGGGCGACTTATCTCCTTTCATTAAAAGTTTCGTTTCTACACTCAGACTCTGTGCAAGTGAGTGGGGAAGTATTGTCTCTCATAGGTGCCCAGGGGTGATGTGTAATTTCCCCAGGTTACTGGGTGGGGGCTCAAGCTGGTTCTGTGTTGTAATGTTGAAAAAGATCCCGTAGATATTGAACCCGGCCCTGGTTGCTGCTGGCTCCACCTGACAGAAGGGTCACACACAGAATCATTGTGTGATGAGCACAGCTTTCATAGTGATGGAGGTCAGACAAGAGCCGAGAGAGAGAAGAATCACACTCTCTCTGGCTTGAATAAGACCTCACCAGGAATACTGCCTCCAGTTCTAAGCACCTGGATATGACAAAGATATTTCATAAAATGGAAATAATTCAGAGAAGAGCAACAGAAATGATTAGGGACATGAGGGACTGATTTATGAAGAAAGATTAATGATTGAACCTTGTAAAAGGTTATTCATTTCAAGGTGGATCATTGCATGATGTCTCCCTGTAGGCATCCATTGGGCAACATTTGAGCATCTGTGTCAGGGGTCAGCAACCTTTCAGAAGTGGTGTGCTGAGTCTTCATTTTCCACTCTACTTTAAGGTTTTGTGTGCCAGTAATACACTTTAATGTTTTTAGAAGGTCTCTTTCTATAAGTCCATAATATATAACTGAACTATTGTTGTACGTAGAGTAAATATGTTTTTTAAAATGTTTAAGAAGCTTCTTTTAAAATTAAATTAAAATGCCAACCTCCCCCAGACCAGTGGCCAGGGCCTGAGCAGTGTGAGTGCCGCTGAAAATCACACATGCCAAGGGTTGCCTACCCCTGATCTATGTGGTGGAAGGCATGCACAGAATGACTTCCAGCAGAGGCAAACCTACCATAGCTCAAGCAGATTCAGTCAGGGGAGCACTTGTTTGCTGCGTCCTTCATATTTCATGAGTCTTTGGTCCATCTGACTCAGTCTCTGTGTTAGCTGAATTTAGATCAAGAGGGAGGAGATCAGACAACAAATTCAATACCTGTGTCCCCTGCTTGTAAAAGTGCTGTCTCTGTGACTGTCACACACACCTCCCCCATCCCCACCCCCAGCAGCCTCTGCCCATTGTTGTTGCTGCCCCAGAGGGATGTCAAAAGTCAATTGGTTTAGGAGGCAGGCGGGTGAGCTGAAAGATCAGTTTGATAGTTAACCTATTTTCTGCTGATTTGTTGATTTTTTTTTTTTTTACAATATAAGTGTGTTTGTGAAGAGCTTTAGCTCTACCACCAGCTATCAAGATGGGACCATTTACAGATTCTGAGAGGCCAGAGAGATCAAGGACCCATGAGCACAACAGTCTGACATGGATAAAGGACTCCTGCACTTTGGCAAATGCTATGCAGCCCTCCTCCACTTTGCAATGAGAATCAATGCCCTAGATGGTGGGAGACATGGTGCAGAGAAATGAAAAGCAAGGGAGACAGAGGTGCAGTAGCTTGTCTTGAGTTTCCAGGTTATTTTTAACCTTCAAACTACATCCTACAGATGAGATGTTAAACAGCGTCTCTGATTTGCCAATGCCTAGTACTTCTCCACAGCCAGTGGCTTATTTTCAAACTATTAATGGATAACCAAGCGATGTGGCCAGCGCTCTCTTTCTCAGTAAAACAGGTGGCAATGTCCAAGGCTGTGTATGTGCTGTTATTGAGCACATAATATTGTTTAAATTTACCCACGCTATCACTGCAACTAGCATCTAACCCAGGGGTGGGCAACCTTTCAGCAGTGGTGTGCTGTCTTCATTTATTCACTCTGATTTAGGGTTCACGTGCCAGTACTACATTAAAATTTTTCAAAGGTCTTTCTCTATAAGTCTATAATATATAACTAAACTATTGTTTTATGTAAAGCAAATAAGGTTTTTTAAATGTTTAAGAAGCTTCATTTCAAATTAAATTAAAATGTAGAGCCCCCCTGGACCAGTGGCCAGGACCCAGGCAGTGTGAGTGCCACTGAAAATCAGCTCGCGTGCCGCCTTCGGCACACATGCCATAGGTTTCCTACCCCTGATCTAACCCAATGCTCTCGCAACTTATTGGGGGCATGGGAGGATAAAAGGAACTGTAGAAAGACCAATTCTCTTCTAAATTCTAATACTCTTTCCAAATGCCAAATGATGAGGTAGTTTATTACTACATCGATAAGGGAGTCTTCATGACTGTCATATCTGTGCTATTGAATTATCATTATCCATAAATAGTTGTCAGTGTCTCATCCTGACAATATCAATCAAGGTCTCTATCTCCAGCAACTAAATGTCTCTCATCTGCACCTCATTACAAGATCTATAGTCATTTTCACTCCAAATTTACTTTGTCCACATTCAAACCTTGGTTTAATCCAGGGGTGGCCAATCTGTGGCTCTGGAGCTGCATGCGGCTCTTCAGAGGTTAATATGTGGCTCCTTGTAGAGGTGCTAACTCTGAGGCTGGAGCTACAGATGCTAACACCCAATATGCTGCGGGGTGCTAACTACTCAACCCCCTGCTCTGTCCCAGGTCCTGCCACTGCTCCATCCCTTCTCCCAAGGCCCCTGCCCCTTCTCCCGAGCCTGCCATGCCATCGCTCCTCCCCCCTCCCCATTAGAAACTCCTGTGCACTGCAAAACACCTGCTTGCGGCAGGCTGGATGCATGGGAAGGTGCTGATTGACGGGGCTGCCTGTGGGCGGGAGTCGCTGGGACCTGCAGGGGGGTAGTGGATGGGGGCTGCTGACATATTATTGTGGCTCTTTGGCAATGTTCATTGGTAAATTCTGGCTCCTTTTCAGGCTCAGTTTGGCCACCCCGGTTTAATCTTATAGTTCGATACTGTAAATCAGTGACATCAAAAATTACTGCATCTTGCCACTATGGCATTAAAGATGTGAATAATCCAAATAGGAGGAATCAGCAGAAATAATGACTGAAGTTCAGGAAGGGCATTAGTCAAGGGATGCCTGGCTGCTGTTGGATTCATCAACCTGATGTTTCCCTTATTGGCAGAGTCTTCTGAGTAATTAAACATTTTGATCACCAGCAATCAGCCCCATTGTTACACTCTTCTGGAAGTAACAAAGGAAATGAGGAAAAAGTTGATAGAGAAACCTGGAAGGTCAATGTCTTTCCTTATTTATACCCATTAAACCTCACTGGATCAATGAAAATACACAAGTGCAACTGAGGATAGGTCTTGGCTTACAGAACCTAACGGAAAGAATGGACCATTTTGCAGCATGACACTACATCCATGGACATATTAAACAGATAGAGAAAAGAAGTAATATCTCTTTGATGTTGGAATTGGGTGGTGAGTCCAGAAAGACTAGAGAGAGTCCAGAAGGTGGTGTCATGTGTCATCAGTACTGGTTTCCCCAAATATTGACTGTAGCTTCCAGGGCAGAAGACTTTGTATTTCAAAATAATCACCTTCACATTGATATTCTTATCAGGAAAGGAAATTTTGGCTTTTTGATCCATGTTAGGGCTTGATGGGATGATAAAAGAGTGGATGATGCCGGATCACTGTCTATTATATTTAATAAAGATCTGGACAAGTTTGTTATTCCCTCAGCTGGCACCTGTAAACCAGAGAGTAAGAAGTTTTTAGAAACTCACGCCAATTCATTAACATGTGTTACACACCTCCCTGGATAGGGAAGGTACCGAGAAAGGCTAAGTATTAATTATTCATAATACAATTTATTATAACTACTATTGTGAGGACGGTCGTTCACACGAGGTTTGCTGTGGTTGCTAGCAATAGGAAATGTTCAATCTGTTTGCGTCATTAGACTGCAGGTTTTTGTCAGCTTCCAACCAGGTTTATTGGAAACCTTTAACCTTTCAGAAAAAGTTACACAGCTGCCTAATGAGTCAGCAACATGTAATCTGGGCAAAACAGACAAATACTAGGTAATATTAGTTTCCTCACTCTCTGTCATGCTGTGCAGAGAGCAGCAGAGCAGAGCAAAGTTCACCAGAGCAGGACATGATGGGAAGTATAGATAGGTGGCTGTTGAAGCTCACTATGCGCGTGTATACACACACACACACATACCTCCGCCTGTAAAGAGTTTCTTTGTCACTCTGAGACACAGCCATACTGGGAAGTTCATGGTGCTTTGTAAGTCAATATTAATAGTGAAAGTTCCAAATGGTGGTACTTCTGTTAGTGCCTGGTAGAACGTTATCCAATCAGTCTTCACCAATGCTATTGGGTTAATCTAGTAATTATAATATTCATTGGAGAGACTGAGCCTTCCTGAGCTAACCTTATTTGACATAGAACAGTGGATGGCGCTGACACTGGCTGATAAAGAGGGGGTACTGTCATTCTCTCCCAGGCTTGAAGGTGCAGTATACACAGAAATAACACATCAGACACAGCCAAACCTTTTAGGAATTGTTTCCAAGGAGCAATAAATCTCAAGCAGACTATTTCTGTCCTCAGATTTTCTCATAGGCAGACATGTGTACCACTTATCATTTGCATTTTCTGTTTGAAATACAAACTCCATGGTCTGGTGTCATGCCTAGGGATTGTCTAGAGTTGAATTCCAGCTTCTGTCAGAATCTCTGTCTTCTGCCAAGCTGTGACAGCAATGGGGTCTGGTTTCTGTTTGCTGCCAAACCAAATCTCTATCACCTACACTCAGATAGTTTAATGATGATCCAACGTGCTGGAATGGATGAGGGAATGAGAAAACAAACCAGCAGCAATCCAGAACAATTAATCAGAAGCTAAGAGAGAGGTTCCTAATGCCATATCAGCTCCATCTCCACACCACCACCTCTAGCTTCAGAACAGCAAACAGCAGCATCCAGCTCCCTGGGCAATAGAGCTATAAACCAAAGCAGCTCATTCCTCTGACCCTTGAAGGAATTATACACCAAGTATTAGGCTACACTGACCTCCACTTTGCTGCCTGAGTCAACTCGGTACAGCAGTGGGAAGTCTGTCTCATGGAACTACCAGCAAACAGTAAAGCTGCCCCCCTCAAGCACAAACCACAAGGACGGACAGCACCAGCCTTCCGCAGAGTGGTGGCGATGGGAGCATCGCTGCTGGGATGCAAGGGAGCATAACTCATGACAAAAAGTGAGATTTGTACCTCCCTGCACCAAAGTAGGGCAGGGAATTAGGGCCTACAGATATTCTCTCATGCAGGTGGAAACACATCCTGAGGGCATCCTCCAGTCTCTCTCTTTCTGCCTCCCACCCTCCAAGTCCCTGGATCACAGTAACCATCTCCAGGAGCATGGAGCCTACCAAGAGGGGCTGGAGGGAAGGGGGGTTGTCACTGGAGAGGGATACAGCACCTTCCCTCTTGATCTGGATCCAAGCTTGCTGCTTTCATTGCACTCCAAGCCCAGCCCAGTCCATTCCAGAGAGTGAGCGATTGAATCAGGGCTGGGTTCAGCAAGTCACAGTGGGGAAGCTAGAAGCTGTTTTTTTTGTTTAACCTCAAGAGCAAATTCTAATTCACATGAGGATTAGGGGACTGGAAGAGTCTAACGAGACTGGAAAACTCTTTTCCCATCACTGCCAAAAACAAAGGGCTTGGCTACACTGGAGAGTTGCAGCGCTGGTGAAGGGGTTACAGCACTGCAACTCACTCTGTGTAGACACTTACAAAGCCCAGCCAGCGCTGCAACTCCCTGGCTGCAGCGCTGGCTGTACACCTGGTCTGATTGGGGTGTAGCGATTCCAGCGCTGGTGATGCAGCG
>NC_133775.1:89887705-90007921 GCF_003597395.2 Chelonoidis abingdonii
ACCCCAACCCCCCTCTTTTGAAAAGCACGTTGCAGCCACTTGAATGCTGGGATAGCTGCCCACAATGCACCACTCCCAATAGCGCTGCAAATGCTGCAAATGTGGCCACACTGCAGCGCTGGTAGCTGTCAGTGTGGCCACACTGCAGCGCTGTTCCTACGCAGCTGTACGACCACAGCTGTAACTCCCAGCGCTGCACATTTCCAAGTGTAGCCAAGCCCAAAAAAAAAGCAGAGCAAACAAACAATTCATGTCAGTCAGCAGACTTCAAGCACCCACTGTATTCAATGTGCCAGCTACCAGATAGCCCATAAGGAATTTTCCAGGTTCTAGAGTTGATTTTAGGGTGAAAATCTTACCGTGGATTTTCATTTTTAACTGATTTACTTGGGAGTAAGGAACTTCCTTTCTCTGTGCTTCAATTTTCCTGTAAATTAGAGGAAATATTAAAATCCTACTACAGAGAGGGAGAGACTTAATTTCCTTATGTTTGTGAAAACAACTTTGAGAATTTTAGCTGAAATTTGCTGAAGTAGGGCAAAGTGTCATTATTATTTAACTATGTTGGAGATTTACACAGGGAGAGAGGAAGTGCTGGACTGGATCAGACCTGTTGTCTATCTTGTCTTGTATCTTGTCTCCAACAGAAATCTGTACAAGCTGTCGCAGAGGAAAATGTAAGAAACCTTGTGGTTATGAGATAACCTACCCTCAACAAAAATATATAAAGACATCTGAGTGAGCAAAAGGGGCCTGCCATGCCCCACTCAACTGGAGTGCATCAGAGCAATGAGAACCTCTCCATACACTTCATGAATGCTTCAGCTGTCTCTTGGCTAGGAATTGTGGTTGAATTTAGGTGAACCTTTCCTTAAAGAGATGCTGGGCAACACCTTGTAGCTCAGTTTAGCTGGTTGAGTTGTAGCATGAACTCCTGTCCTTCCTCAGGGCTGCTAGTTGTGTCACAGTGTCTCCTTGAGTGTGAACTGGTCACGCTGAAAAATGTACGAACAATCACTTGAGTATTAGCCTCATTCATCAAAAGTCACTCACCAGCCAATCAACCATCAGCATTCCCCAACATTCTGAAGCACCCTTATTTTCCTAAGGAAATCATCTCACCTTGTCCTGTAGATGTGATATATCTTGATTTTAGTAAGATTTTTTACACAGTCCGACTTGACAGTCTCATACAAGAACTAGGGAAATG
This sequence comes from Chelonoidis abingdonii, assembly GCF_003597395.2. Taxonomy (NCBI): domain Eukaryota; kingdom Metazoa; phylum Chordata; order Testudines; family Testudinidae; genus Chelonoidis; species Chelonoidis abingdonii. The sequence continues at coordinate 89,888,916 of NC_133775.1, forward strand.
TGGTCTAGATGAAATTGCTGTAAGGTGGGCGCAAAACCTGGTTGAAACATCATACACAAAAAAAGAGTTAGCAATGGTTTGCTGTGAAACCAGGGGGATGTATCTAGTGGGGCTCTACAGGGGTCTGTTCCTGGTCTAGTACTATTCAATATTTTCATTAACGACTAGGATAATGGAGTGGAGAGTCTGCTTATAAAATTTACTGCTAACACCAAATGGAGAAGGGTTGCAAGGAAATGATTAGAACTGAAAACAACCTTGACAAAATGGAGAATTGGCCTGAAATCAACAAGATTAAATTCAGTAAAGACAAGTGCAAAGTACTACACTTGGGAAGGAAAAATCAAATACACAACTACAAAGGGAGGAATAACTGGCTCGGCAGCAGTAATGTGAAAAGAATCTGGTGTTAGAGTAGATCACAGATTGAATATGAGTCAACAATGTGATGCAGTTTTGAAGAAGGCCAATATTATTCTGGGATGTATTAACAGGAACATCATCTGTAAGACAAGGGAGGCAATGTGTCCTTAAGAACGCCTCAGGACCAAATGGCCAAGGGTTCACTGTTCTGTAACAGCAGCTCCTATCAGGCCTAACACACTGCTTTCATAGTATTTACCCAACAAGGGTGTGAGAGATGTGTAATGGAACTACATCATGCCAAGCCTCCTGGTCATTGCATGATGTACATAGAGGTGATATTTAAGAAAATCTATGTATGTATTGAAAACATGTCAGGCAGGGCTGGCAAGCAGGCTTTGCCAGACAAAGGGATGTGGATTCACCTATCCACCTAGGTCTCCGATGTAAATTAAGCTTTGTAAAGCTAACATGCTGCAGGCCCCAACTGCATGTAAAGTCAACAGCGAAAACATGTTGACGGGAGATGTGAACTCAATGGGGGAGAGCACGCTGGAGTCTGAACCCCATCCTGACTCTGGAACAAAGATAATGAATTTTGGGGTGTAAGAAGGCACAAAGACCCCCTACTCACTGCTTGACTAGTCGAAAAGCTAGTGCTGTACAGGAGCAGACACCCAGCTACCACAGCCTAGTGGATCTCACCATGAGGATTTTTTTCCTGACATTTAGCCTAAACTTTTCTTTAGTTAATTATTTTAATTTAATTAGTTAATACATTTCCTTTAGTTAAGATCATTCTATTATTCCAAATTACATCCCTTAGAGTATCCTAAACAACTGCGTTATCTCTTTGGGGTTTACACACTTCACATATTTGCACAGAATTGTCCCCTTACTGTCATTTGGTTAATATATATCTTTTAAACTTTTCTCATAATTCAGTATCTCCAATCCTTTAACCCATTTGTTTCTCTTTTCCAAATTCCTTCTAATTTGTCACTCTAGGGCCAGGCACAGTCCCAGCAAATGCCATACTGACTCTAAAGGCATTAGAATAACAAATGCTGAGCTCTTTGGTGTGACATGGAGTTATTATTCTCCTGTCTTCCTCTTCTGTTTGTTATTTTAGTGTTGTTTTCCCAGAGCAGAACTTGTCGCACTGACATAGCGTGAGACTTTTTAATCTCTCTTTTGAATAAACAAATCTGCATGGATTTTATTTGGTTACTGAAACACTTAGTGAAGACGTAGTTTCCCAGTCACCTTCCTGCAGCTCTCCTGAGCTGTGTAACCAGAGAGCTAGATGTTATGGAACAGAATAGCATTAGAAGCACTAAGTACCACTCCCACAAAGGTGTCAGGGGGTTTTCTGCTGATGCAGGAAGTGCTGTTTTTCATGAGATGTTAAAACTCAGATCCTGGCAGGTAGCCTGTGCTCATTATAAGGTCATATGGTGTTGCTGGCAACCAGGGGTTAGCACTGCTGTGCAGGCTCAATTCTAACTTAGGTAACCACATTCTCCCTCCTTGAATTCACCCTGGGGATTCAACTAGATGTGTACTGGGACGGAATCATAGAATGTTAGGGTTGGAAGAGACCTCAGGTCATCTAATGCAACTCGCTGCTTGAAGCCGGACCAGTCCCCACACAGATTTTTACCCCAGTTCCCTAAATGGCTCCCTCAAGGATTGAGCTCACAACCCTGGGTTGAGCAAGCTAATGTTCAAACCACTGAGCTAGACAGAAGAAACCGATTTTAAACTGCTGTAAAGTGTTGCTGGCTGTGCACTGTTAATATGCTCCTGTGACCCACACCAGAAGCAGCTGCAGCTCACTGATAAATGAAGGGATCCCACTATACTGTTTTGGCAGTGTGTGAAGTCTGCTACATTTGCAAGGGGTCTTGTGATTTTGGGAGGGGGGTGTTTCAAGGCACTATATGCCCTGCATATAGCATTATATCTGTTTCCCAGATAGGATGGGGTTGTCCTCTGTTTGTCTCCACTTTACTCCTAATTCCACAAAGCCCCACATGATGAGGACTTTCTTTCTGGCTGAGGACTGATAGATTCTGCTTCCTCTAGATCTTTGGGAGGGGGTGCTGCTCTCTACTCCCCCAGAGCCGATTCACACTCTTTGTTCTCCACAATGTCCCCAGCCCAGCCTAGTCTGGGGTTAGGCAACTCAGTCTCATATTAGAAATCTAAATATCTGCATCGAGGGAGGGCACAGTGGAGCAGACATTGCTGCAACACCTGCTTTGTGGTAGCAGCTAGCTGGGGCTCCAGGCTCTGGAAGAGGAGTTTTCTGTGTTCCTGAAGCTCTCCTGTGTAAGGCCCATTATTTCAAGTTTTGCACAGGGTCCAGAATTTGGTCCTAAATCATTTACCCTGGGCCACCCAGTGAGTCAGTAGCAGACGGGGGATTAGAACTTGGACTCAGTCTCAGAAGATCCCATCTCCTAGATACATGCCAGTCATTAGAACAACGCTCTGTCTGTCTCTGAGGCCTCATCTTCCTAAATGACATATACAAAACAGGCACAATTACAAAAGAGATTGTAAAAAGAAATATTTTTGATGTTGCAGCACCTGCCTGTGCTCATTGTTGTTGTGAGCTCCTTTACTACACACAATATCTGCCCAGTTTTATTATGATGAGGCTCATTACCTCTGTTTTGTGCAAACCTGCTTGCTCCTGGCTTTCCTCCTCAGTTCCATTCTATACAATCTCTTTCGTTTGATCCCAGAATCCTCCCATTCTAATCTTTGGTACCATTTAAAGACAACATGTGTCTTTGTCCCATTTTCCCAGGATGCAGATAGATAAACCCCCAACCAGAACAGATTAAAAGCCTGATAGGCTGTTGTGCCCAAGGCAGCTGGAAAAAGAACAGGAGTACTTGTGGCACCTTAGAGACTAACAAATTTATTTCAGCATGAGCTGGGTCCCTCACCATATTGCCTGCAAATCCCAAAAAGCCTGCAGCTCTGAACAGCAAGACTTTTTGGCCAACTGAAGACCAAAGAAAGAGCTAAGAAACAGAGCGCAGAGTGAAAGGAAAAGAATCTTAAGACAAATTTGATCTTCTTACCGCCACCAAGCTATGTTCAATTGTATTGACACTTACAAGTCTTCAATATTTTATCTGAGATCCCATTGCCCTTATCTCCAAAGGGGATGATGCCCATTGTTTTTCCAGAATGGCTCACTTGTTTTTCTTCATTCAAATCTCTCCTTAAAACATTCCTATGATCCCTGCCAGGGTTAAAGCAGCCAAATAAGAAGAGTTGCTTCATTCAAATCATGCCAAAAGCATGGGTTTCAATCAGAAGCAAAGTCCCCCAAGGACAGATAATGTGCCACTTACTATACTTAGCCATTTTTATTCATTTATCTCAACCCTGAACTGCACCGGGTGCAAAACAGTGGAAGAATGAGGGTGTTAAGGCATTTAGCAAGGATGCAGGCAAATAAAATCCTTGCGATTTCGCTTGTACACTCTTCTGGTAATTGAGGTTTTATAAAACAACCCCTCAACTCATGTGCCCTTTGAGAAATGAGTGTTTCCACTAGAATCTCAGAAAAGTCCTGCTTCTGAATGATCTCGCTCAGGACTGCTTTTTTCAGATCCCGGTTGTTGAGGCCTTCTGAGGAATTCTCTTCGTTTTATGGTGGCATGTTTACCAGGGGCTGAGCTAAGAAGGATGTCGGATGCTGACTGGCTTTTATCTGCATTGGTTCCTTCCCAGAGGGCTAGACCATGCCAATTAGGCACAGCCCTGCGTTAAAGGCCATGCAGGAGCCCTGGGTGGCATGCAGAGAGAAAGGTTGCCTCCCTCAGCTCCCCAAAGACAAGACGGAGCATACCTGTTGGCACACTCCAAGCATGCCAGTCCCACACTGCAGGCTGGGGCATACGCAAGCCAAACCAAGACCTGAGGAGCAGTAGCATAGCTGGTGGGATTCAGCGGAAGCAGCAGGCCGGCTCAGAAGCGCAGGAGGCAAGGTTGCAGGGGGGTGGTCCGGTCTGGGGGCGTGGCCAGAGGGGGAGCCAAGGGGGGGTTTCCTTTTTTATGTTTTTTGCTCCCTCTACCCTGAAAACCTGGCTACGCCACTGCTGAGGAGGCCATGGTCCCATCGCAGCACAATGTACAGCAATGTATATAATGTTTTGAATGCTTAACCCGTTCCTTTTAATTATTTATTTAAATTACAAAATCTCGTCCGACTGCACTTTTTGTTATTTACATGAGAGATTCATCCCAGAAATAAATAATAAAAACTAGCCGGAGTGCAATTCCCATGTAAGGCTGGGTCAGAAAGAGAGAAGGTATTTCAGAGTCAACTAGGAGCTTAGCGCCTCCTCAGCTATCAGAGGGCTGAAAACAAGAAGGCAAAGCCAACCTGGAGTTGTCATTTTAATGAGTGTTTGTCCCAGATCTAGAGCCAGGATAAGATCACATCAGGTTCTGGCTATGAGACTGCCAAGTTAGGATGAACACACAGATAACAAGGGCTTAATTGTGCAACCCTTACTGCTGCTCGTGAACACTTCCTTGCTGCAGACCTTCCTTTGGGTAGAGTTTGGACACTCCTTTGCTGTACTGGGCTGCAGTCCTTTCCCTTAATTGGTGGTTACATTACATGATGCAATGGGATATTTGACAGAAAGAAAGAACTTCTATTTTAAGTACTTATATAGTGGCCCCATCACCATGATATCTGAGCTCCTCGCCATCTTTAATATATTTATCCTCACCATGGCTGTATGAGGTAGGACAGTGCTGTTATTCCCATTTTCCAAATGAGGCACTCAGAGACTAAATGACTTACCCAGAATTGCAAAGGATGTCTGGGGCAGAGCAGAAATTGACCCCTGGTCTCTCACTGCCTAAGGTAGGATTCCAACCACTGGAATATCATCTCTTGAGGTTAGGGAAGATAATGGAAGAACTCTCTTTTTCAGAAACTGTTGGCAGATAGGCTTCCCCCTTTTGAAAGGTCTTCAAGGATGCCATCTCTGTAATGGTCTTTGGAGACAGACCTCCTTGCACCAGACTAGAGAACTTGGTGGAGGTATTTCACACATCTGTTATTTTCAAAGGGACCCTGCTCTTTCAACTCTTCAGGACACACTTGGTTCACTTTTAAGGAGCAGCCCTCTCTTCCTGGAATCTTTGGTGAGATGTCCATCCCCTCCCTCCCCCCAGCACTTTCTTTCATTGAGGAGTTTCCACCACTCTTACCCAGCGTCCCAGGGACATACGGATAGATTTAAAGCTCTTCTGGCAGGGTTGAAGGATCCAAAAATATGTTAATTTCTGGGCACGTGTTCTCCTCACTTACTAAAAAAGGCCAATCAGAGTTTACTTGGGGGAGGGAATGCAGACTGTGTGTAGCTACTGTATGAGCATCAGCAATGAAGATAAAATTCATAGAAATATTTCTGCTTGCTTAAAATGCTTAGAAGTTGTAACCATTAAAGATCAGCCCGAGCCATTGGAAATGCTCTGCTTGTCAGTTGTATCTCACAGTGGGCTATTCCGGACGCAGCTGTGCAAACCCTGCTCATAGTACTTACAGTACCCCGAGTGACTTCAATGGCAATCTTTCCAGGAGCTTAATAGCCACAGCTAATTTGTACAAGATGAATGGAGCTGGTCAGAACATTTTGAAATCTCAATAAAAAAGAGAAAAAAGTTTTGCCAAAACTTTTCACTGCAATATTCCTCCCCCCACCTCTTTATAATCAATGTTCAATATGGAGGTTCAGCCCACAGTGATTGCAATTCTTCATCTTGACGTTAACAGCTGCCTCTTTGCAGAACTCAGGTTGAACTATTTGCTACAAGTGACATTTGTTATGAATGTAGATCCCTTTGTGGTTATCAAATCATTTGTGGACCACAGTGGTTATCTATAGGAATCACTAACAAGTTTGGTCAAATAATTTTCAGCCTATGAGTTGCTGGCAAACTGCTTGCATCAGCCTTTTGCTATTCACTAGCCACTATCTGTGTCATGTGATTGGTCACTTAAGTCACTTGAAATTGTTTCTGTTCCCTAACTGGAGGACTGAAAATCTGCAAGCAGAAGAATAACAAAATAGTGATTAATAAATCTTTATCCTCTGGTAATTTTTTAAAAGCTAATAATAATTTGTGCAAAAATTCATTAAACTTTCAAGATCAATGCACATTTTCATGCAGCTGCCATCCAAATATATACATGAATATCATGAGCTTATAAATCCTAGCACTCAGAATTGGTTTTATTTGGAAATATATTCATAAATCAGATTTTACTTTTTTACTATTCAACTAGTTCTAGCCCACTGATTTCTCTTCCAGTAAATCTCACTACATACATCTAAACTCCTTTTTAACTACTTATTAGTCAGGATGCTATACACTGTCTTCTATATTCAGTGCCACTGAATATTCACAAAAATAATTTAGAATAAATTTTCAGAGCTACACAAGTGACTTAGGGACCTATGCTCCAGATTTTTGGCATTGATTCACACAACATTGCAAATCTGCAGGGTCTAAAGATCAGTTTTTTAAACTTATGCAGGCACCTAACTCCCACCTCAATTAATGGAAGTTAGGGGCCTAACTACCTTTAAAAAACTGGCTCTAGGAGGCTTAAACGACTAAGTCCTATTTTCAAAAGTGATTTGGACACTTAGGAGCCTAAGTCTCATTGGAAGTCAATGGAACTTAGGCTCCTAAGTCACGTTTGAAAATGGGACTTAGCCATCTAAATTACATAGGCCATGTATAGTCAATTATTTTTTGTCAAAGTCCAGATTTCTTGGTCAAGGTATAGTCAAGATCTAGACTCCAGGGAAAATAAACAAACAAACAAACACAAACAAATAAATAAATAAATAAAAACAATAAAATAGGTACATAAAAAGATTTTGGGGTCTGTTCAAAAGCAGTTGGCAGTCTGGATTTGGCCCATGGTCCGCCTATTGACTACCCCTAACTTAGGCCTTGTAACGCACAGTGGAGCAAGGCCTAAATACCTTTAAAAATCTGCACCTAAGTCCAATTTTCAAATGAGACTTAGAATTGCAAGTGCCTACATCAATTATGAAAATGGGACCTGGGCTCCTAAGTCATTTAAACACTTCTGAAAATTCACCCTTTAGTCTTTGTACTTCCTCAAAACCCTTCACATAGTCTCTGGTCCTGCATGTGCTCCAAGTTTGAATCACACTTTGCAAAAATACTTTCAACTGAGCAGGACAATGCAGGTTCTTCCATATTAATCATCAGGACTGGCTCCCAGCCACCATTAATAAAGCAGGAAAGCAGCACTGACGGCAGCACAGAGCTTTGAAGTCCAGAATCCCAGTTCTGGCACACACACACGGGGCAGCTTTCTCTTTTTGTTTTTTGCCAATGGCCTGTATCTGTTTGCTTACATCATTAGTTGTTTGCTCAGTGTTTTCTTGCAAAATGCATTCATGCCTCTTCCCTCTGCATGTTGGAACAGTGAGCCTCACACCCTTCACACTTGAGCTCAGAAATTTCCAGTGTATGTAACAGATTTCCACTGCAATCCCTTGCTAGGATGTGCTCAGTTGTATGCAGCATGTTGGCCCGATACAGCTCATCATTGGTTTGCTGCAGTTCCTTGTTACTTAATTTATTGGTTCTGAAGGGGATTTCAGTGTGAGGCTTCTCTAGCCTCCCCACTTCTCATCATCCATTCCACCCCAACGAATGCTGCTATTGCCACTTTCTTTCCAGTCACTCCCTGTGCTTCACATCCCTTCTCTGGCTCCCTCTCCTTTTCCATGTCACATTCAAGTTCTACATCCTCTTCTTCAAGGCTCTAGCATGATTCCATCCCAGCCTCCATCTTTATTCTGATCTCCTCCAGCTGCCCCCTCACTCCTTGAATTCCTTCTAGTCGTCTCTTCTATGGGCTCGCTTTTTTGTCTCCTTCTTCCACCCTCAGCCTCATGTCTTCTTTCAACCTGCCTGGGACAGCCTAGTGACGTGTGTGCAAATATCTCCCTATCCTCTTCCAAACCCCTCCTTTAATACACTTCTTCTGGTATTTACCACCATAATGTTATTGCCTCCATAACTGATCCTTGCCCTGCAGCTCTGATACCATGTGTGTTGTATCACTCTGAGTTAGACTGCATGCTCCTTGAGACCTGTACAATATCTGTTTTATTAATCTGTTGAAAAAGTGCCATTCACGTTTACTGAGGTTTATAAATGGTTAATAATAATAGTGAGCAGCATGTTGTGGCTTTAAGATGATTTAAGCTCCTTGTGTATGACTGAGATGCTCAGAGCCAGTGGGAGTTAGCTGTGGGGTCTTCGAGAGCTGGGAAGCGAGAAATACTTCAATTTGAGTTGGGAGAGTTTCTGTGAGTTCTCAGCTTTCTCATTCAGACTGATGGTGCATCTCATTCTGAAGCAAAATGGGATCATTAATGTGCTACCCACTCTTATGTCAGGACTCAGAATGCTCTTCTGTGCATCTCCCATTTATTTCAGATCCAGGCTGCAGTACAAGCCCTGGGAACATTAGACTCAAGGGAGAAGGCTTGATGTGAATCTGAAGTTCTTAGCAAACACATTATCAGATCACATCCCTTCTTTCTCTGTGCAGAATGGTTTTTGTGTGTTTCCAGATGACTTAATAAGCAATCCTCTTTTGATAACCCCTTTTTCAGTGTGCCCATTAAATAATTGTGCCACTACCTGTTGGCACTTGCAAAAGGCACAGCACATGGCCTGACCATATGCCTGCCTTTGACCACTCCCCAAAGGTTTCCAGAGGCTGCTGCTGCTGCTTTTCCTTTTTAAAGACTCTTGCCCTCTGTTCTCCCTGGACAGGGCTTATAAATAGCCTCAAATGTCTGGCTGTTAGTGACGTTGGTCTCATAGGGGAGATGTATACAGTTACTGTGTTGGACTCAACCGCTGAAATTAGTCCAGCCATGAGAAGATAAAAAAGAACAATCAAGGTTATGTTACTGAAAAGACCTGTTAATGGTTTTTTCTCAGCGAAATGGGGTGAATGGTGTTTTATGACTTTGCTGACGATGTTTAGTGCTCATAGAAATGAGGGACTTAGCAGTGACAAGTACATGTCAGTCCCAGCCTACCACACTGTCATAAACAGATAGCTAAGGGTTAATGTTTCTTTTACCTGTAAAGGGTTAATAAAGGGAACCAAACACCTGACCAGAGAACCAATCAGGAAACTGGATTTTTCAAAGCTCAGGGAGGGAATTTTTGGGTATGTGTCTTTTGTCTGTGTCTCTAGGTGCTCTCTCGGCTCTGAGAGAGGATCTCTCTACCTTCAGGCTTTCTAATCTTCTGTTTCCCAGTTGTAAGTACAGGTATAAGACAATATAGGTTCTAAGCTGGTAATTAAGCTTGAAGATTTCATGCTAGCATCTTATTTTCTGAACTCTAAGGTTCAGAACTGAGTAGGAAAGCTATGACACATACCCCTGCTGTTTCCATGCTGGGGCTCCACACAGTTTTGTCAATGCTCCTCAATCCTGACATAAAACAACCCCTGTGTTTCTAGTTCTGGGTACTCACGCAGTCCTGTCAATGTGCTTCCACCCAAACCATACCACCGGCTCTTCCCAGTCTGTACTCCTAAACTGATCAGCAAATGCACCTCAGTCCAGGCTTAAAACCCCCTCCCTCTTTTTCCAGGGCTGCAGAGCTAGTTGGAAAATCTCCATCAAAACAAAATTTCAATGAAAAACAGAAAAGAAAGGGAGAGATTTCCTCCTCCCATAAATTCTCCAACTAGCAACTTATGCAGCTGTCAATACATCTCATTCCTTATGAACTATACAACCCCTGCCAGAACAGCTGGGCCCCCACCCCAAACTCATTCCAGTTTTGACCATCCACATTTTAGTCTTCCAGTGCTGGGCCTCTGAAACAATTTACTGAATTAAGGAAAGAGGACTAGGGTGCCGACAAATGGTCTTTGAGATGAGCAAGTGTGCAGTAATATGGCAAATGCAGTAAGTTGCATCCAACAAAGTGGGTATTCACCCACGAAAGCTCATGCTCCAATATGTCTGTTAGTCTATAAGGTGCCACAGGATTCTTTGCTGCTTTTACAGATCCAGACTAACATGGCTACCCCTCTGATACTGTGCAGTAATAGGAGACAAGATGTGTAGGCTCAATATCAAGTCTGATCTCTAAGACGCAGTAGAATATCAGCTTTAGAAGAACACCTCAAAATGGTTTTAACCCCTGTCAGCAACACAGGCCTCATCCAGAGTTACCTGAAGTCAATAGTAAGATTCCCACTGATTTCAATGGGCTTGGCATCAGTCCTCATTAGTGGGCTTTTTAATGTAAATACAGCTCACTGTGAATTTCAGCGCACTTGGGACCTACCCTCCTGGGCCATTTCCATTGAATGACACTGAGTTCCTGTAAAAATGACTCTTGCTTTTCTGGCAGGGAAGGAATTTTAAAGGCTCAGAACATCAGGCCAGAAACATATTATATCAACTCATGTCTCTAGAAAGGAATCTGAAGAGGAATGGTCAGTGCATGAACCCACTGGGCTATGAGTGCCACTGAACCTCCAATGAAATTCCATGAGTCTTATGTTTTCTCCCTCTAGCATCACCTGAAGCATGCACTGCCCTGTACACTCCAGCTCAGTTATCCAGTCGCATACAGTTGATGGACTCATAAGTCTGTCCTGCAGGGGTGTGATGCTTCCCAGAAGTACCCAGGGTTGTAAGGCGCCTTGCTGCCACCTGGTCTTAGCATGAGGATTCCTTGTCTGTGGCTGCAAGGTCAACTCTCTAACCCCACCACCTACGAGAAAAAGCACTCCCCTCCAGCGTAGGCTTTGTCTCTAGAGGTTAGCTGTACGCACACTCCAACCCCTGAGCCCTATAACCCCTGGAGTCTCCAGCTCCTGCTCCACTGGACACTCACAGAATTCACAGATTCTTTGCTCCCAAAGGAATAGAACATGCCAGCTTCCCGGTTTCATCTCAAGATCACTGCTCCACTTAACATACAGAACTTAGATATGTTAATAGTGGAAACAAGTAAAAGTTTCTTATACAAAGAGTAGAGATTTAAATGATAGCAAGTAGAAATATTGGAAACTAATGGTTACATATAAAATAAAATCATAACACAATTTCTAGAGCCTAGACTTACTTAACAAGTTACTGTTGCATCTTGCTCACCAGTGTTTTTTAGGCAGGTAGGCTGTGATCCCTCTTTCACGAAACAGGCCACGTTCTCAGCTTATCTTCCTAGTGAAGGATACTGTGTGTCTCCTTGCATTCTCCTGATATACCAGACTAATTCTTTGATCTTCGTCATAAACTGGACACCCTGTTGCTTTGCATTGCTGTAGATTTTGTGAGCGCTTATTGACTTTGCAGTCTTGAGTAGTTGGTGGCTCCACATGAAAATAGACCATCAATGTAAGACACACAATACACAATGACCACCAGGGAGATAAGCTTCTACTGACCAGAACCAGTTTATCACCTTCTGGTGAGCTAACTTAACTTACATACCTTAGGAACATCGTTTTCAGTCTAGATACATAACTTTTTAAATAGTACCTTGACATAAGTTTCGCAATGATTACGATGACCAGCAGGCTACAGGCTCTGGGTGCCTTACATGCCACCCTTTAGCTAACTGTTATGTGAAATCAGACCCATGGGGACACCAGGCACTCCTTGTGCCCTCTTCCAGTTAGCACCAACGGGTCCTTGGGTCACAAGGTGTCAGCTGGAACAATGAATTAGCTCCCATCAGAGAATTTTGAGAATTACGATCAGAATTCTTGGAAACTGACCACTAGTTCCAGAAATTTTCTTCAGAGTTAAGATCCAGCAGTTCCCATATGCCTTCATCTTTGATGCTGCAAGAACACAGTGGGATCACAGCCCTGCTGTAAGGAGTGGACAGAACGATTTACTGCAAACCTGAGCCACTGGATGCAGTTCAGTGGGTTTCTGATTAATGTGTTTGTTCCCCAATGAGTCCATTACTAAAAACAGCATGAAATGAATAACCCTTCACATTTACATAAACAAATCATTGATGCTTGTACATGAAGAAAAGGAGAAATGAGGACTGCACCTGTTGCTGTTGTGGAATTGTCTGCAAACAGTGAGACAGTCATTTGGATAGCAGCTAAGAGCTTATGGTCACTGCAGAGTTAGCCTGAGCTATAACTCAACTGTTGCCCCTAACTTGAGCCCCGTCCACACACAAAGAACTTGTAGTTGAAGTGTGGTGGTGCTTGTAACTGGAGATGGCTGGCCAGCCGTGGGGCATAGGCTACAGCATGAGTTAGGACAGCTCATCAGCTGCTAGCACAGTTGTCACTCTGTGAAGTAATCCAATTACTCTGTGCAGTGCAAGTGTTGTTTCACTCAAGAGGACTTAATCATCATGGAGATAATTCAAGTTAACTCTGCAGTGAAAAATTACCCTTGGTCAGGGCCGGCGCTTTCATTTAGGCGACTTAGGCAGTCGCCTAGGGTGCCAGCATTATGGGGGGGGGGGCGGCATTTTGCCGGGGGGGCGGCAGGCGGCTCCGGTGGAGCTGCCGCAGTCGTACCTGCGGAGGGTCTACTGGTCCCGCGGCTCCGGTGGATCTGCCGCAGGCATTTCTGCGGACGGTCCGCTGGTCCCGCGGCTCTGGTGGACCTGCTGCAGGCATGCCTGCGGCAGCTCCACCAGAGCCACAAGACCTGCGCTCTGGGCGGCGAAATGGCCCGGCGCCTAGGGCGCCAGAAACCCTAGCGCCGGTCCTGCCCTTGGTCCATGAACTGGTTTCTGACTGGCCAAAGTCGTGGTTTACCTGTCACTGAAAGGTCCAGGGAGTTGTTAATGGATTATGTGGCCTTGCACAACTCAAGAGCAACCCAGCTTGATAGAAACCAAAAGTTATTGCAGAATGATAGTCTTTCAGTGACCACTCTGAAAACACTTGCTAGTCTCACACCAGATCCTGGCATGCAAATGTCCACCTCACAAAACCACCAGTGCAAACCACCTCCTCCATCACCTCCACCCCATTGGCAGTCTGATCAGAGGGGAACAAAGAGGACCTGAGGAACTATACACCAGTCAGCCTAACTTCTGTACCTGAAAGATACCAGAATAAATTATTGAACAATCAGTTAATAAGCACCTAGGATAATAAGTAATGGGCAACATGGATTTGTCAGCAAAAATCATGCCAAACCAACCTAACTTCCTTCTTTGACAGGGGTTACTGGGCGAATACTGGATACTGTTTACTTCTTCTTAGCATATGCACAACATCTCAGGTAGCACGTGACCAGGATTCATCACCAAATTTGGTTAGAGAGGAAGCAGTAAACATAATACATCTTGATTTTAGTAAGGTCTTTGACACAATTCACATGATATTCTCATAAGCAAACTAGGGTAATGTGGTCTAAATGAAATTGCTATAATGTGGGTGTGGCACTAAGCACCTCTGTTTTCATGCCCTACATATTACTGTAATAATCTTTGTCCAAAATATACCTTGTGAGGTATCTTTGAAAACTAATAATGCACTGATCATTAATATTCTCATGTGGTGCATGTACTGTGACAGGGTCAGGCCAGATAGCTACAAGAGACTGGCCGAAGGTAGATACATTAGCTCCAGGTTAAGCAGGTCCCTTTTCCCTGGGTAAGATAACAGGGACTATTCCAGAACACTCAAGAACTTTCTAGAACTAATTAAGGCAGGCAGGCTAATTAGGACACCTGTAGTCAATTGGGAAGTCACTAGAATTAATTAAAGCTAATCAGGACACCTGGTATAAAAAGGCTCTCACTCCAGTTAGTGGTGTGTGAGTAAGGAGCTGGGAGTGAGAGGACGTGCTGCTGGAGGACTGAGGAGTACAAGCATTAATAGATATCAGGAGGAAGGTCCTGTGGTGAGGACAAAGAAGGAGTTGGGAGGAGGCCATGGGGAAGTAGCCCAGGGATTTGTAGCTGTCATGTAGCTGTTCCAGAAGGCACTCTAGACAGCTGCAGTCCACAGGGCCCTGGGCTGGAACCCAGAGTAGAGGGCGGGCACAGGTTCCCCCCAAAACCTCCCAACTCCTGATCCAACACAGGAAGACCTCTGAGGCTAGCAAAATAAGCGCAGGACCCACCAAGGTATATATGGATATTTAGAGTTATGGATACATGAAATTATGACTAACATGTGAGTAAACCAGGTATGCAGCGGGATTGGTAACAGATCTGCACTAGACAAAGGAATGTACTTTCCCATATGGGAGTTACTTCAAATACTTAGACAATGAGAATATTATTTACATTCTACATAAAAGCAGCAGAATCTGTGGCACCTTATAGACTAACAGACGTTTTGGAGCGTGAGCTTTCGTGGTGAATACCCACTTCGTCAGACGAAGTGGTATTCACCCACGCGCTCCAAAACGTCTGTTAGTCTATAAGGTGCCACAGGATTCTCTGCTGCTTTTACAGATCCAGACTAACACGGCTACCCCTCTGATACTATTCTACATAAAGAGTCCCATCAAACTAACTAAGGGTGGAGGCCAACCTCACACTGACTAGATGTGAGAGAAGACAGCATGGCATCTGCACCAAGCAGAAAATAGAAGCATGGTCTGGGTTTTACTTTCCAAAGAATACATTACAAAGGTTTACTGGTCTATAAAAAACAGTGAGGAAAGAAGTCTGAAACTCAAGTGACAAGCAGTTGAATCAACTGATTGTATACAATATTATTGTATTATAAAAGTGTAGAGAATGAGGTCTTTTCTGAAAGACTATGACATGCTGGTGATTAAGATCATTGTGAATTGTATGTATTAACACTGTATAAGGACTTATGATTATTCATTGATATTAGGCCATACAGTCTGCCCAGGAAGAAAGGAATGTCACCATTAACTACTCGTCTCTTAGGTACATTAAGCATGGTGGAATCAAAAACAATGGAAGCCCCTTGACACAGAAATCATACATGGGTCTGGGAAACCCACAGGAATGGAAGAAGAGCATTAGGTCATTGTGCTTCTTGAAATAAGTTCATTGAACTTCACAAGATATAAACAAGGACAGACATCCATGACTTGACAGAGACAAGTGAACAGAGCCCTTGGGAGCTGAGAAAGATGGGTCTCTCAATCAAGCAGAGGTAAAGTGTCTGAAACTGAATATAGGTGGGGAACTTGCTTAAACAAAGATCTTTCACCTAGGAAGACAAAGGAAACCAACCCCTTGTACTTTTGTGGAAGGTCCTGCCTGAGGAAAAGTCCCATGGCTGGGAAGAAGAATGACTGGTGAGAGAAACCACCTTGAACAAAGCTTGTATCTTGCTGGAATAAGTTTTAGATTTTAGAAGTGCATTTATTCATCTGTTTGTTTCACTTGTAACTCTTTCTATCTTCATTCCTTATACTTCACCTAATGCTACATATATTATTTCGTTAATCAATTTATTTCATTTTAACCACAAACCAACTCAGTGCTGTGTCTAAAGGAAGGGTATATTTACCCCCAGGTAATTTAATAAACTGTGATGTGGTTGTGTCTCTTTATAGGAGCAATGAACCTTATGATTTCTCTGAGCTGTCCAGGAGAGGGCCGGACACACCAAAGCACATGGTTTTAGGGAAATTCAGGACTGGGAGTAAATTGGGGTCATTTTACTGGTCGTAATGAAGGTGGATGGAAGCCAGAGTGTGACTGGAGTGTTGCTGGTAGGCTGCTGGGGTCAGAGTCTGTTGGACCTGGGCTGCAGCTATATATAGACACTCAGGGTGTGACCCGCATGCTGGGAGGATGGTTCTGATTGGCCCAGGTTGGAAGTTACAGTAGCAAAGCATTGTGAGGTACCTTGGGTTACAGGGTAGGCAATGACACCACCACTCATTGGTCTGGACTGCACTCTGCTCCAAACTCCATCACATTAGGTGCACATCTGGTTGAAAGTCTGTACTCAAAGAGTAGTTATCAATGGTTCACTGGAAAAATGGGAGAGTGTATCAAGTGAGGTCTCATAGGAGCCCATCCTTTTTTTCTTTTTTAATCTGGTAGTATTCAGCAGTTTCATTGATGACTAGGATAATGAATTGAAGAGTATGCTTATGAAATTTGCAGATGACACCAAGCTGGGAGATGTTGCTAGCACTTTGGAGGACAGCATTAGAATTCAAAACAACATTGACAAATTGGAGAATTGGTCTGAAATCACAAGTTGAAATTCAATAAAGACAAGTGCAAAGTACTACATGAAAGAAGGGAAAATCAAATGCACAGCTACACAGTGGAGAATAACTGGCTAGGCAGTAATACCAGAAAAGGACCTAGGCATTACAGTGAATCACAAATTGAATATGAATCAACAATGTGGTGCAGTTGCAAAAAAGGCTAATATCAATCTAGGGTGTATTAACAGCAGTGCCATGTGTAAGATACAGAAGGTAGCTGCTCCACTCTATTTGTCACTAGTGAGGCCTCAGCTGGAGTCCTATGTCCAGTTCTGGATGCCACACTTTAAGAAAGATGTGGGCCAATTGAAGAAAGTCCACAGGAGAGCAACAAACTGATAAAAAGTTTAGAGAACCTGACCTATGAGGAAAGGGTAAAAAACTGGACATGTTCAGTCCTGAGAAAAAATGACTGAGAGGACCTAATAACAGCCTTCAAATATGTTAAGCGCTGTTATAAAGAGGATGCTGATCAACTGTTCTCTGCCTCCACTGAAAGTAAGATGAGAAGTAATGGGCTTAATCTGCAGCAAGGGAGATTTTGATTAGGTATTAGGAAAACCTTTCTAACGATAAGGATAGTAAAGCATGGGAATAGGCTTCCAAGGGAGGTTGTTGAAATCCCCATCACTGGAGGTTTTTAAGAACAGGTTAGACAACCACCTGTCAGGGATGGTCTGGGGATACTCAGTCCTGCCTGTGCACAAGGGTTGAGGTGTCTTCCAGCCCTACAGCTCTGTGATTCTAGGATGATTAAATAGGTCATGAACTCCTCTTTCCAGGTGTGCTTCTTCCAAGGCAGGGCTAGAGCATTGCCACAGCCCATGATGTAACTGTTCTGTGACTTAAAAGAAAGGATCAGTCCTTGCGGTTATCAATTTGGACCCTTTCATGAACACCAGATTCTTTATAAATGATAAAAAAAAAAAAGGTTAAACAATTGGAATTATGTGACAGTGTTTAAACTGAAAAGTTCTTTTTCTGATTTTAAAACCAGTATTAAAGCCAGATGGAAACTTCTTTGCAACCTCTGACACTGAGCTGCTATGTTGTTTGCATCATCTGTCATTCTTACCAGGCTACACCCCAAGTCTTAATCTTAGATCCAGAGTGTGCTGGGAATAGCCTGTTTTTAGGTGCTGCATTCCAGTGCCTGAGGATGCACACAACTCTGCTGTCATATTTGCCTTCACAGACATTGAAGTAATTTATTTGCACGTGCACACGCCTTCCTGATTGATGCAATTCCCCAAATACAGTGACGGCACTCTAGGCTTTTTTCAAAACTATTTGTTTCTAGCTACTGGTTCCATGTATGAATGGAGACACGAACAATAATAGTAGCACATCTCTTCCACTGTCTGACTCACTACAGGCATCATCAGGAAACTTGGTGATGTGATACTGCTGTTTCTGTGCAGCAGAATGTCGAGTATAAGCAGAACCCGTCAAGTATAATTTTGCACCCCCACACATTATGCAGCATTCAGAAAAAGGGCCAGAGCGATGGCTAAGGAGACGTATCTCTCTCTTTTTACATGTCTGAGAGCTGTTATTATTATGTACTTAGTGGGCCTAAAAGAGGTCAGGACCCCATTGTTCTTGGCACTGCCCACATATCATGTTCCTGTCCCAAAGAACTTACTGTCTACACAGGAGCGGCGCCAGGGTTTCTGACGCCCTAGGCGGACGGCCGTTTTGCCACCCCCCGCAGCCCCAGTGAAGCTGCCGCAGTCGTTCCGGCGGGCTGTCCGCTGGTCTAAAGGCTCCGGTGGACCTGCTGCAGGCATGACTGCGGTACATCTGCCGGAGCCTTTAGACCAGCGCACTATCTGCCGGCACGACTGTGGCAGCTCCACCAGAGCCACCACAGCAGCAGACCTTCTGCCGGCACAACTGCGGTAGGTCCCCCGGAGCCACGTGCCGCCCCCCAGCAAAATAGCGCCTCCCAAAAATTCTAGCGCCCTAAGCCATTGCCTAGGTCGCCTAAATGGTAGCACCGGCCCTGTGTCTACATAGATAAGACAGACAAAGGGTGAAATTGGAAATAGAGTCACAGAGAAGTGAAGTGACTTGCTCAAAGTCAGTGGAAGAGCTGGGGACAGAACCAAGGTCTTTCTATGCCAGCCTCTGCCCACCAACGTAGACGACACTGCTGCTGCAGCTAGGATCTATTATTAAAGTTATGAGTGCAGCATCCTTTTTTGCACAATCATGATGGGTAGAGGCAGGCATGATTGATGTAGGCTACCAGAATTTTCTTTCAGTTAAATAAAAAGTATGAGGACAGGGACATGAAAGCAGCAAGAGCTCTTGATATTGCTCTAGTTTATACCTATGCTATCATTACTGGTGCCACGGTGGGTTATTGCATTAGTCTGTATCTATAAGGACCTGAGTTTAAATCCTGTTTTGGCTCATGAGGGCAAATGAATTCAGTGGGTCTCTTCTCACTCTTTGTTTATCTGTGTCACAAAACATGTGCACAGCTCAGCACACTTGTCACTTGTTGTTCAGGAGAGACAGAACTTGAATGACAGAGAATTTTGCAGTCAAAACTGAGGCTGATTGTCATAGTATTGTAAGAACCCGAACTGGATAAGATGTTAAATCAAGGTTATTTACTGTCCCTCTCCATTGGCTATCCAGTTAAAAGTTAAAGATGCCAGGGCATTTTGTAGGGGGGTGAGCTGCATGCCGGAGAACCAACCAACATGCCATCTCTCAATAGAAAAGGTTATAAACCAAGAATCAGGCAATGGGTGAGTGTGATGGGTGTACTCTCCACACTGGCCCTGAAAGAGTTGAATTAGGCCAGGTGGGCTCAATCAGCCAATTAAGCTGCAACAGGGAAGATTTAGGTTGTGTGCAGAGCACTAATTAGGAGGGAGTTCACCTGTGAGGGTACAGGTGGGTCTTCTATAAAGCCAGGAGGCTGGCAACAGTGTTTTGTAGTCTCTTTCCTGGAAGAGAAGCATTGAAATGTACGAGAAAGGGTTTACTTGGGAGACCTAAGAAATAGGTCTGACTAGGAAGGGTGGGGACAAAGCTTAAAGAAGCATGGTAGGAAGTAATTCAGAGAAGAGAGCAGTGTGGTTGGTGAAGGCTGCAGACCTTTACTGCTTGCTAGAGGGTCTGGTAGCCAGAGTAGAGGGTGGGCCTGGGTTTTCTTGCTACCACAGCATAGTAGTATTGCTTGGGCAGCGCATGGGAAGAGTACCTGAGTCACAGGGTAGCAGCCATGAGGACTGTCTGATGCCACTTATGTGAAGAGACTTGGAAAAATTCCTCCAGAAAGCATGACTTGGCTGGAGGACTGAGTCATGAAGCAACTGTACAGTGACTCTGTAAGCAAGAGAAGAGCTGCATTGGTGGCAGAGGAATAACAGGGTCCTGAAGTGGCTGGAGCTAACTCCCAGAATTCCCAGAAGGAAGCACTACCCAGTAGTGAGTAGATCATCCAGTTATAGTGAGCTTTTGCTGAGCACAGAATAGTTGCTACACAGTCCATTCTGGTATCATTGCTCTACGAAGGGCTTTGGGATACTGGGAGTATAATATATGCTCTATAAAGCCTAGTACTAAAAATCAGGGTGTTGTAATTCCCTGTAACACAGTAGAACCTATTTTTTCCACAGCTCCACTATAGTGCTACTGAGCCATAATTAAAGCAAGGGGGTTGTGCCTGTCCCTAGCCTGGTGGCAGGCTCCTCTCAAAGTTTCCCAGGCAATGGAAATTCAAAACACCAGGAAGAAAGAAGAAAAAGTTCCCAGGAGTAAGAGCCCATAAAACCAGATCTAAACACACAGACGACAATCTCAGGCTGGTGTTTGTTCTGAGGCACGTTTTCTTTCCAGACCCAGGCTGACACCTCTCTGCAGTTCAGGGAGAAGGCAAATTCTCCAGCCTTTCCCATAGCCAGGAGATGAGCTAAAGGACTTGCTTCTTCTCTACTTGCTCCAAAGATAACCGCGAGGGCAAGTCCTTAGCTCACTGACTATAAAAGTGACATTCTTCATCCTAGAAAGGCTGATACAGTAGAACTTGGTTTATATGCAGTGTACTTCAGGCCAAAAAAGCATCCAAAATGCTCAGGGGTTCTCAACCTTTCCCTTTGTGAGGCCCCCCAGCATGCTATAAAAACTCCATGGCTCTTCTGTGCCAAAACTACTGGTTTTCTGCATATAAAAGCCAGGGCTGGCATTAGACGGTAGCAAGCAGAGCAATTGCCTGGGGTCCCCTGCCACAGCTAGCTCCCTCCTCCCCTGCCCTGTGAAGCTAACTTCTTCAGGCTTTGGCTTCAGCTCTGGGTGGCAGGGCTCAGGCCCCCAGACTTCAGCCCCATGGCAGTGGGGCATTGGCTTTCTGAAGACCCCCTGAAACTGGCTCATGGCCCTCCAGGGGGCCCTAGACCCCTGGTTGAGAACCACTGCTTTAGACAAATACAAGAAAGGCACAGCATATAGGTTACTAGGGGTCAGGTACCTTCAGCTGGTGCAAATCAGTGTTACTCTGACTTCCAAGGAGCTACTCCATTTTACATCGACTGAGGACCTTCTATAGGAATGGCTATATTGGCACAAGCAGGAGCACAGAACAGCCCACAATGGGGCAGCAAGTATCAATGCAACGTCATGATGTCATTCTTTAATGCTGTCACCTAGCACTAACACAAAGGGGTGGGATCTTGACTCTCAATAGAAATAGGTGGCAATGCCACGCAGTTGAGCCCACAGTAGCCCCTGATATTCCTGTTGGGATCCTCCCCCTGCCTCTCCTTTTAACCTGCTATTGGCCCAGGATAGAGGACTCTGGAGATCTGTGGTTGGCGGCCCATACCCCGATTGGGGTGACGGGCATGAGTGAGTGAATGAGTGTCCAGTGGGGGGCCCCCTATCTCAACTCTGCTAACATATCTCAATCCTGACCTGCAGAATTCAATGCTACTCCAGTCCTAGAACTCCCTACAACAGCTTTCCTCCTGGTCTCCAACTCCACTGGCAATTCTGCATCTGGATTCTACACAAGCAGACCCCACACAGGGTGAATGAGGATCCTAAAGCTTGGATATGAACCCACATCTTGAGAGGTGACCGGCTAGGTTGGTAATGCATTAAGCCACTCTTAATACTCCAGCTCTCCATTTGCATCACATCCAGTGCTTGGCATTTGACCCTAGATAGGAGGAGACACAGAGCTAGTTAATTTGATTCAGATCCGCCAAGTGACAGCTCTCCCAGAATAGCCAGATAATAGCTTCTTTTTGCTAAGGCCGAGCCAACAAACTCCATTCAGAGAATGTGCTGGTCCCTTGCCATCAGAAAATGTGAGCACCAATGCCATCTCTGTCTGGCATTTGGTTCTTGTGCCAGTTCTCAAGGGTGGAGTTGGGGGAAAGGGAAGACTCGGGGAACAATTCCACATAGGACAAGAGTCCCTTTTAGCAGAAGCTTAATTAAAAGAAATATTTGCACTAGTTCTCATCCCAAACGTAACCCAGACAGAGTGAGATCCTTGAGGCCTAACAACCACAGTTATAATAAACTGCAAAACATAACAAATTGCCATCCTGAAGAGCCGCCCATTAAAGTTCACTACAGAGCTGCTGGATCTTAAAGAAACAGGGAAAATCCATTTGTTAATGTGGCATCAAATAACCACATAACTCTCCAGCAACTCCCAC
The DNA here is from genome assembly GCF_003597395.2 of Chelonoidis abingdonii. Lineage (NCBI taxonomy): Eukaryota > Metazoa > Chordata > Testudines > Testudinidae > Chelonoidis > Chelonoidis abingdonii. The sequence continues at coordinate 89,911,246 of NC_133775.1, forward strand.
CTGAGGAACTCAGAGCATCAGTTAAGCTTCACAACCTGCTTATGAGGTAGGGGTGTATCATTGCATTCATTTTTCCTGGATGAGGAAGCTGAATCACAGAGCGGGAAAGTGACTCCAAAGGGCCGCAGACAAAAAATAGCCTCATTCTGATCTCATGTTTGTGAACATCAGGAACTTACAACACCACTGAAGTCAAAGGAGACACAAGTGTAAAACCAGCAGTGAGTAACAAGAGAATCAGACCTTACGTGGCAAAGCCTGTAACTGCTTGCAAACTGAGTAACTGCACACGCAGAGATGGCAGATTCTGATAATGTATATGCATGGTTACTGGATTTGCATATGTAGTTATGGTAATTGTGCCTGTAAATTAAAATATTTATGGAGGGAGCTCGTCCAGGAGCAGATTCACCAGAAAAATAGAGGTCATGACGTTTGATAAGAAAAAAACAAGTCACTTTATTTGTTGTGGCAATTTTTCCTGGATGAGGAAGCTGAATCACAGAGCGGGAAAGTGACTCCAAAGGGCCGCAGACAAAAAAATAGCCTCGTTCTGATCTCATGTTAGTGAACATCAGGAACTTACAACACCACATGGTTGTCATGGTTCAGACAACCATGCAGTATTGATTATGATCAGATAGCTCAAGCCTTCATCCAAGTGCCCATGTCTCCCGAGGTGAAAGGACAATGCAAAAAGCTAACATACCCTATTGTAGTCACTCTCCCTCTTCTATTTCCTGGTATCTTTTCAAATTGGCCTTTTGAGCTGTGGTTACAGCCTGTACTTTGTCTTTGGCATCCCTTTTTATGCCAGGCCCTATATCAATATGTTGTTGTGGAATTATATGAAGTACAAAGCTCTAATAATAACCTATGCTTTGTTCGTATGTGATCTCTGTGATTTACTGAGGGGAGAGGGAGTTGAATATTTACACACCTCTAAAAACAGGTTGCTAGGTTACAGAGAATTCTGGAGGCCTTCCAAGAAGCTGAATGAAATGGCTGCAGTTCCACACGGCTTTGCTTGTATACACCTTTATAGGAAAGGAACATTGTTTGCCTCCTGAGCATGACACTGTAGGGTTTTCACTCCCTTTTTTTAAACCTCTAAGCTATTCTGGTTTCCTAGTGGACTCGCATTTTCCAGGTCCTAGACTTCCACATGGTACCTCCATCACCAAAATAGAGAATGGCGGGAAAGGTTGAGTCTTCCTGTTTACGAGCAAAGAAAAGCCCTTCCTGACCAACTCCTGCCCTGCCCTCCCATCCAAAGCAATTAACAGCCATAATTGTTTTTCCAGGCACTAATGTAAAGAAAACATTTTTCCTTTTGACGAAGACATGAAAGGCAGGAGCTGTTGGCCAGGATACAGTGTATGAGAAAGTGCTTGGATCAGCTCCATGGTTTTGGACATAAACTGTCTGTTTCTGTATGGAAATAGCCATCTATGGTGTGATTTTGCACCATTGTTTCCAACGTTTTCTCTGATCTGATCCTGTTCCCAGTGCAGAAACAAATAAATATGCCTCCTTCCCTGCCTCTCCCAACAGCAGGCCGAGTTGAGAAAGCAGAGCATGTGATGTAGTCCAGATTGGGAGCTCTATCATGCGATATGGCTGACAAAATCAGCTCCCATTTTCCTTTCTGAATCTAGGAAAACAGATTCTCCTAAGCGTCATCTAAATAAGGAAAAAGCAATCTGCTTCTCACTTGTCCCTGTGCCAGTGCAGGAATGACTCTGATCCTGCAAGATGACAAGAGATGTCAACTCCTACCGACTGCAGGAGGGACTCAAGATTGTGGCCTGAGGGGTTTTAGCTAGCAGTGAACAAAATGGCCACCCCACACACACTGTAAGGCTGAGAGCAGCTAGGATGACCAGACAGCAAATGTGAAAAATTGGAACTGGGGCGGGGGTAATAGGAGCCTATATAAGAAAAAGACCCAAAAATCGGGACTGTCCCTATAAAATTGGGACATCTGGTCAGCCTAAGAGCAGTACACAACCAATTCTCATGATTTCATTGTGAGTCTCACATTTTTTTCTCCTTGAAAGCCCAGCTCTGGGAAACAAGTGATCATGTGGGAATCTCAGCTTTCATTTTAATAAGCATTGCATTTCTAAGCCTCGTGGTTGAGAAAAGAAGGTTGAAAATGTGGCCCAAAGGCCCAGAAAGCAAATATAAAGTATGTAACGTTTGTTACTTTTTAATATTTCCTGATTTTTCGGCCAATCTCATAATTTGGGGGGAGCTGATTATTTTTGAATGTTTGGGGTTGGCAATTCTCCCACAGGGCTAAATTCATCCTTGCATTGATGTCAGTGGAATTAGCCCATTAATTTGGGTTCTCCAAGGCAGGCAGACCTGCCACAGCCCACATCTGACCGCTAATACAGCAGAAGCAGTTAGAGGGAGATAGCAAGATTTAGCCGTGCATTAAATAAATATGCCTGAGGAGCAACACAAGTCTTAGGATATGTCTACATGGCAGCTGAGAGAGCACTTCCCAGCCTGGGTAGACGGAAGCACTGGCTTTGCTCACGCTAACGTGCTACAAAGAACAGTGTAGTGGAGTGGCATGTGTGGCAACTTGAGCTAACTGCCACCGGGCCTCCCTGGTTACATACCTGGGCAGCTAGCCTGAGCTGCTGCCTGTACTACTCGCAGCTACACTGCTAGCTTTAACAAGCTAGCTCTGCTCAAGCTAGAATGCATCTGTCTACCCATGCTGGGAAGCATGCTCCCAGCTGCAGTGTAGACATACCCTTAATGTATCAAGGGGAATATTTTCGTCAGGATATTCAAAACTGTATAATATAGCACAGCTTGTCTACCTATCCCCTGCATTCTTTCCACTGCATCCGTGATCCCCCTCCTCACTGTGTGTGGTTGTTCTCAACTGGGCAGCTCTAGATATTTCACCGCCCCAAGCAGGGCGGCATGCCACGGGGGGCACTCTGCCAGTCACCGGGAGGGCGGCAGGCAGCTCCAGTGGACCTCCCGCAGGAGTGCCTGTGGAGGGTCCACTGGTCCCGCGGCTTTGGTGGACCACCGGAGGTCCACCGGAGCTGCCTGCCGCCCTCCCGGCAACCGGCAGAGCGCCCCCCACAGCATGCCGCCCCAAGCACACGTTTGGCGTGCTGGGGCCTGACGCCATCCCTGGTTCTCAATCGATCTCTGACACGAGCGCTCTGGAAAATGTACACTGTAAGTAAGCATTCGTCTTCAGATATAAGAGCCATGACGAACATTAAACACTTTTGTGGGGGGAAAACACTGCCTGCCCACAGCTGTGTGTAGAGTCCTCCCTAGCCTCCACAGCCAGTCATTACCAGTCCCAGAGGAAGTCAATGAGATGGTGTGGTGCCAAGCTTTAGTCTCTTCACCATCCGTCTGTGTATCAACTACTCTGAGTCTTCAGGTTGCCTTGAGATCTGCAATATCACAAGTGGGGCCAGGTCACCATATACTGCAAGCAGCCCTGTGTACTGGTTACAGCAAGTGGAGTAGGAGTCAGAGGCCTGCATTCTAATTCTGATGCTTCCACTGACTTGTCTTTTGAGCAAGTCACTTTGAAAATTTTTGCCTCACAGATGCTGAAAGTTAGGCACGTAGATCCATATTTAGGCACCTAATGAATGTGACTAGCTTTCCAAAGGTGCTGAGCACCCACAACATCCACTGAATTGATTGGGAGCTGCAGATGCCCAGCATCTCTGAAAATCTGGTTATTAGATGCCTAAATATGGGTTTAGGTCCTTTACCTCCAGCACCTGCGATTGAAGATGTCTGTCTTAACTGCCGTGTGTCTCAATTTCTCCAGCTGTTAAATGGGGATAATATTATTACTTGCAACGTACGGAAAATTCTCTTAAAACTGTGAGCTGTCACTTTAAATGCTCTGGGGTTTCCTGGTTCATTTTGTAGACTAGAGGGCTCTTTAGGGAAGCATGCACAATTAGAAAACCAGCCTAGAGCAAGATGAGTTGAGTTGTGCCTTGATGTTTTAGGGAGCAGCCTGCTTTGTCTCTCTCTGTTTTGGGGTTCTTGTGTGGTGTTGGTATAATTTCTGAGAAATATAGTGTTATGTTACAACCTTTCAGCAGGAGTATTTTATGTTTTTATCTAACTTTTCTGTGCATATACCATGAACACAACATTACTCACCTGCATTTGTACAATGTTTTGTTAACTTGGGATGAAACTGTTAAGAATTATTAATACAATGGCTTGCAGTATGCAAAGGTCCTTCTTAAAAGACTTCAGCTTGCTCAGTTTTATGGGTTAGTAGGTGCCTGACACATAGGGAGACAGTTTATATTAAAGGTTCACTGCAATTGAGCTTAATTGAAATTCCTTCAAATGAAAGAAAGCAGAATGAGAAAGGTAGCTCAATACAATTATTTATAGTTTCAATCCAGCTATTCTTAGAAGATGCCAATCTAATTACTTCTAATTTATTTAGTGGTACCAGAGCTGAATCAAAATTGCATTCCCCTGCTCCTTCTCCCCCGGCACCCAAGCGAAGATCTGCTGCTGGGTAAATTCCTAGAATTTGCATCTGGCTCATAGACGCAGTCTCCATGTAACCTGTCTCCTTTCCTATAGATTCATAGACTTGTAGGGTTAAGGGGACCGCTAGGGTCTTCTAGTCTAACCTGCTATGAAGATGCGAGATTTGTTGTGTCTAAACCATCCAAGACAGATGGCTATCCAGCTTGCTTTTGAAAACCTCCAGTGAAGGAGCTTCCACAACCTCCCTATCAGTAAGAAAATAACATAAGAATGGCCATACTGTGTCAGATCAAAGGTCCAACTAGCCCAGTATCCTGTCTTCCAACAGTGGCCAATGCCAGGTGCCACAAAGTGAATGAACAGAACAGGTCATCATCAAGTGATCCATCTCCTGTCGCCCAGTCCCAGCTTCTGGCAAACAGAGGCTAGGGACACCATCCCTGCCCATCCTGGTTAATAGCCACTGTTGAACCTATCCTCTATGAATTTATCTAGTTCTTTTTTGACCCCTGTTATAGTCTTGGCCTTCACAACATCCTCTGGCAAAGAATTCCACAGGAAGACTGTGCATTGTGTGAAGAAATACTTCCTTTTGTTTGTTTTAAACCTGCTGCCTATTAATTTCATTTGTTGACCCCTAGTTCTTGTGTTATGAGAAGGAGTAAATAACACCTCCGTATTTACTTTCTCAACACCAGTCAAGATTTTATAGATCTCTATCATATCCCCCTTCTTTTCCAAGCTGAAAAGTCCCAGTCTTATTAATCTCTGTTCCATACCCTTAATCATTTTTGTTGCTCTTTTCCGAACTTTTTCCAATTTCAATATATATATTTTTTGAGATGGAGCGACCACATCTGTCTGCAGTATTCAAAATGTGGGCGAACCATGGATATATAGAGAGGCAATATATTTTCTGTCTTTTCTCCATATTTTTATGCATTTCATAAAGTATTTGAAAACTGCTATCATGCCCTCCCTTAATCTCCTCTTCCAAACTAAACATACCCACTTTTTCAGACTTTGCTCATATGACTTGCATCCCATCCCTTTGATCATTTTTGTCACTCACTTCTGTATCCTTCTCAGCAGTGCTGCTGCCAAGCCAATTATCCTCCATTCTGTATTTGTAGATTTTTTTCTTCCCTAAGTGTAGCACCTTACATTTGTCACTGTTGAACTTCATTTTGCTCTCGATAGCCCAGTTCTCCAATTTATCAAGATACCTCTGAATTTTAGCTCTATCCTCCAAAGTGTTGACAACCCCCTCAAGCTTTGTGTCATTTGCAAATTTGGTCAGTATGCTTTCTACAAACCACATCTTGTAGGAAGCATGACTTTTTCTCTATTTTAAAATTAATTTAGTGCTAGTAAATAAATAGTAATACTTAACATATAGTTGTGCATACTTACACACACACACACACACACACACACACTAAAAAGAACATTATGAAGGTTGCAAAACCAAGCATTCAAAAGTTAGGAAATGCCAAAATTAAGGTTGCCTGTCCAGACACATTATGATACAGTCTTTAATTACATGATCACATGATTTTTTTCCACAGGCCCCCAGCCTCATTCTTCTTTTTCCTCAGCATAATGGTGTTTCAATGACAAATGCTGAGCAAATCAGTTCAGAGACAATAAACTAGCAATCAGCCCAAGCCATGCAGTTCCATAAGCAAGCTTCCCCACTGCTTGGAAGAATCTTGATCCAGGCTTTGGATTCAGATCTCTCTGATTAGAACCAATTGACTACTGAGCCCCAGCTGTAAACTCCACCCAAGCCTTTTCAGAAGGTTTAGACCAGTTTGAAGAAACATTGACCGTCCAGCTCTCCAGGTCGAACAAATCCCATGTACCCTTGCTGACATATTGGCAAATATACAGTGACCATCTCTGCCAGGACAGCTGTTGTCTTCTGATCTCATTTACACTGTGGATTACCCAGAGTTATAGGGGTAGCAGATGGAAGCAGAGAAACTAAAGCCTTCCCAAGGTCGCTAGCTTTTGTCTGTCTTTTATTTCTCCTTATTATGTAAGTGGGGGGTTTCTGTGGGAACCTCCATTTAGTATCCCCTGACCTTGGGGTAAGGAAGCACTACAAAAGCACCAATTCACAGGTTGACTCAGCACTTTTTCTAAAGCAGGGCATTCTGGGATAGTTGAAGTGGCATATAAGGTCACAGCTATATAGGAGTTAAACAAAAGGTAAAGAGAAGAAGCAGATTGGAGAGCATTTAACATACGGAGTGCACAGTCAAAACTTTTTGAGTAGCTGGGCTGCGGCTGCAGAATTTGCTGCTTTCAGGACAAAATGCAAAGTGCCCCTCTTTGCCCTGGCTTCCCCATAATGAGAACAAAGCAGTGGCCTTTAACCAAAAAAACGCTACCAGGTCCTGGAAGGAGGCAGAGAAGAAAGGATATGGGTCTGTGCTCATGTGCCTTTGTTAGGTGTGTAGATACCAGGGTGCTTCTTAAACTGTCTGCAACTTATGAAACATTGCATGTGTTCCCTCTGTTCCTGTAAGTGAGCGGGAGATGTACGAGAGACCTGTTATCCAGGCTAAGGATCAGTTAGAGAGCTGGTTGTATACCTGCAGATGGGGACTGGAAGCATGGTGAGGGTCACAATGGGGGAGCTAAGTGAAGGAAAAGATGAGCTAGAAGGAAGGACCCAGTTGGGTTAGGAAGAACATGAGAGGAGGATGAATAGATTCAGTTAACTTGCCTCTTTGAAGGCCTTATTGGAATTGTATTTCAGACTCTCTGGGGCTTTGTCCATCACTGATGATCACTCAACACAGATTTACATTTTTAGTGGCAAAGTGAAGAACACACAATCATTTCAAAGGCTGATAGAGGAAGTCCTTCCAAGTCATAAATTACTGCTAATCTCGCTCTGTCTTTCAGTCCCTCCTTTGTTCTTGGTTAGAATAGCAGATATATTTATATTCAAAGTCAGTCATGGAAATGAGGCATCACAATCAGTTTCTTGTCTCCTGCACAGAGACACAAAACACTTTATTGTGCACAGTATATTGATTCACAGGCTTCTCCCCAATGCAGAAGTCAGCAGGGGTCCATGTTTTCCTAAACCCCAGACTCTCACTCTCTTCTCACTGGAGATGTCAATAAGTGCGTGAGTGAGTGTCTAGAAGATTCTATATAACTCTGATTATATAACAAGTTCACTTTATTGGAGGCAGGCTAGAAACTTGTGTTTGTCTGAAGTAGAAATGACTGGTTCTAAGACTCTGAATAGAAATGCAAGTCTCTTCTACTGAATCTCAATGTAGTCAGGTGCCAGAACTCTGCATGAAGATGCAGTTATTTTTGCAGACTCACTCTGATGTCAGAACAGGTGAGTCCTATTAGCTCCCACTCAGAAATATAAAAGAGCCTGAGCCTGTCTCTAAGGCAGAGAGAACTGTGGGGAGGGGGAATCACAGAAAAAGCCAAATTCAGAGGGGAGCTTAGCCTGAGCTTTTAAATTTTGCTGCTGTTTAAGTTACCAATAAAAGTAAATCCAGGAATGGGGGAAGATTGGTCTATGTTCTGCATGGATGTGGGGTGTTGGACCAGGATGGGAATGCCATCTGCTTATGATGTCCTCGGTGTACCTTCATCATTTCAGCTTCTCCCTTTTCTGTCCCATTACGCAGTGTTACTGTTAACCACTAATCCATCTCCCCTCGCTAGTGTTTAGTTCTGCATGATCTCAGGTGAAGCCAGCTACTTTGAAACACATTAGGTTCAGCTTTCCAGCCCATCTGCTACTTATTAAATAAAGTGGGGCGACGCCCTTGGAGCCCATCCCATTGCTTTCTTCTTCCGTAAGGTGATACCAACACCTTTTGAAACCTTCTCCAGCCAAACAAGCTCATAGCATATTTTTGTCAGCATTTTGTAAAGCTCTCGATCCTTGACCACAGCATGTACTGGGAAAAATACTTTGGCAGGCACTGTGTGAATGTCTTACAAGGGACTCAGTTTAGCAGAGTCTCCAAGGCTCTTTCCAGTTCAGGAGTGAATGACCATCAATAGTCCTAACTGGTTTTAGAGGATCTGCTGTGTAAATACAAAACAATAATTTCCTCCTGGACTTGTTGAATCTTCATAGTAAAGGTATGTAGACTTGAGGGCTGAATTAATGAAAGAGTCCTTAGATCAAAGACTAGATTCATAGCTTCTCAAAATATTATTTACTGTAAAATTGCACAATAACATGAAAGTTATTGTCATGACCTTTAGGGGTTTCTAAATCTCTCTTGGTCTCTGGCTCCCATGCTTCATTAACTGGCACCGGATTTAAGAAACATCACCAGAAATCATGTATAGTCAAATTTGGTGTTACTGAAGCATCTTCCAGAGATCATGACAATGACCTCTAAGCAAAGCATCTGCTGTAACATTCCCTGGTCCCTTTGAATGATGCAGCATTTAGCACCAAAACCCATTAGCCAGTTGTCACACGTACAGCACAGGGCTGACCTTACCATGAGGGGAATTGAGGTGGCCGCCCCAGGTGCCAGACTGTGGGAAGGCGCCACTAGGGTGACTAGACAGCAAGTGTGAAAAATCGAGACGGGGGTGAGGGGTGATAGGATCCTACATAAGAAAAAGACCCCAAAATCAGGACTGTCCCTATAAAATCAAGACATCTGGTCACCCTAGGCGCCACTAGGACCCAGAGTGTAGAAAATGTCTGTTGCCAGTGCATATGTTTTCTCTCTGCTCGAAACACACAGAGATGGTGGAGTGCTGTGCTGGAGAAAGGAGGGCACAAGAGACATAACAGGCAGGCAGGCAGGAGAAAAGAAGAGAGGGAATAACAGAAAGCAGCAGGAGCTTCAGGGAGAGAGAGGAGGAGGAGCCTCTTAAGTGCCTCTCTAACACCCCCAGGAGCCTAGAATGATTAACACCAGCTTCTCAGGGAGCTTTCTGTTTCCTCCTGCTTCCCTGAACCCATTTGAGGAGAACAGGCTGTCAACTGAAGTAGTAGGAGCCAGTTAGGCCCTTAAGACACTGATATCTTCCCTCACTTTACTTTCATTTACTTGCTAACAATTATAGGAGGAGGATGAAGAAAAAAAGAATGAAAAATGAGGGCAGGGAGAGATAAGAGAGAATGTTCTTTTTCTTTGCTGGGTCCCAGGAAGGAGCCCCAAAAATGAAGCTGAGCACAGGGCTGGGAGGCCCCCACTAACTCTAAATCCACCACTGGCTGCCACGTCACTTGGGCTGGGGATACTGTCAGGTCTAGTGTAAACACTGCGCAAACTAGGCAACTGCCTAGGGCGCCAAGATTTGGGAGTGCCAAAAAGCGGTGCCCAAAATTTCTTTTTTTACACTGCAGTGGAGTCACATCTTACACAGGGGTGTTGCCAGTGTTCTAAAGTCACTGCATAAGACAAAAATCGCATGTAGTGAAAATTACCATAAAGTATACTATACACTAGAACAGGGGTCCTCAACCTACGGCACGCATGCCAAAGGTGGCATGCAAGCTGATTTTTTTTTTAATGGCAGGCTGCGGGTCCCAGCTGCTGCTGAGCCTGCTGCCAACCTGGGGTTCTGTTCACTCAGCCAACAGTGGGCTGAGCAGGGCCAACAGTGGGCCAGCTCCTGCCAGCATCTGAGTGTCCGGTTAGCAGTGCTGACTGGAAACTAAATGTCTGGTTATAGGAGTAACCACATTAGCCTCTGCTCCTCCCACTCCCAACACCCACCCCAGAGGGCTGGAAGGGAACCTGTCCTGCTGCTGTGGGAGGCGGGGCAGCTCAGTGCAGAGAGAGACAAAGAGAATGGGCTAGAACCAGGTAGGTATCTGTTCTATATGAGCAGGGATGGGGGGAATCCTGTTTACTCCCTCTCCAGCCCTGCTGCGCTAGCAGTTTACCCCTGGCCCCTCCCCTGCTCCAGAGACCAATCCTAGCTCCTGCCCCACTGTGCTTTCATGCCCAGCCCCTTTTACAATTATTCCTGGAGGGGGCGGGGCACAAATATGTTTGGCACCGGGTTCTGGTCACATGTCCTGTGAGACCTTCAAGTCTTCATTCCTCCCAGCCTGACTCCAGGAAAGCCTGCCTGCAAACACCCATCCACAGTCAATTGTCCTGGCTGATGGGAGCCATCAAGATTCCAAACCACCATTAATGGCCCACATTTTGCATAATTACAATAGGCCCTCAGAGTTATATTTCATATTTCTAGTTTCAGATATAAGAATGATATATTTATACAAATAGGATGAACACAGTCAGTAGATTATAAGCTTTGTAGTGATACCTTACAAGAGACCTTTTGCATTAAGTATATTTTAGTTACACTATATTCACGCTCATCAGCATACTTTCATAAAATCATATCGAGTGCAATGTCACAATCAGCATCAAGAGAAGATTGCATCAGAGTCTCTTTACTGGCAAAATGTTCTGAAAAGGCTCATTGCCATTGTGAGAATGCTTGCTACCCAAAACCTAGAACTGCATGGCTGTATGTGCCAAACAATGGAAACTTCCTTAAAATTGTGGAGCTGATGGCTGAGTTTGATGCTGTACTCCAGGAGCATCTAAGAAGAGTCACCGCCCAAGAAATGTACACACACCACTACCTTGGAAAAACAATTCAAAATGAGATCATAGAGTTACTGGCAACATAAGTCAAACAGAAGATTGTGGCAGATCTGAAGTCAGCAAGATATTACTCTGTTATTCTGGACTGCACACCTGACATCAGCCATATGGAACAAATGACTTTAATGGTGCGTTTTGTAACAACAACAGAACCTAGTGAAAATGTCCCTGCAATGGTGACTGTCAGAGCGTATTTTCTAGAATTTATTGACATTGATGATACTACAGGAGCTGGTATGACAAATGTGCTTCTTAAAAAGCTGGAAGATACGGGAATTGCGATAGCTGACATGAGAGGTCAGGGCTACGATAATGGTGCCAACATGAGAGGAAAGAACAGAGGAGTGCAGACACGGATCCGAGAGTTAAACCCTCGAGCTTTTTTTGTCCCATGCAGTTCTCATTCATTGAACTGGGTGGTCAGTGATGCAGCATCAGCTTCTAGTGAGGCTGCTGAATTTTTTAATGTAATTCCAAGCATCTATGTATTTTTCTCTGCATCAACTCATCAATGGCAAGTTTTGAAGCAACATCTGGGAACATCCTCTCTGACACTGAAACCACTGAGTGCCACACGATGGGAAAGTCGAGTGGAGGCGATAAAGCCTATCAAACACCAAATTGGGAAGATAGATGATGCCATAGTTGCCATTATGGAGGATAATGCTATGACAGGAACTGTTCATGGGAGAACAGTGGCAGAGGGAAATGGAATCACCAGAAACATACATAACTTCAAATTTCTGTGTGGCTTAGTGTTGTGGCATGACATACTGTTTGAAATAAATGTTGTAAGCAAGAGACTCCAAGGTGTTGACCTTGATATACCTGGAGCAATGGAACAACTGGACAAAGCAAAGTCATACCTACAGTCTTACCGGTCAGATGAGGGATTTCAAAACGTTCTGAAGAGTGCACAGAAGTTGGCAGAGGAACTTCACACTGAAGCTATTTTCCCACCCATTCAAGAATACAAGAGTCACCGAAGAAGACATTTTGATTACGAGGCATGGGATAATCCCATAAGAGACCCCAAACAACAATTCAAAGTTGAATTCTTTAACCAGGTGCTAGATTGTGCAATACAGTCAGGTGAAGAACGTTTCATGAAGCTCAAGGAACACAGCAGTATATTTGGGATGTTGTAAGATATTCCAAAACTCCTCACTATACCTGAAGAAGTCCTACATCAGCAATGCAGGGCTCTAGAGACAGTGTTGACACATGATGACATGCACAATATTGATGCGAGTGATTTAGGTGATGAACTGAAAGCCATTTCTGATCTGGAATATATTTGCATAAATAAGATGACCACCCTCTTTCCAAATGCTTTTGTTGCTCTGCGCATACTTCTAACACTTCCTGTAACAGTTGCCAGTGGAGAACACAGCTTCTCTAAGCTGAAGTTAATAAAAACACTTCTACACTCCACAGTGACACAGGAGAGGCTGGTCAGCCTTGCAACCATCTCAACAGAGCATGAGGTGGCCCAGATTGTGGACCTTCAGCAGGAAGCAGTTCAAATATTTGCAACCAAGAAGGCACAGTAAGCACCACTTGGATTATTCAAACAGATGAAAATGCCAGTGTTTACTATTCAGTCAAGAAAAGTTACATTTGCTGTTCAGGCATCTGAAAGTTAAGTGTTACTTAAAATTTTTGAGCAAGGCATTTTATGTTGTTAGTTCTCCTTTACTCGGGTAGGTAGCAGAGCAGTACCATGAGAGGAGTGGAACAGGAAGAAGACAGAATTGAGACCTTTCAAAGTTTTGGCCCAAGCAAGGGGGCATGTAGGCGTCATTTGAGCTCCCCGCCTCAGGTGCCAAAATGTTGTGGGTCAGCCCTGGTACAGCAGGTCCTACAGACAGTCTGGTTTTGCTCCATCTTTTGTCTGACTATGATTGGGATGCATCAGTCCCTTTGGTGATGCAGCTACTATTACAATATCTTCCATTTCAGTCCATTTCATATTCTCAGGATAAATAATCACTGTAGGTTTATTCCATTTGTTCTGATTTGTGAGGCAGATCCTGTTCGTGATGCGTCTACTAGAACATTTACTGATAATGCTAGCTGAAAAACAGGAGAAAATTAATGAAAAGTTTTAGCACCGTTTTCCACACACACACACTGAAATTCAAAATTTGACCAAATTTTATCAAACAAAACAGAAATACAGAAAATGTTATGGGGATCTTAAGAGGAAAATAAAATTCTGGACTTGATTGTTGACCAAATGGGTAAACAACAAAAATCTGTCCTTGACAGGAAGATCTGGCAACAGAACCAACAGGAGGCACTTTCCTAGAATTGAAGAAACAACCCTGAAAGAAAAATAGAATTGCAGAAGAAAGAGCTGGCAATAAAGCTACTAAATGCAGCCTGTGATACTCTTTAGCTTCTCTTGAGAAATCTCATACTGAATCCAAAATGCCATGTCTAGTTCTAAATTTATTCTGTCAGGAGTTTTATTTAATGAATCCTTTGCAAACCCTAAAAAAATAATCAGATTTACGATTTAGACAAGGATTGATTTCCCTACATTACCAGAAATGCCTAGAGCAGAATATACTGGCAGAGTCCAGTAACTCAGAAACATAAGCAGTAAGCTATTAAGGTGTCACCTGAGTATCTCCACAAATGGAATAACACCTCGGGCTTTGCATATTGGCAATTCCTTGGAATGCTATGAAATATGGCTTTTAGATCTATTTTCTGCCTGATAATTAATCTCACAGAGAAGAGTAACGTTGTAATATATTGGCTGTCATAAAACCAAGGGATTGATAGCACTGACTTGAGATGTACATAGCGAGGGGCCTGCACTGTGGAGCTTTCTCCACACATCCCTGTCAACGTTTCTCAGGTCCTTACAATGCCAGTCCTGGCCTGTCATGCCATTCTGCCACTGTGACACAGAGTTACAGGTCAGGACTAGGTGCATTGGCAGAATTATAGGGGAGGCTGGTTATTCAAGCCCCACGCCTTCACAATGCTCTGCCAATGCATCCATTACAGCAGCCCTGCTAGTCCAGTCCTGGGAAAGGATTGACAGTCATGCTAAACTGTGTAGTAGTTGTGTGATGTGAGTAAACGCCCACAAGGGACTAGTATGAGACTCCATTAAATTCCTGTACACGTAACCTAAAAGGATTTCCGGAGATAAAGCATTCAGTGGCACCACTTCCCCACCAGTGAATCTAGGAGCAAGCTTCAAATCTTTGACATTTTACTTATACATTTCAAATATCATCCTAGGATTGCCTAACTATTAAATAAAACCTATTGGGTCAGAGTTCTTTAAAGGGACCTCAATCCAGACTCTAATTTTCAGTTGTGAGGGAAAATGACATCTATTTGTCTGTTCCCACCCATGCTAGTTATATAGTTAAACGCTGCCATGCGCAATTGCAATTGATTACATGTGCAATCCCGTGTCCACAGCTAATTCCAGGAGCAAAGTTAGAGACTGGGGGGTTTGTTTGCTTGCTTGCTTGTTTTTAAATGCCCTTGGTGTTTAAGCTTCAAAGTTAATTAGAAATATTAAATATTTTCTCTGTTCTTATGACAGGACTTTGGAATGAGAACTGGTTCGGCAGGCTCCCACTCTGCTAGCATTACATGTGATAACCCTTTCCAGCTAGCTCGCCACTGACAGCAGAAGGCCTCAAAATGCTGAGAGTAATTGAAGAGATGTTTTTCTCAAATGTCTCCGTTCATAGCTGCTGGGTTGGGTTTCTTGCTATGTGGATGTCTCACTATGTGGAGCTAAAGCCAGTGAAGAAGTAGGTCTGCCTGAAGTCTCCATAGAATGCTCTGAATTACATATGGGAACCCTAGATTTGCAATAGGAGTAATCAGGTGTTCCCTCCTGTTGGACTTCTGCTTTGAAGTTTCAGTTGTAAGATCACATATTAATGGGCAAAGTCGGTGATGCAATCTGAATAACTTTCTTGATATTTTTTCCTGATATTTTTCCGGGAAAATCATGTATAGCTTATTTGCTTAAGAAATCTCCATAAAATTCTTAGACTGACATGTTCTTTGAGGAAATAAAAGTGTCTTCCTATTTATCTGACCAGCGCCTAGCACAACGGGATCCTTATCCCAGCTGGGGCTTCTGGATGCTATCACAATACAAAAATATAGTTAACATTAAATCCTGACTTTCTGCTGGCAACCTGCAAACTGAACAGTTTGCGTCTTAGCTAACTGATGCTCTGGAAGAGCTTCTAGTCTCTTAGGGAGGCTAACACATGCTGAAGTCCGTGCTGCTGCAGCTTCATTGCTATTGGTCCTCACAGTAGCTAAATCAAAGCTAACCTAGGTCTGGCTACATGCGCTGCAATCATACTTCCGACTGCACTGTAGGAATATCCTTAGGGCTTGTCTATCCAGGGAAACTCAGGAAAGTTAAGGCAAATCAACTAAAGATGTGAAGTTAATGCATCTAAATTAAAGCACTGAAATCTTGCAAGCCTTTCTGGGCCGGGCTAAAGCTCTGAAAGCATCCCCGTTCAATCCTGAGACACGCTGAAGAGAATTCTGGGACATTGCTAGTGTCCCTAACAAACACCTGATTGCTGGACCCACAGAATAACCCCCAGAGTTAAACTTACCCCTGAACAAAGGTCTGCATTAAACTTTTTCAAAACAGCACATGGCAGACACTGTCGTTTCTTACGCCTCTGGAAGAGGAGAGATAAGGCACAGTGTGACTGTGGGCACCATTCGCAAACTATGGACTACATTGTAAATCAGCACCAGCTTTGATTGTTTGCCAGTGGCTTCTCAGACTTACACCAACCCATTCCCAGAGCTACTTCCTGGTTCACTAATCTGGATTTGGTTATTTGAATGTTGCTTTCTCTGTTGCCCTCCAAAAGAACTTTCCTGAATGTCCCCATGTAAACATAGCCTTCTCTCTCTCTCTCCTGCCCTCTCTTGGGGTATAGATCAAAACCCTGGTGGAAATGTTCAGAAATCGAAGTTGTCCTGCAATTTTCAGGGCATAGCATCAAAAAGCATGTCATTGATGCTTGTATGGGGACAAGTACGGAGCACATCTTTTTGTAATGGTCTAAACCCTCTGTGATTTGTAATGGATGATGGGAAATCTCTCTGGGGAGCCAATGTTTCATGTATCCACAGATGGGAGACATTAGTTAGAGTGATTTACACCATATTTCTCAAGTGGACAGAGTGTTATATGACAGAGGGTCAAAGCAAAGGAATGGTAAGAAAGCCTTGCTTATTTGAGTCTGCATGGGTTTAAATGGAAGGGGCTCTAAAGCATTATTCTTACAGTGCCTTTTGTTGATACCTTCAAAAGCTGTGGATTTAAGTCCCACAGTATGACTCGAGATTGCAGTCAGTGCTGCCACTCGTGGGTGGTATTGTATGACTGGGTGTCATCACTTGACAGAGACATTAAATCAGGGTACCTCTGTTCTTTCTCCACTGCCTGTCTGGGCAGAAAGTTAAAGATTCCATCGCAATTCTCATAAACAATAGGTGAATAACATTGGTGTCATTAATAACATTCCCAACTCATAGGAAAACATGTTAGAAGTGTCCGTGGTGTGCATAAGTTATTACAGTGCACAAAATGGCCTCCTATATTGTCATTGCACTACCAATTACCTTTCACTGGTCAGCTGCTTTGAGGTATGTGGAATAAGGAAAAACCTAGATAATATCGGATTCTATAGTTAAAGGTTCTATCAGTGGTTTTGCATGACATTCCCTGCCAATAGCCAGGCATTCAAAACTCACATGCAATACAAATATGCAATACAAAGTCTCTGGCTAGAATTGCTCTTTGATAGGGGTGAGGATCAGCAATGGTGCAAAGGGTCTTTAAGGGGCTTTAAAGACTCAAAGACCTTTTCAAGTACTGTGATACAAGAGACAGGAATAAAACCGAAAATAAAAATTGGTTTCAACTGTTTATTCCCCTAAATGAGTAGTTGATTTTTAATATTCTTAATAATATATGTGCTTTTCTGGGTTAGAGAAGAAAGACCACAAGCTATATTTAACTGATCCAACGAAGTGGGTATTCACCCACGAAAGCTCATGCTCCAATATGTCTGTTAGTCTATAAGGTGCCACAGGACTCTTTGCTGCTCCCTAGAAAAGTAATTCCCAACCCAGAATGTATAGGAGATTATCCATTGTGAAAAACATTAAAGGTAACCTGCAAAGGGGAAAAAGCCAGGTCATGAAAGGCTGATACTTTTGTTTTTGCTTTTAAGTTCTGCTCATTTTTCACCTTGAGAAATAGCAGAAATGTCAAGCCCAGATTCCCTGATTTTGCTGCAGGCTCTGGAGTTCTCTCCACCCTTTATTGAAGGAATTCAGCATGTTGTATTTTAACAGATTTTTTCTTCCAACCATTTATACATTGAGTTAAAAAGGTGTGTATACATGTGCCACGTGTATACATGTGCCACGTGCACGCATTTTTAAGCAAAGTCTGAATAAAAACTCATCTCCTTTTTCACTTAATTTAATGTCACTTGTTTGGTATCTTTGACGTGATAGTTCTCTTCCATTGAGGCTTCCTGGAAAAACAGGGTCTTGCATTTCTAATGTAAAAAACTCCCAGAAAAAAATATTTCAGCTAATCGCATTTCAGGCCTCTTTACACCTCAGAAAAAAAAGAAAAAACATTCGTGCCTCCTCCCCTTTATTTTTTCCCTTTTCACAGCACCTTTCTTTAGGGATACAGTATATGCACTCTTTATACCTTGTATATTTTATTATTATTGTCAGAGCCTGGAGTCCTAATAGGCTAAATTTGGAGCATTTGCAACCCCCAATGACATCAAAAGGAGAGTCATCAATTTTAAGGCCAGAACAAACCATTCTGATCATCTAGTCTGATGCCCTAGAAAACAGAGGCCACAAAATTTCCCCTAGTAATGCATGCAACCAGCCTATAATTTCTGGCTGAGCTAGAGTGTACCTTTTAGAAATACATTCAACCTTGATTTAAAGACTTCAAGTCAGATTATGCCATTCTGTTCTTCACTACACTGGCTACCCAAGGTTACAAGGTGGAGATTCTACCACATTGCTAGGTAAGTTGTTTCAATGGTTTTTACCGTCTCTGTTAAAAAGTTGCACCTTCTTTCTAGTCTCAATTTATCTAGTTTCTTCACCTTCCAGCCTTTGTATCTTGTTATGATTTTTTTTCTGCTAGACTGAAGACCCCTTTTACTGTCTGAATTCTCCTTCTGTAGGTAATTGTAGACTGTGGTCACGTCACCTCTTAACCTTCTCGTTGATAAACAAAATAGGGTGTGGCCCATTGACTTCAAAGAGATTTTTGTCTGAGTAAGTACTGAGACCTGACTACGAATCTCAGGATGTGGCTTTTCTTCTTCTTCTTCTGCCTCCTTTATTATTTATGACATGCCTTTCTAAAGCAACCACCAAGCCAGCACTGCGGGTCCTTCCCCTGCATTTTTCTGTTTAAAGGACATCCTTCATGACCTGTCCTTGCTTCTTCTCTCAAACCCTCCCCTGGCTCCTCTGTTTTCTGCAGGGTCCTATAAGATTAACAGGGGACAACAACTTTCTAAATAAAACAGTGTAAGAAAAGCACTTAGTATTTTCCATTTAGCCTCCTCCATCCTAACCAATGGGGAGGACAGCTGAGTACTAACAGTTTTTATGCTCCCCCATAGCAGCCCAGGAGATTTCTCAAAATTTATTCCAATTGAAGAGGAGAAGAAGTTCCCAAAATACTTTTCCCTCAGGAGATTTTTCATGATTTTTTTCTGACTCACAGTTCTGCCTCACTCTGAAGCCACTTGAAGGCAGCTAATAACCTTTTTCAAACCACCCTGTCAAAGCTTCTGAGAACCCACAAGAAACATAAATATGGATTCAGTTTATGTTTCAAAATGTTGGCCTTAACCTCTGAAAGTCTTATTCTTCCCGTCTGCAAAATGGGGCTATTGTGATAGGACATGCTTACAACTTCACGAAAGATGAAAAGCACCATATAAGTCTGAAATACACTGACCTTCCTGCAGCTATTGGACTTTTGGATAGAAGGTGAGATTAGAGGTTTCACTGAGCAACATCTAGTCATGAGAGGTTCTAGACCTATACGTTTTACCTGGTGAAACAAACAAAATAGCAGCAGACTTCTGCAAGTTAGATGCCTGATTCATCAACCACGGTTGCTATCTCTTGAAGAAAGGAGCTGGGGAATAAAGTGACAATGGAAAAAATTATGAGAAATGAATGATTCATGTCTTCGAATCTATGCAATTAGGTCACAAGGCACAGGGAATCAGCATCAGCTGTCTCGTCCCCTTCATAATCAAATGCAAGCAAAGGACAAGTGGGAAGTAGAAGCAGATCTGAAAGAAATGAATCTGTCAAGAGACAAACTGGAATGGATGGGCAAACTTTGTCTAATTTCAGGCCCACTCCAATGCCAGGCAAGCTGGATTCAAACACAAATGCTGCTCAGCACACAGTACTCTGAGGAGAGTCTGTTGTAAAAGCAGCAAGGGGGATAGATCCAGTGTAAAACTGGTGTGAATCTTTACTTAAATGATCTGGATATGCCATTCTGTTTTTCAATACCTTAGCTATCCAATCTTCCTGGGTAATGAATTTTAACCAGATGAGGCAATGACAAGCTGGTATTTTGGCACTCCTAAAATGGGGATATGTTAAAGACAATTGAATTCATTGTTGTAAGAATACTGTCTTATCTAATCCTGTAAAGGATTGTGAATGCTAATATCCTGACTGACATGACTGCAAATATATGACCATGTTTAATCCACTTGCAAAAATGCTGTCATCTTTAACATATGCTGTAAGCAATCTATTCTGTTGACAGGTTTCAAAGTAGCAGCCGTGTTAGCCTGTATCCGCAAAAAGAACAGGAGTACTTGTGGCACCTTAGAGACTAACAAATTTATTTCAGCATGAGCTTTCATGAGCTACAGCTCATTTCTTCGGATGCATAGAATGGAACACACAGACAGGAGATATTTATACATACAGAGCGTATGAAAAGGTGGACGTATGCATACCAACAGAAAGAGTCTAATCAATTGAGATGAGCTATTATCAGGAGAAAAAAAACTTTTGAAGTGATCATTAAGATGACCCATAGAAAGTGTGAGGAGAACTTAACATAGGGAAATAGATTCAATTAGTGTAATGACCCAACCATTCCCAGTCTCTGTTTAGGCCTGAGTTAATTGTATCTAATTTGCATATTAATTCAAGTTCAGCAATCTCTCTTTGAGAGTACTATTCTATTGAGTACTTGAGCGTGCATTATCTTATTTAAAATGTTATTGTATGTATGGTGTAAGTGCCATGTTTTCAATAAAAACCTCAGTAAATGAAATCTTACTATCTTAGGAAACATTACCCCTGTCCTCAGCAACCAGCGTCTGCATTCAGCATTCCTTTGATCCACTCTCAGCACCGACAGGAGAGATTTTGTCCTCTGCATTAAAACTAAAAATAGAGCCAAAGTAAGTGGTGGGGGTTTTTTTCATTAGAATGATAACATCAGCAAGGTCCAGGGAGATGTGTTTGTAACCTTCTAGCCCCAGTTCCCCCTTTATTGTTTCTGAAGGAAGTGTTCATGTGTAGTAGCCTTTTGTCTTAGGTGAGCAAATCAATGTTACCAGAACTGTGTTTGTGTAAATAAACTGTTGTCTATTCAAAAAGTTTCAGCACCTGCCCTTTTCAGATTCAACTCAACCACTGAGGTTGCCCTGGAGGCCTAGAGGTATGTGTTTGGTGCCAGCCCATAGGAGACCTTGGTTCAAATCCCAGTACCTCTGTTTATTTCTCTCTCCATAGGCTGGCTTGGGGCAGGAGTGTAAAAGATGTAGCACATGCTACCTTGGAGGGAGACAACATCTTATGTTTCTCAATGAGCATCCCCTTCTGGCACATTAAAGAATCAGAGCTGATAGCTTCCAAAGAGAAACTTATCCAGACCTCCTGAGTCAAAAGCATGTGTGAGATGCAAAGGGATGATTACCTCCCAGAGGAGAACTTGTGGGCTCCAGGTCCTTGTACAGTGCCACTTTCCAGCTGGTGAGGAGTGGAGCTAAACAGGGCTGAAAGGAGGTTTGGATCAGCCCTCCTGAAGGGGAAGAGTAATAGGAATCCAAGGTGCCTGTGGAGGAAAGGGTTCCTGGGGATCCATCACAGGACAAGCCACAGAAGTTAAGACCTTCTCAGGTTGTCCTCCCCTCTGGGTATGTTTGTCTGGTACAGTGGCAGAGTTAATCAGAAAGGGTAACAATCATTAGTACAGTAATTACTGGGAGCCAGAAAGCATGAGCATGGGGAATCGTTAACCTGATGTTCGGAGATGCTGGGCATCCACAACTCCTAAAGACAACCAGGAGAAAACTAGGCCACCTACAACAAACTTAATTACTACTGAAGATAAATGCCACTTCATGGTAGCTGCACTGGTTGAAACATCATTGGGTGGCCTCTGTGCCAGCAATGACACTGCTATACAGAGAGAGAAGGTTCCTACCCAGATATGGTTCACCTGCATGCACCCCAGGAAGCCCCATTTGTCTCTTCTTTAATACAGACGAGCTCTGCCAGCCAGTCATCAGGAAACTACAGAGATGTGGTAGTTTTTTCCTGAACCAGTTGCTCACATATGGATGTCTTGTCACCAGGCTAGACAGAAGCACCCGGCAGATGCAAGTGCAAACTGGAGCAACTTTGATCCCAGCCCCTTTTTGCTGCTGCCTCTTGCTAATTCGCTTTCTCCCACAGTTTCCAAATAAGTCACATATTGCCCTGGCATGTGTTCCAGTGTGAAGATGATACATGTTGCTTTTCTTTCTTGTTTAAAATATGGCAGCCAGGCTCAGGCCAGGAATAGTCCAAGATGTTTGTACAAGCCAAGTTCCCTTCCCCTAATACACCACTGGCTGGTCGGGAGATTTTTTGTACAGCCTTGCTGCAAACAGTCATCTTTCTACTCAATAGTCTTATCAAACCTGCGGCACTCTTGTGCATTTGAACGATGGCGGTTTCATTTAATGAATCTGCAGACTTTAAATGATACCCTTCTAACCTGGTGTGACTCACAGAGGCAGCTGGAGAGGTGACAGACATCATCCTCCACCTCATGCTGCTTGAGTATATTTTAAATAAAACAGCAGCTAACAAAAACAGAAGCACGAGTTAGTGTCAAGTATCCTAAATGCTTCTGCGCTGCTCATTGTGCGTAGGTTCACATGCACCCACAGTGCTGCCTTCTGTGCCAAGGATATCCTCACTGAAGTACCAAAGCTCCAAAGACAGAGATTCTCTCTCATCTTCCAGTGCATGGACAGAACAATCTAGATGGAAAGAGGAGAAGTACCTGGCTGTAGAAATACCCTCCCCCAAGGCCGATGCTCTACACTGCTGTGCAGAAGGAAGGGAGAGTGGAAAGAACCTTTCCACGCTCTTGCACACAGCATGTCTCTGGTGCTTGAGAGGGATGGAAAAAGCACAGACCTTGTCTACACTGGGGATTTGCCCCAATTCCTACAATGAGCAGCCAGCCACCCATGTCCTTACACAGGCAAACCTGCAATTTGCACTCATGCAGTTTGCCTTTGTTTTAAGCAGAGCCAAACTATGATGTAGAGCAGCTTATTTTAGCTACACCGGAGGTTTGTACTCATGGTGGCTAAAATCCCCAGCATCAGCATGGCCCTATTAGTTCATCTAGGGCCCAAGGTAAGGTTGTTCCCTACAGCTCAATGAAGTGTACACCAGGGTTGACTGGACAATATGTAAATATCCTTCACGCTCTGAGATGTAATAGGGGAAGAGTCAGGTGGCTCAATATCACCAATTCTCAGCTGAAAACTTTGACTTCAAAGCACCGAACCAACCAACAAATATGTTAGAAGGTGTTCATGTCCTTTTGCTCCCCTTAAATTCCTTTTCCTTCCCTTAAATTCCTTTTCCTTTCAGTTACAAAAACCTGTTGCATGGGACTATACGCTGAACAAGACACAGTGTGAATCAGTAGGCACAGTTTGATATATCTGCCAGCCATTCTGTAACACATTCAGGTTTCACGAAAGAAGCAGGCGTTCTGGGTGTGATGATGTTCGCAGAAAGCTATTAGCCTACTTTTCAACAGATGGTGGGAACTCTCGCTCTCTCCAGCAAACACAAAGTGAATCTGGCCAGCCTCCAATTCCCAGCTTCTGTTGAACTGTATTTACCTCAGCAACACCTGTGGGATCCATTACCTCTCACCTGCTGGTCTCCTTCAAGAAGGTCACCATCTCCAGACAGCACGTAATGTGTAGGAGTTGAAAATTGAAGACACAGAAGAAACCACGTTGTGCCTCTTGGAAAAAAATAGGCAGAAAATGGGAAGTATGAAGGCTCCTTGAAGACCAGTGCCCTAGAACAGGGAGGAATAACCAATTCCATGCTTCTGTAAAGATTTCTAACAGCCACTGACAGAATGGGGATGGGGAAATGGAACTGTAAAGTGGGCAGGAGAAATCCTGAGTCCTATATCTACCATGGCATCTGGGTCCAAACATCACACAAGTACCAATCCTGCCGCCACTGAACTTAACGGGCACTTTGCCAGGCTTCATTTTGTTAGTTTCAATAAATTTTATTAGAAGAAAGTAATATTTTATACGCCCATTAAAGATGCACTAGTTGAGAAATTATCCCTGAGTGTTTACTCACATTGACAGCATGGAGCCCTTGGCCTCGTGCCTAACAACACACTAGGTATGAATTAATTAAGGGATAATCTTTATTGGTCTGTAGTATACAGAGCAATAAACCTCTGCTGGGAGTTGATTAATAACCAGAGTGACGCTGAGGCATTAAATCAATCAGTTTATTGCATGTATATTTCAGAGTACTGGAGATTATGGGAATTGGACAACAATTTACCCTGAAAATGAAGGACTAATTTTTGCCTTCTGATTTCAAGGGCCTGAAGTAAATATGCTGTGTACAGTGTTCTAGATCAGTGTTTCTCAACCTTTCTGATACCAGGGATCAGCTTGCTGCCTCCCTAAACTATGCCAGGAAGATCTCAGGGACTGGCGCCGGTCCAAGGAGAAACACTGTTCTAGATAACCATTAAGATATTAGTACTGTGTCTTTAAGGAGTGACTCTTTTAAGTGAATTGTCAGTCAAGAGCCATGATCCCGTTGACTTAAAAGCTCTGCAGATGGTTACTGATTAGTGCATGGAGCAGATCTATGTAATAGCAGTATTAAGTAAATGTCTCCTTCTTTCTGGGACTGGGTGTACAGGTCTCTTGATGCTCCCTGGAGGGAGCCTTGAAGCTTTGCCATACCCTACCCCTTTGATTTTTCTAGGAGGAGGCCCTGCCAAGCCAGACAACTGAGGCATCAATTCCCAGCCAGGATTCAAAGGCAGCTCAAAGAGATTCTAGCAACTGGGAGCTAAATGAATGCAACTGAGACAATTTAGGCCTGACACATTAAAAGAAGGATGTGGCAGTTGGAGGTGAAAGAAACCAGGGGATTGTGCTGGCCACAAGCAAGGGCAGACCTCTGTGGGGAGACTTGAATGGCTGGTGGATTGGAATCCTGGCTATTTTGAATTTTCTGCATGCCAGGCAGGAATGTGCAACCAGCAACTTCTATCAAACTGGTGTCAATTTGTGTTAAATCAAAATCACTGCAATAAAACCCTCCATAGAGAGGGTTCAGTGTTAAAACCTACATCTCTAATGAACTTGTCTCTCTCTGCCACAATCATAATAAAAGAAATGGTAGGAATTCTCTACTGGGTTTCATAATATTGCTAAGGCACAAGTTCACAGCATGCTTGTTCACTCTTTCCTGGGATTTCTGAAGTCTTTACATCCTAGTAAGAGATACCAAAACATCGTTAGTGAACCAAAAAAGTGCCACCATGGCTAAAACAACAAAGTAAAAGAAGCAGTGAGAGGCAAAAAGGCATCCTTTAAAAAGTGAAATTTAAATCCTAGTGAGAAAAATATAAAGGAGCATAAACTCTGGCAAATGATGTGTAAAATATAATTAGGAAGGACAAAAAAGAATTTGAAGAACAGCTAGCCAAAGACTCAAAAAGTAATAGCAACATTTTTTTAAGTACATCAGAAGCAGGAAACCTGCTAAACAACCAGTGCAGCACTGGACAATCAAGATGCTCAAGGAGCACACAAGGACAATAAGGTCATTGTGGAGAAACTGAATGAATTTTTTGCATCGGTCTTCATGGCTTAGGATGTAAGAGAGATTCCCAAACTTGACCCATTCTGTTTAGGTGACAAATGTGAGAAACTGACACCTCAATCTGAGACATTAGAGGAGGTTTTGGACAAACTGATTTACTGTTTAGTTTAAGTCACCGGGACCAGATGATATTCACCCAAGAGTTCTGAAGGAACTCAAATATTGAATAACTGCAGAACTACTAATTGTAGTTTGTAACCTATCATTTAAATTCAGCTTTTGTACCAAAGGACTGGAGGATAGCTAATATGAAGCCATTTTAAAAAAGGACTCCAGAAGTGATCTTGGCAATTACAGGTCAGTAAGCCTGACTTGAATACTGGAAAATTGGTTGAAGCTATAGTAAAGAATAGAATTGTCAACACATAGGGTACGTCTACACTGCACGATTATTTCGAGATTAGCTTAAACAGATATTAACAAACAGATCTAATAAAATCGGTTTAGTGCGTCCACAGTGGGATCCCGAAATCGATTGTTTGCGTCCATGGTCCAAAGCTACCATCGATTTCAGGAGCGGTGCACTGTGGGTAGCTGTTCCTCGATATCCATAGTTCCCACTTCCGTGTGAGACACGTGCCTGATGGGGCAGAAAACACTGCCCTGGGTGGTGCTGGGTACAGCCTCACCCCTCCCTTTGTGAAGGCAGCAGACAACCCTTTGGGCGCCTTTTTCGCGGAGTGCATTGAGCAAACGCCATAGCACAGCAATCTTTCCTTTTTTTTTCACGTGTGGGGGGGAAATAAACTGAGGGCTGTTCCCTGAACCACGCCAGACACTGTGTTTGAACCTACAGACATTGGGAGCTCAGCCAGAATGCAAATAATTTTCAGAGACTGCTGTGGACTGTGGGATAGCTGGAGTCCTCAGTACCCCCTCCCTCCCTTCATGAGCGTCCATTTGAGTCTCTGGCTTCCCGTTACGCTTGTCACACAGCGCTGTGTATCCTGGAGTTTTTTATTCAACGCTTTGGCATTTCGTGTTCTGTAACGGAGCTGGATACAACAGATTTGTTTCCCCATACAGCGATCAGACCTAGTATCTCCCGTACGGTCTATGCTGGAGCTCTTTTTCGATTTCAAACTGCATTGCCAGCCGTGCTGATCAGAGCTCCACGCTGGGCAAGCAGGAAATGTAATTCAAAAGTTCGCGGGGCTTTTCCTGTTTACCTGCCCGCTGCATCCGAGTTCAGATTGCTGTCCGAGCGGTCCAGTGCTGCACTCTGGGATGCCGCCGCGAGGCCAATAACGTCGATTTCCGTCCACATGAACCCTAATCCGAGTTATCACTATCGAATTTAGCGCTACTCCTCTCGTTGGGAGGAGTTCCAAAATCGATTTAAGGAGCCGTTTAACTCGATATTAATGACGACGTCAGTGTGAACGGATACAGCGTTAAATCGGTATATCGGCCATTAAACCGATTTAAAGTCGCAGTGTAGACCTAGCCATAGATGAACATAATTTGTTGGGGAAGAGTCAAAATGTTTTTTTGTAAAGGGAAATCTGCCTCATCAATCTACTAGAATTCTTTGAGGGGGTCAACAAGCATGTGGACAAGGGGGACCCAGTAGATATAGTGTTCTTAGATTTTCAGAAAGCCTTTGACATGGTCCTTCACCGAAGACTTTTAAGAAAAATAAGATGTCATGGGATAAGAGGGAAGGTTCTCTCATGAATCGGTAACCGGTTAAAAGATAGGAAACAAAGGTAGGAATAAGTGGTCAGTTTTCAGAATGGAGAGAGGTAAATAGTGGTGTCCCCCAGGGGTTTGTATTGGGACAAGTACTATTCAACATATTTATAAATGATCTGGGAAAAGGGGTAAACAGTGAGGTCGCAAAATTTGCAGATGATACAAAACTACTCAAGATAGTTAAGTCCAAAGCAGACTGCGAAGAGCTACAAAGGAATATCACAAAATTGGGTGATTGGGAAACAAAATTGCAGATGAAATTCGGTGTTGATAAATGCAAAGTAATGCACATTGAAAAACATAATCCCAACTGTACATATAACATGATAAGGTCTAAATTAGCTGTTACACTCAAAAAAGAGATCTTGGAGCCATTGTGAATATTCTTAGAAAACAACCACTCAATGTGCAGTGGCAGTAAAAAAAGCTAACAGAATGTTGGGAGTGTGACGATGCTTTATGGGAATATGACATAACTGGAGTATGTTTTATGCTATATGTGCCTTGTCACATTTCTGTAAAGGTTATGGTTTACTGAATCTATTCATCCTATTTGTACACATAGATCATTTTTGTACTTGAAGTTTATCAGTATTGGCTGTATACTTGCTTGATTTCTAAGTAAGCTTTGTAAGGCACTTGGTCAGCTTCTTTAGGAAGAATCCACAAAGTTAAGTGCCCAACCAAGAAGCACTTAAGGAACAATGCATCTTGGAATGCTCCAATCCACATAAGTCTTCCTGGAGACATACAAGATACCATGTGGGCAATGGCTTCTGCATGGACATGTGACTCGCCCAGGTGACTCCAGAACTCCGTCTTGGAGCTGGACTTTTCATAGAAGAGAGGAGCGGGTCTCCACCCACAAGAGAAAGTCTATTTAAGCCCATGGGAGAACCCTCAATTTTGTCTTTAGCTGGCTAAAGACAGAGCCTCTCCACCCCCAAGAATAATTGAAAGGAACTGGAACAAAAGACAGCAACTATAGGGGGTGTGAAAGATTTCTGGGCCTAGGCTAGAAGGACACTAGTCTGTAAAAGGAAGCTTACTGAGTGAGGTTTTATCTGTATGCCTCTACCCCAACATAACGCGACCCGATATAACACAAATTCGAATATAACATGGTAACGCAGTGCCCCAGGGGGTGGGGCTGCACAATCTGGTGGATCAAAGCAAGTTTAATATAATGCGGTTTCACCTATAACACAGTAAGATTTTTTGGCTCCTGAGGACACCCTTATATCAGGGTAGAGGTGTATTCAGTTTCTTAGACATAGGCTTGCGTGTTCTATTTTATTTTACTTGGTAATTCACTTTGTTCTGAATGTCACTACTTGGAACCTTTCTATATTCTGAAATTCTACTTTCTGTATTTAATAAAATCACTTTTTACTTATTAATTAACTCAAAGTATGTGTTAATCCCTGGGCGGGGGGAACAGCTGTGCATATCTCTCTATCAATGTTATAGAGGGCGAGCAATTTATGAGTTTACCCTGCATAAGCGTTATACAGGGTAAAACAGATTTATTTGGGTTTAGACCCCATTGGCAGTTGGGCATCTGAGTGTTAAAGACAGGAATACTTCTGTAAGTTGCTTTCAGTTAAGCCTACAGCTGTTAGGGGACGTGGTTCAGACCCTGGGTCTGGGCTTGCAGCAGGCTAGCGAGTCTGGCTCAAACCAGGCAGGGCACTGAAATCCTAAGCTGTCAGAGCAGGAAAGCAGGGGCAGAAGTAGTCTTGGCACATCAGGTGGCAACTCCTAAAAGAGAGAGATCAATTTACAATAAATGCTTGAAAAGGTGACACATTTAAAGGTGCCAAGGTAGGAGTGGTGTCGCACCCGCTGCTATTAGCTCTGCCATTCCATCACTTCAACTCTCTATGCTGTTGTCCTCCCAACCTCTTCTGTCCAGCTGTAAGCTCTTTGGAGCAGGGAACCATCTCTTACTCTGTATTTATATTGCAGCTGCATAATGCTGTCCTGCCCCTTGACTGGGGTCCTGGGTGCATGACCGTCATATAGAATAAAAAATACATAAGCATTGTAGCCATGCTATAGAAATAAAATAGGCATACTGGCTCAGACCAAAGGTCCACTAGCCTCAGTATCTTGTCTTCCGACAGTGGCTAATGTCAGTGCCCGCTGAAGGTGAGTGAAAAGAACAGGTCATATCAAGTGATCCATCCCGTACCTTCTGGCAAACAGAAGCTAGGGACAACCATCCCTGCCATCCTAGCTAATGGCCATGATGGACCTATACGTTCCATGAATTTATCCTAGTTCTTTTTGAAAACCCTGTTATAGTCTGGCCTTTGCAACACCTCTGGGCAAAGAGTTCCACAGGTTGACTGTGCATTGTGTGAAAAATACTTCCTTTTGTTTGTTTAAACCTGCTGCCTATTCCATTCATTTGTGACC
Source organism: Chelonoidis abingdonii (assembly GCF_003597395.2). Classification (NCBI taxonomy): domain Eukaryota; kingdom Metazoa; phylum Chordata; order Testudines; family Testudinidae; genus Chelonoidis; species Chelonoidis abingdonii. The sequence goes on from NC_133775.1 coordinate 89,940,816, forward strand.
CCTAGTTCTTGTTTAGGAGGAGTAAAAAGACTATCTCCCTATTTACCTTTCTCCATACCAGTCATGAATCTTTAAAGACCTCATATCATATCCCCCTTCTCTTTTCCAAGCTGAAGAAGTACCCAATCCTTTTTCATTTTCCTTCATATGGAAGCCATTCCATACCCAATCATGTTGTTGCCCTTTTCAGAAGTTTTCCAATTCCAATATATCTTTTTTTTTGATATGGGGAGACCGCATCTGCACACAGTACTTCGAAGATATGGGTTGTACCATGGGGATTTATATTAAGAAGCAATATGATCTTTCTTGTCTTATTATCTATCCCTTTCCTAATGACTCCTGTGAGGGTAGAATCACAGAAACCCTCAAAGCAAGTAAATTATTTCTAGGGCCAGGACACGTATGAAAAGCAGGTACAGGATGAATGCAATATTGTATCCATGAGGACATCAATGCTGTAACATGAGGGATTAAACAGATTTCTTGTTTTGGGTGTGTGGTCGGACAGTAGTGGGGCGTTAAAATTCCGAGCTGCTGAGGGGCAAGAATGGTGCCCGTGAAACCCTCCCCAATAGAAGAGAAAGTGTGGACCATCAAATCTCTCTGTTGTTGTGTAGGGGAGTGGAGAGGGAGGGACCTGGGCCCGCCCTCTACTCCAGGTCCCAGCCCAGGGGCCCTGAGGATAGTGCTAAACCACTTGAACTGACACTTCCTTTCCCTGGGCTACTTCCCTCTCCTGCCCTTCAGCTTGTGGGGGGCTTCCTGCCCTCCCTCTGTACAAGCCAGGGGCCCCTTTACCTAGGGTCTTGGACTTCTTAGTTCACCACAGCACTTCCCCAAACTGTCCTCTGCTCCACCTCCCACACTGTCTGATTGAAGCAGGGGGGAGTTATCACGTGACTGGCTTCAGGTGCTCTAATTAATCTACAGCAAACTTTCTTCCCCTTACAGGGAATAAGGCTCCCTTCTAAGCCTCTCCTGCTGCCCTCTGGCCATGCTGTATCACAGGGTGTTTTCAAATTGACTTTACAAGAAAGGGATTCAAAATATCAGTCACATCTTAGGTGGCTTCTGTCACTAACCATCCCAAACCAAGGGGAAAAACTCAACTAGTTAAAACAGCCAGAGATGACCCAGTATCAGGCAGAAACTAAACACAAAGTCATTGTTACTGAACAGAAAAAAGCAGTAAATGTACTTAGCTTTACTAGTAACAGAAGTTCTTAGAGCATAAGCTCTTTGTTCTGTGTTTTTATAGTGCCTAGCAGAGGGGAGTCCTGTCCATGACTGGGGCTCCTAGGCATTAGTGCAGTACAAATAAATAATAATAATTAACAATAGTAAATGGCCTCAGCTTCCTTCATATTTCTTCTTTCAGAAAGTTAATCAAATCATTTCTATATGAGTAACACAAACATAAACTTTATCTTTTTTCTCTTGTTGATCTTCAATAAAGTGTAGCAATGGTCACTGGCCACCTTCTTAGCATTAAAGAAGAGGAGAGTGAGGAATGAGGGAGGAACATAACAGGTGCTTACCAGCTGGAAGAGAGAGAGGAGCAGTCAGCAGGCACTGGTACCAAAATGAGTACCCAGGGCACCAGCTGCTTCAGCCTGTCAAACATAGGGGGAGAGTTTCAAAAAAAGCTTAAGAGATTTAGAAGCACAAGTTGCATGCACCTAAATCTGTTAGGTACCATGGAAAAAATATTGGCCTTAAAGGGCCAGTTCCGGAAGGTACTTTGCAGAAAAAGGTCGCTACAAAGGTGGAAACCCTGTACTAGAGAAAATTATAAGGGACCAGGAAGTACCAGGGAAGTTTTCTTAGGGAAGAGGCTGCTTTGGTGTTACCCCATCAGAGTTGTGTTACAATCAGGCAATATAGCAATTGGTATTATACAAAATTAAGTGCCAGCAAAGCTAAGGACGTTTGTAACTTGTTTTCAGGTAGCCAACATCTGGAGTACTGTATTTTTAAGCTTTTTCTGGGTCTATATTTATGTATTTTTCTCTTAATTCAATAACATTTCTGACCTATAGAAAAATGACTATTTCTGGTTTGTGACAGACTGAAATTCTTCTCTTGCCATGTTCTGCCAGATTCTGTGCTCCATCTTACTACGTAAATAGTACCATGGTTATTAAGGCCACAAGGGACCACTGTGATCATCTACTCTGACTTCCTGCATAATACAGACCTTCAAATTTTTCCCAGTGATTCCTGCATCAAGCTCATATGGCAGAGCAGCGTGGATGAAAGAAGCACCTATTACCCTCACATGTTCACAGGAAACATCCACTTTTCAGGAATCTGAGTGTTTGAGGGTGGCGGGGGGGAATTGCTGTTGTTTTAAACCAAGGACATGATGGTATGTTCCCAAGAATGTTCTCCTGATGGATCATTGACTTTTGTGATCAGATCCTTTATTCCTCTTTTTAGTTCCTGACAAATAACAAGTGTATTTACTGGAAAAGTATATTATTTATCCTGAACCAATCTGGTACAGTGCTTCTCTGAAGCTCTCCAATCACAATCAAATGAGACTAAAAGCATCCTTTCCTTTACATGGCACTTTGTACCAATGGCTAAATTAGATGCACCTGCTTCTGATCAAGCAAATTAAGCACTGAGTTACTTTAATGCTTTTTTTCAGAACACGAAGAACTTGCTGAATACGCGTCACCAGGGAACAGCAGGTTTTTGTTGTTTTTCTTAAACAGGGTGTCCAAGTTAATTAACCACAACCTGATGAGTTGGACCAAGCTCTCCCCAGCTTGTGTAGGAGGGGAGCTTTTGGAAACATAGCATTCTTCAAGCTATGGCAGGTTGGCAGAGTAGCCATAGCCAACTCATTGTAGTGTGAGAATACTGTTGTTTATATCATTTGATACATTGCCACGGGGCACCTCTGTCGCTACCCAGTGTACTTCACTGCCTGGCCAGTGCATATGGTTTCACTGTCACAAATACATCCCAGGTTGTTACCATTTCATGAAGTGTGTATTTATTCTTTCCTTGCAAGTGTCACAGTGTACTGCAGACTTCCAACCAAGGGAGGTTTCCCCGCAGCCTTCACTGCTCACCCCAGGCTCACTCTCTGAGCATCCTTCTGAGCTTCCCCTTTCTTCCTGCTCCTTCCACTTATATCCTCCCAATTACATCATTAGCCTGAGAAATGACCACCCAAGTGCTCATAATCCCCCAACAGAAAGTGTTTAATGGCTGATAGCTGAGTTTGCTTCATGCTGCAGCAACATCAGTGACCAGGGAGTTACTAACAGTGCCCTGTCCCACCCATCTACACTTACAGCAACATACAGAGTACAGACACTGCATGCTCAGTTAGTGTGGGTATAAACAGCTGTGCAGAAAGGGAGACATGGCGTAGGCAAGTAGAGTAGAATTGAGTGCCCTACACATCTGAACCCTTAGGATACGTACCCGAGCTGGGCTGTCTACATGCACAAGCAGTGCCACCCAGGTCTATACTCCTATTTTTAGCAGTGTAGTGTTCTGCCGCTTCCCCACTGCCAGAGCCTTTCACTGCAGCATGTAGCTACACGCATAGTGCCTGTACTCTACACAGTGCCATAAGTGTAGACAAAATAGCCATTATTTGCTTGCATTCCTCTGTCTGTCTGTATCCATTTGTTGTCTCTTGCCTTATACTTAGACGGTAAGCTCTTTGGGGCAGGTATCGTCTTTTTCTTCTCTGTTTATTCAGTGCCTAGCACTCTGGGGTGCTGGTCTATTAATAATACAAATAATAAAATAATAATACTAGCCAGGGAGAGTTTGAACAAGGTGGTTGAAATGATATGAGTTGGTTTCCTTTCCCCTCCACCCACAATGCATATGATTGTACCATTGGTGATGTTTGTTGTAGGGAAGAGGATTGCCTTCCCAAGAACATCAGCTGCTGAATACCAGATCCAATGGACTAATAATCTGATCTGTTACAGCAAGTCTTTATAACCGATCTCTTGGGACTCCTTGGAATTTGGAGACATTTTGGATGGAAGTGGAGATGTTGGCTCCTATCACTTTCTCATCTATTTTTATTTTCAACAACAAAATGTAATACTATATGATATAATAATATCAGCATAATAACATCCAAACTGCATAAACACAAAACAGAATTTTCCTGCAATGTGTGTGTACATGGCTTTCTTATCAAAGGGAAATGCTAAGGCAGTTTGCGGAGGTCCAATATATTCAGTATTAGAGTTGACTGAATTCCATGCATCCGAAGAAGTGAGCTGTAGCTCACGAAAGCTCATGTTGAAATAAATTTGTTAGTCTCTAAGGTGCCACAAATACTCCTGTTCTTTTCAGACAATCTTTGTGAATTCTGGCAGTTTTTCACCAACTCATTATTCACTGTAACTTCTGTTCGATAGCTGGGGAGCTTTGTAGATGGTTAGATAATACTGTGCAAATAACATTCATTGCAAATGTTGGCATTTTTTCATCAAATAATATGTGTATAAATCTTTCATTATTCAACCAGCTGTAATCAATGTCTACGTTGGTTGCCAACCAAAAGCACCCAGATGCTTTCTGAAAGAACACAGCTTGTCTCTATATTTAGAATAATAATTGTGCTTTTTCCAGATACAACTGTGTGGAATCTATTGGCAGACGCTGACTTTTCAATGTCACGCATTATAACATACAAAACAATACATGTATTAGCAGATCTCTTGAAGAAACTGGACCGTGTATATTTATTTTCATTCTTCCTGCTATTCACATGGAAAGCTCACCGTTGCTTCAGATCTGTCAAACCAATATGCCATTCTGTAGTATTTCAAGTTCTTGATGTTTTCTACCTTTTGTGGTATATCCAGGCCTTGAAGTTTACTTTAAGTAGAAATTTTTCCAAAGATGTATTTATAGTTATCAAATCTCTGAGATCCACTCAGATAAATAATTTTGTGTCCAGAATAACATGTATTCATAGTCATACAGCTTTTCTTCCAAAATTCATGGCTATTGGGTTGATCTCCTGTTGTATGCTCCTCAGCTCTAACACTTAACAGCTTTAATTGCAATCTTTATCGTTGTAAAGTAGCATTCCATATGTTTGCATGCTCTCACTTTAGTGTCTGTTGCTTGTTTGATTTGGATGGGATCAGACAGGACTCAGGACAAGATAACTCAAAAGTTAAAGCTAGGGTCACGTATGTGGAACACAAAGTGGAATGAAGTTTGCAGAGAGAATTGAGTTGGGGTCTCTTGCCCAGATCACTTCAGGTTGCACTGGAATTGTTCCTAACCAAACTTAAAGCCTGAAGTTATGAACCAGAAAAAACTCTGAATTTCTGGGAGCAGCAGATTTGCTCAGCCTAGTTATGTCATGCGAGTTTATTTTGTTATTGTTTTTCTCTCCACTTTTTGCAAAATCACTAAATTGTTCTGTCAGGGGATTCTGATTTATTTTATGAGCAATTTGGAGCAAAGATCACGGTGGCCTGATCCTGCTACCAGTTATATGAATGGGAAAAGTTCCACTGGTTTCAAAGTCAACCGGATATGCCTCTCTTTGTCTTTTCACATGCACATTTACAGTGCCCTACAAACAATAAATAGTTATTTATGGGGCTCTAAGGATCCACCAACTTAAATCCAATCTTACACGCACTCGCTGTGGAAATTAAGTTTTTTCTTTAACCTAGTGTGCAACCAACCAAGGATAATAATGTCCATAAATTATAGTTCACGTAGTTGTTTTCTGCCAGTGATTCCTATAAAAGCACTGAATACAGCATGATTTAAGTGACAAAATGACTTGGCAAAACAAATCATGTAAATTACTGGGCTGGTGTCTTTCTTTAGTTTTCTAAAACCTGAGGGGGGGGGGCAAGAGATCTTGCTGCGTTCGGTGAAGTATTTCTTCTCTGTTACCTTCTCTATTACTGATTGGACTGTGTTGTATTAACACTGCTGTTTCCAAACTAATGGGAAATGCAGCTACTGCAATGGCACCTCTCATTTTTCAGGTATTTAATAAGACAGAATAATGGGAAAAGGGGAAGAACTAGCTGTTTGGTAAAAATATTTTACTTTATCTAATCTAATCTATCCATTATAACTCAGAATCTAAAAGAATACAAAATTATAAGAACATAAGAACATAAGAACAGCCATACTGGGTCAGACCAACGGTCCATCTAGCCCAGTATCCTGTCTACCAACAGTGGCCAATGTCAGGTGCCCAGAGGAAGTGAACCTAACAGGTAATGATCAAATGATCTCTCTCCTGCCATCCATCACCACCCTCTGACAAACAGAGGCTAGGGACACCATTCCTTACCCATCCTGGCTAATAGCTATTAATGGAGTTAACCTCCATGAATTTATCCAGTTCTCTGTAAACGCTGTCATAGTCCTAGGTTCACAACCTCCTTCAGCAAGGAGTTCCACAGTTGAACTGTGCACGTGTGAAGAGAGCTTCCTTTATTTGTTTTTAACCTTGCCCATTCATTTCATTGGTGATCCCTAGTCTTTATTATGGAATAGATAGTAAATAACTTTTCCTTATCCACTTTCTCACGTCACTCATGATTTTATATACCTCTATCATATCCCACCTTCGTCTCCTCTTTCCAAGCTGAAAACTCCTAGCTCTTAATCTATCCTCATATGAGAACCCATTCCAAACCCAATCATTTAGCCTTTTCTGAACCTTTTCTAGTGCTAGAATATCTTTTTTTGATGAGAGAGACCACATCTGTACACAGTATTTCAAGATGTGAGCCTACCATCAATTATTATAAGGGCAATAAGCTATCCTCTGTCTTATTCTCTATCCCCTTGTTAATGATTCCTAACTTTAATGATTCCTAAATTGATTTCCTAACAGAGATCAATTTACATAGCTTGAGAGTATGCTGATCAGCTAAAACCTATAGAATTAGCTTTTTTATATACTGTCTTCTTCTGTTACCACTTTAAACTTTTAAACCAAATTGTGGGAGAAATTTTTGCTTCAGAATCTTCTTGGGATAAGATGCTAAATTCATACTCCCTTGAAGTTCCTTTAGTTTCATGGCTCACACCAGGGATGCTTTGCACTTGGTGTTAATCTAATAAAAAACAAGTCTAGAGTTGCCACCCACACCTGAATGGCATTTGCCATTCATGCTGCATTTCTTGTAAGGAAGACAAATTATCTATTCACAGCAAAGCTACAGGGCTAAGCAAAGTTCCTTCTAAATTTCCGCCCATGCACAATTTAATGCATGAGTGATAAATTCCAGTTGTCAGGACTTTCTCCACAAGAGCATGAGCTAGACTCAGAGTTTATTAGTCGGTTATGCTATGCATGGCTCTGTGCAGCACCTCACGGTCTCAGACACATCCGATGTCCAGAGACATCTACATTGAACATGTCACCAGCCACAACATACCAGAGGCATGAGCCAGGTGACATTGTTCTTGACTAGGAGAAAGGACCAAGAGACTTTGTCATTGGACCATATGAAATGGAAACTAAACGCAACTGAACATTGAATCTCATCAAATGGAGTCAACCCATCCTCATCATCGTTTCTGCTCATTATACTCCACACCCAACATAGCCATGTATATGAACTTCATACCCTCATATCTCAATGTCTGTACTTTGACCTGTCAACCTTTTATGCCCGATCGGGGATATTGCAGATTATGTATTCCTTATGCCACCCGATCTTAAACCGAACTTCGTACCCCTTGATAATCTGTAGGTTATTCCATGATAACCAGAAACTTAAATGCTGTACCATTCACTTTTTTTTTTAAACATCATCTTAATAAAATTTTTAAGCTATCTTCCCACTCAGGCTTGCTCCTAGTAATAAATGGAGATAGCACTACATGAATGGCCACCTCTCCTTTCCTCTCAGCCAAAGCCAACCCCAAACCTGATTTAATTACACAAAGCCACAAAACAGAGAGAGAGAACTGGGGAGCTGCTTTGAGAGAGAGCCCTGAAGGCAGGGTCTGCAGCACCAAACCATCTCATAACTCGCTTGACAATATTTGCTTGGTGAAGAAAAATATATAACAATAATCCTGCCTTAAAGCTAAGTGCTCTTGTAGATTTCCTCTTCACTGTCTTTTGTATCAAACACAATGAGCCAATTGTCACACCAGTGTAAATCTGGAATAATTTGTTATGTTTATTCCAGATTTCAGCGGGTGTAACTGAGAGAAGAATTTGTCCTACTCTCTCCTGGCCTTAGATGCCTCCTTATTGATCCAGGAAGTTAGGGGAGATCTCAACTTCTTGAGGCTTCAGATGCTGAAAATCTGGATTCTCTTGAAATGATTTATTCACTCTCTAGTACAGGGGTCAGCACCTTTCAGAAGTGGTGTGCCAAGTTTTCATTTATTCACTCTAATTTAAGGTTTCGCGTGCTGATAATACATTTTAACATTTATAGAAGATTTCTTTCTACAAGTCTATAATATATAACTAAACTATTGTTGTATGTAAAGTAAAGAAAGTTTTAAAAATGTTTAAGAAGATTTATTTAAAATTAAATTAAAATGTAGAGCCCCCCAGACCAGTGGCCAGGACCTGGGCAGTGTGAGTGCCACTGAAAATCAGCTCACGTGCCGCCTTCGGCACACGTGCCATAGGTTGCCTACCCCTGCTCTAGTATCTAATTAAGCATTAGTTTAAGGCATTTTCCCTATAACTGCATTGCTACCAAGGAAATTATGTCAGACAACAGTGCTAAATGTAGCAGCACTGGGTCCATAAAGCTGTCTCATGGGTCTCATGAGGACCAATCATATTTGTGGCTATCCATCATCACCAGTATATCACTAGTTTTTATATTGCCTTCAAGTCACAATCATATGGCACAAAAGAAGATATGTGTGTGGCTGTATACAGAACACTGAACTATAGGGAAAGGAATGCTAGTTTACATGAATTGGAGTTTCCATAAATTATACTACAATAGAGTCCCTCCCTGCATATGACAGCATTAAAGAAAGAAAGCATTGATTGTGGAATCTATTTTTGTGTCTTCTTGGAAGGCAGGCAATCTCCAAGTGGACTTGGCTAGTCATCAGCATCCCTTGTGCATCCTGGAATAGGACTGTGGACAGCTTTCTACCAGGAGAAACAAAAAAGGCCACACTCATTTACAGTCTAGCAAGGACAGTGCGATGGGATCACCAGGGTGCAACCTGAAACTGTGGAACTGCTGTGCTCCCTTAACTCTCCAGCCTGGTCTGTCTCTGTGCTATGCCAGTGACAAACAGCAAGCCCCTTCAGGCGCTGTGATTACTCAGCTGTCAGCTGCCAGGTGTTGAGATGTGGGAGGAGAGAGGCCAAGTGATGATGTCGCTGTCCCTCTTTTATACTTTGCTCCAGCTGCTAGAGAGATCCTTGCTCTGATATGAGGGTTAAGCAGCACCCACTGCATATGTGCCCTTTCTGAGGAGTTGCTGGGAGAGTGGCTTATTCTTGATGGACCATCAATGCCTGTCTGGTCAGTGATAGTTGCTCCTTTGTTGCCACCAGAAGGCTAGCTGTGGGTGTCTCCCAACCTGACAACATATTTCAGTAACTCAGTGTAGCAGGGTGGTCACCCTGCTCTGGCCCTGAAGGGATTAAAACAGCCCTGGGAAGCCAATAGGAAAAGCAGCCAGGCTAGGTTGATTGGGGAAGCAGCCACAGCTGGGGTCATGCCCCAATCAGGCCACAGCTGGACCTATAAAAGGGCTGAGATTCAGGAGCTAGTCAGTCTTGCTCTTGCTCTAGAGAGGGAAGGACCTGGCTGTCTGGGAGCTTAGGGTACTGGGAGTAGAGAAGGGCTGGGGAAAAACAAGAGGAGCTCCAGCCTGGCAAATCCCTAGGCTTCAAGCCTTGCTAAAGGCCAAAGCTGGTACAGAGGTTGCAGAGGTGCAGCCTGGGCTTAGGCAGAGGCAGCTGGTCTGATCTCCCTTGCCAATGATGAGTGGCCTTTACAGACTGTAGTTTGCCCCAGTGAGTGGGCACTAGATGACTGGCAGTAGCCACCAAGCAAGGTGGGTGAGAGGGTTGGGGGTTTCCCTGGGAGGGGAGACCCAGACTCTGGGGGTACGGTGGGGGCAGAACCCTGAGGAAAAGGTCACTGGGGTCTGGGAGGGACATGGGGCCTGAGGCAGGTGAGACATCAGCCCGCAGAGGCAATCCGGAGCTGGAAAAGAGCTAATTCCCTGGACAACCAGCAGGAGGCATCGTGCGGGTGAGTTGTCACTTTGTTACACTCACACATAGCAATATTTTGTAACTTCACATACAATGATAGCATGCACATTAACAGAATATTAATGTTCAACAGATCAAGCCTTTTTAAATGATATATCACAAGCCATACTTTGTACAAAACATATTCTAATCATATCACAGTGGTGAATATGGGGGTTCCAGAGTGCTGTTTTGAGTTACAGAGGGTTTAGCCCAGCTTCCAGAAGTATTCTAGGATCTAAATTCAGAGGTTGCTGAGGGGGATTTTATGCATCTCTATTCTGAGGCAAGAAATTTTGCCTCAGTAAAATGAAATGTACTTTGCTTCAACACACTGAATAGCATCTTAAAGGGATATGCTCCAGATAAAAATAATTCCTTTTTCAAGATTCAGTTCCATTACCAGTGTTCACTAACAGCACTTGAGAGTCATGCAATAAAAATTTTCTGAATCTAGTTTATTTTTCACTCTTTCTGCTGTCTGTTTACATTTTGTATTACAGCTCGGACAATGAAAGATGGATCAGGTGGTTTCACCATAGTTTTTGGTTCATTTTTCTTTCCGCTTAATGCTTCAAGGAATGCAGACACAGCAGGGGGAGAGTTAATCCAAATATTAACATTTACAAACTTTCTTAAAGTCATGCAACAACATTGTCAGCATTAAAATATAGATTTGGGGCATTAACTAGTGTGTCTGTAACTATAACATCATAATAACATTCCTGCTCACACAGGCAGCCTATGTTCGTGTTGTGTTCAGGCAGAAAATCATGGCAGGGCAAGGATGATAATGATAATATAACCACACCCAGCATGACTTTTGAGTATGGTATAACACCAAAGGCCATGAGTCTCTAGTTGTTCCAGGTGTGGTGATATCACACACACTGTCACCAACCACACCCTATTATAACACAGGTCTTTTGTTCAACTCTTCTTGGCTTGGGAAAAAGGGAATTGGTGTTACCCATCATAACAAATGTCTTAGACATGTGTCATGGAACATAACTATCACCGGTTTCTTCACAACTGAAATGGTCATAAATACATGTTAAAAATTACCATAGATGTTTCTTTCTCTCAGTGTATATATATTTCCTTCTCCTTTCTCATTGCATGGGAAAAAGGAGAGTATCCATCATTACATGAGATAGGATTAAAAACAAATGCAAGGGACATAGTGCTTCACACTCCAAGGCACAAGCTAACCATTAACTGATGGTAATTAGAAAAAAAAGTATCTTCTTGGCAGGTTATTCCATTATTGTCCATTGCACCTTCCTCTGGTACATCTGTTAGCAGCCACAGTCAGAGGCCAGGTCTACACTGCGACTTTAAATCGGTTTAATGGCCGATATACCGATTTAACGCTGTATCCGTTCACACGACGTCGTCATTAATATCGACTTAAACGGCTCCTTAAATCGATTTCGGAACTCCTCCCAAACGAGAGGAGTAGCGCTAAATTCGATAGTGATAACTCGGATTAGGGTTCTGGACGGAAATCGACGTTATTGGCCTCCGGGCGGCATCCCAGAGTGCATAGCACTGACCCGCTCTGGACAGCAATCTGAACTCGGATGCAGCGGGGAGGTAAACAGGAAAAGCCACCGCAACTTTTTGAATTACATTTCCTGCTTGCCCAGCGTGGAGCTCTGATCAGCACGGCTGGCGATGCAGTCTGAAATCGAAAAAGAGCTCCAGCATAGACCGTACGGGAGATACTAGGTCTGATCGCTGTATGGGGAGACAAATCTGTTGTATCCAGCTCCGTTACAGAACACGAAATGCCAAAGCGTTTGAATAAAAAACTGCAGGATACACAGCGCTGCCGTGACAAGCGTAACGGGAAGCCAGAAGACTCAAATGGAACGCTCATGAAGGGAGGGAGGGACAGGTACTGAGGACTCCAGCTATCCCACAGTCCACAGCAGTCTCTGAAAAGTTATTTGCATTCTTGGCTGAGCTCCCAATGTCTGTAGGTTCAAACACAGTGTCTGGCGTGGTTCAGGGAACAGCTCCTCAGTTTCTTTCCCCCCCACCACCACGTGAAAAAAAAGGGAAAGAAATCATTCCTTGACTACTTTCTATGTCACCCTATGTGTACTGAATGCTGCTGGTAGACGGATGCTACAGCAGTGAAGAGCAGTATCTGCTCCTCTCCATCTTCTCCTCTCTGGTGGTAGATGGTGCTTCAGGACTGCCCACATCCAGAGAAGCCATGCCTGATAATTTGCTCAACATTGAGAAAGCAATTATTCCTGTGGCTTCCCGCAGTAGAATAGGACAGAATGGCTAATAACCAGCTTCATCATTGAAACTGGGGCTGAAAATTTTTGAAAGCAAACTTTGGGATTGACTCGCTTGGCAATGAGTCAATTCCTCCCTTATGGCAGTCTAAAAATAGAGTCCATTCCTGCCTGGACTGTCATAGCCCGGGAGGCTGCCCTCCAAGTGGCCTCCCCCCGACATCATTTATCTCACTAACAAGTCTCTGTTTCTTATTCTTGTATTCCTTACAACTTCATGACACAAAATGGGGAGGGGCACTGACACGGTAGCCCAGGAAGGTTGAGGGAGAAGGAAAGCAAACGGGTGCGCTTCTTGCAGGGGCAACCCTGTGAATACTGACACGGAGCAGCTGTGCTCTCTGATACACTGGATCTCTTTTACACTTGCCTATTATTCTAGGCAGGACAGTGCACCACTGACCGCTCTGGTCCGCAATCCGAACTCGGATGCGGAGTGCCGGTAAACAGGAAAAGCCCGAGACCTTTACAATGACATTTCCTGCTTCACGTGTCCAGCTCTGATCACCACGGGTGGCGATGCAGTTCAAATGCAAAAGTAGCTCCTGCATTGAACCTTACGGGAGAATACTAGATGTGATCGCTGTATGGTGAGACAAATCTGTTTTATCAGAGCTCCGTTAAAGAACAGGGAAATGCCAAAGCGTTTGAAAAAAAAACTCCAGGATACACAGCGGTGCGTGACAACCGTAACGGGAAGCCAGAGACTCAAACGGATGCTCATGGGGAGGAGGGGGTAATGAGGACTAACAGCTACCAGTCTCCCACAGCGGTCTCTGAAAACTATTTGCATTCTTGGCTGAGCGCCCAATGTCTGTAGCTTAATACACGGTGTCTTGCGTGGTTCACGGAACAGCTCGTCAGTCTCTTCCCCCCCCCCCAGCACGTGAAAAGAAAAGTAAAATAAATAATTCCTTGACTACTGAAAATGTCACCCTCTGTGTACTGATGAGGGGGGTGCTGCTGGCAGACGCGATGCTGCTGCGGTGAAGAGCAGTATCCGCTCCTCTGCCCTCCCCAGTGGTAGATGGTGCCCAGTGAGTGCTCTGGCTGAGTCTGGCCGGGGGCTCCTGGGGGAAAATGGGAATGATGACTCCCTTTTTCTGACAGTGGATGGTACAGAACGGCTGGTAACTGTCTTCATCTTATCACTGGGGGCTGAGCTTCATCAGACCCCTTCCTCTCTTGGTGTAAAGAAAAGATTCTGAACTGCATGGACTGTCATAGCCCATGGAGGCTGGCCTCCCCCTTCATTGTATCTCACTAACTAGTCTGTGATTCTTATTCATGCATTCTTCATAACATCATGCCAACAATGGGGGGGGGACACACTGCTGTGGTAGCCCAGGATAGGTGGGAAGCAACGGTTGCGTTACTTGCAGCGGCTCCCTCTGTGAATACTGATGCAGAGCAGCTGTGTGCTGTGATACACTGATTTAAATACACTGTATCCTATTCTTGTCTGGACTGACTCTATTTTTATTAACCATAAGGGCAGGATTGACTCAGTCCCAAGTGAGTCAATCCCCATTTTGCTTTCAAAAATTTTCACAGGGTTATTATCCGTTCTGTCCCATTTACTGATGAGTGTAACAAAAAGAGATGAAGACGGTAACAGTTTCTGCTGTCTACAGTAGTACTGTACCATCTACCACCAGGAAGGGGGAGAGGAGGAGCGGATTTTCAAACTAGCAATAATCACACCTTCAGATTAACTTCATTGGTTATGATACTGCCACTGCAAAGCTCTAATGCTCTTCAGTGCTGCAGCAGTCGCTCTATCAGCAGCATTCAGTACAAAGAGGGTGACATTGTAAGTACTCAAGGATTGCTTTATTTAACTTTCATTTCTCGTGCCGGGGGGGGGGAAGAGACTGATGAGCTGTTCGTGAACCATAAAGACACCGTGTTGTAAGCTACAGACATTGGGGCGCTCAGCAAGAATGCAAATAGTTTTAAGAGACTGCTGAGGACTGTGGATAGCGGGAGTCCTCAGCACCCCTTCCGTCCTCCATGATCCCCGCCCCCTGATGCTAATGTTAATGGTCGCGGGGGGTTCTGGGTAAATGTCGTCAGTCATTCCTTGCTCCAGCGGGAAAACATCAGCAGACAGTCCTTTCGCACCTTTTTCTCCTGGATTGCCCTTGCAGAAACAATAGCACGGCAGCCCTAGAGACCATCCGCTTTTTGTTTTTCCCGTCACCATTTGTGTACTAGATGCCGTGGAGACAGAGTGCGACACTCGAGCGCTACACACCAGCATTCAATTGCTTTTGCAATGATAGCAGAGATGGTTACCAGTCGTTCTGTACTGTCTACTGCCAGAGAAAACTGGCAATGACATGACGGTTATCTCTCCTTCTCTGAACTGTCCCGCTGCTATCATGAGTGCCCCTGGCTAAAATCAGCCGGGGGCGCAACGCAAAAAGCAAACTTGGGGATTGACTCACTGGCACTGAGTCAATCCCTCCCTTATGGTTTCTAAAATAGAGTCTGTCCTGCCTACAAGAAGAGTCAAAGCAGCAGAGAATCCCTGTGCACCTTATAGACTAACAGATGTCTGTTAGTCTATAGGTGCCACAGGATTCTCTGCTGCTTTTACAGTTCCAGACTAACACAGGCTACCCTCTGAAAGAAGAGTCAAGTGTATTAGAAGAGTGCAGCTACTCTGTGGCTGTATTAACAGGGGTTCTCCTGCAAGAACCGCACCCATTGCTTCACTTCTCTCCCAACCCTCCGCAGCTACCGTGGCAGGGCCCCCCCCCCCCATTTATGTCATGCAGTTTGTGAGGAATACAAGAATAAGAAACTAGACTTATTCATGACATAAACCGGGGGGGGGGCACTTGGAGGCAGGCAGCCGGGCTATGACAGTCCAGGCAGGACGTACTCAATTTTTAGAAACAAAAGGGAGCGATTGACTCTGCCCAAGTGAGCCACTCCCAATTGGGTTTTCAGAACCATTGTCACCAGGGGCACTCATGATAGCATCGGACACTACACTGTGATGCACTGGCCAGGTAAACAGGAAAAAGCCTGAATCCCCGCGAACTTTTGAATTCCATTTCCTGATTGTCCACCGTGAGGGTCAGCACACACACAGGTTGAGCACACAGAGCTCATATGCACTGGTAACAATGCAGTCTCCTGATAATCGAAGAAGAGCGCCAGCTTGGACCACACAGGAGGTTCTGGATCTGATCGCTATCTGGGGTGAGGACTCAGTGCTCACAGCACTGCGTTCCAAAAGACGAAAATGAAAAAAGTTTTGAAAGAATTTCAAAGTCTATGGCTGAAAAAGGGCACAGCAGGGACTCCCTGCAGTGCCGAGTGAAAGTGAAGGAGCTTAGACAGGGCTACCAGAAAGCCAGAGAAGCAAACGGAAGTCAGGCTCTGAGCCGAAAACATGCCGCTTCTATGCTGAACTACATGCAATTTTGGGGTTCAGCGCTACCAGTGCCCCACCCCTGTCCGTGGATTCAGACTTTGGGATTGAAATATCAAGTGTTTCTGAGGATGTAGCCGAGGGGGAAGATGGAGAGAAGATGAGGGATGAAGATTGACCGTGGTGATAGCACACAGCAGTCCGTAAACCCCAACAGCCAGGATCTTTTTGAGAAACCCAAGAATTACAGTCCCTGCGCTCCCAAGCGACAAGCCCAGACAGTGAAGCCATGGTGAAGCGACCTCCGGTAAGTGTCCCTTCATTCTGTATCAAACACGGATTAAAACAACATGGTTTTTTTAGATCGCATTGACACCAGGGCTTTTGCTGCAGTCGCAGCCATTACAGTTACAGGAAAATTTGTTAACATGTCTGGGGATGGAGCGAAAAATCCTCCAAATTAATCTCCATGAATCGATCGTGGAGGAACTCAAACAGCCTTATGATATATGAGACATTTCTGGCCAAGGCAGCCTTCTCCGTTCCCCATAGTAGGTAACTTTTCAACGCCATGCATTTTGCAAGACATTTGGTACTGCAGGGCATTGAAGGCATTGCACTGAAGGCATTGCATAACAACGATCTGCCTCCTGCGGTGGTATTTGTCAGGAGAGAGATATCCATCCATTGTTACCTTGTAGAAAATCAGGGAATGTAAATAGGGGGCAGACATGGCGATTTTGCTACTGGGCCAAGCGGGGGGAGGGAGGAGGGATAGCGACGAGTTTTCAGCGTCTGGCAAGCAGGTTCTTCCCAGCTACCAGCAACGCGCTGCGGGGGTGAAGTAGGGTGATCACTAGGCCAGCGATCGTATATGATAGGAGCCATGCGCTGTTGGTGGATGTGAAAGAGGGGGGTTCGCTTTCAGGTTCCTCTTAACAGGAGCAAGGCATCACATAGGATCACTGTGGTATAATGAACGGCGGAGAAGTCAAAATTTTAAAGCCTTACTTACCATCGCCGTGTGGATGTACGGTTAGCCGTACCTGCGTCTTGTGTGTGTGCCACACCAGTCACACAGACACTGAATATTTAAACGATACAAAATGCGACCTTGTTATAGAGATCACATGTGCTCTGTAAGGTGGATAGTGTTCTATGTGAAAGAGTACTATCATTGCTCTGAAAAAGGTATCTTTCCACATACTTTATCACCCTGGTTTGCCTTCCCCATGCAGCTGCACATTTCTCTGCATCCCTATGCCATCACGAGGGCGTGCTCTGATACGGCGGAGGAAGAAGAAGACGCGAGATGAAATGTTCACAGAAATTATTGAAGTAACACGCAATGAGAGGATAAACGAATGATTGGAAGGATGTGGTAGCAAAAGTACAGGAAAGATGCCAGTGAACGATCTGAGAGGGCTAGGCAGGAAGACCAGCGTTGGCGAGATGCAACGCTGCTATCTGCTGCGTAGCTCAAACTGATATCCTCCAACGCATGGGTGGATCTTCAGGAAGAGCAGCGCAGTAGCAGAGTGCCGCTGCGCCCCTGTATCACCTCCCTGCAAGCCCACGTCACCAATCTCCCTCACCCAGACGTGTAAGAACGCGTTGGGGAAGCGTTCTGCAACCCGCCTACTCCTCCACCCCCTGGAGAGTTCAAGGAAAAAGGCTGTAATTTACGCTACAATGTGCTTAATGGCCTTTCCCTTCCCCTCCTTCCAAAAAGCACAGCAGCCAGGATACCTTCTAATTCTCTGCCTTTTTTTATAGTTCCTTTTGTAATGAAGAATAATCGAAAGGGGGAGGTGGGTTGCTTACAGGGAAAAGTAGTAAGGAAAACCACATGATTTTTAACAGATGCATAATTACTTTTAATGAATAATAAATGATTTTTAAACGACACTGGAATTTTATTTCCTTCGCCAACCTGTAATCAAAAGGGGTGGGTGGGTTGCTTACACTGAATAAGTCCATCAAGTGCGGAGGGTTCATCAAGGGGAAGCAAACAGAGTCACACCGTACCCTGGGCCGTGGCTGAAACTCGTTTCAAGGCTTCTCTGATGCGCATGCGCCTCGAGGTGTGCTCTTCTAATCGCCCTGGTCTCTGGCTGCTCGTAACTCAGCGGCCAGGTGATTTGCCTCAGCCTCCCACCCAGCCCATAAACTGTCTCCCCCTTAGTCTCACAAATGATTGTGGCAGCACACAGCAAGCAGCAATAGCAAGCGGGACATTTGTTTGGCTGAGGTCTGACGCGAGTAAGTAATGATCGCCATGCGACCCTTTAAACGGCCAAATGCACCTATTCTACCACCATCGGCACTTGCTCAGCCTGTAGTTGAACAGCTCCTGACCACTGTCCAGGCTGCCAGTGTGTATGCTTCCATGAGCCATGGGCATCAAGGGTAGGCTGGGTCCCCCAGGATAACTATAGGCATTTGAACATTCCCAGACGGTTATTTTCTGGTCTGGGAAGTAATTCCCTTGCTGCAGCCGTTTAAACAGACTAGTGCCCTGAAGACGCGAGCGTCATGACCCTCCTGGCATCCCACGTGGATGTGGGATGAAACGTCCCTTTGGTCACCAGTGCTTGCAGCACCATTGAAAAGTACCCCTTGCGGTTCACGTACTGGGTGCCCTGGTGGATTCTGGGGCCAAGATAGGAGATATGGGTTCCATCTATGGCCCCCACCACAGTTCGAAAACCATCTGCAGCAAAGCCATCCACTATCACACCTGCACGTTTCCAGAGTCACAACCTTTCGTAGCAGCAGCTTTAACTGATCTGCTATTTGCGTACTGCATCACTGCAGCCCCCACAGTAGATTTGCCCACTCCAAATTGATTCCGACTGACCGGTAGCTGTCTGGCATTGCAAGCTTCCAGAGGGGCTATATGCCACTCGCTTCTCCCACTGTGAGGGCTTGCTCTCATGTTGTATTATGGCGTTCAGGCAGGGGAAAGCATGTCACAAAGTTCTAAGAAAGTGCTCTTACGGCATGCGAAAGTTTCGCAGCCACTGCGAATCGTCCCACAACGTTAAAACAATGCGTCCCACCAGTCTGTGCTTGTTCCCGTGCCCAAATTCGGCGTTCAATGGGTAGAAGATGCCCCGTTAATAGCAGTAGCTCCAAAAACGCTGGGGCCAGCGGTTATGGAGAATTCCTGCCTCCATCTCTCATCGCTGTCCTCGCGCTCGAGCAATAGCTGCCATCCTCTCTCCTCCTTGCCTTTGCAGTTCATTGTTTCATATATAGTCAGCACGAGAGTACCGAGGTGTTGACACGGTCAGGGATACCCGTTTGTGATCTCAGGGTCCATGATTGCTGCTGCTATGGCGTTTTGCTCAATGGCACTCGCGAAAAAGGCCCAAAGGGTGTGTCTGCTGCCTTCACAAAAGGGAGGGGTGAGGCTGTACCAGCACCACCCGGGGCATGTTTAGAAGTGGGAACTATGGGATAGCTGAGGAACAGCTACCCACAGTGCACCGCTCCTGAAATCGATGGTAGCTTTGGACCATGGACGCAAACAATCGATGTCGTGATCCCACTGTGGACGCGCTAAACCGATTTTATTAGATCTGTTTTGTAATATCGGATTAAGCTAATTCGAAATAATCGTGCAGTGTAGACGTACCCATAGATGTGAGACTGGATTGGATGGACCACTAGTCGGCTCCAGTGATTCCCTTCCCTACATCCTTCTGCTCTCCCCTTTTCTATCCTGACTTACTGTGGCTCTCCCTCTTCTCTATCTCTCTGCTTCTTTCTCTCCTCTTTGTGTCTTTTATGCTGGGGACATGATGGAAAAATCCACAACTGGGCAAGCCCCCAAAAAAGGACATCGCTGGCACAATTGATCAGGACCATGGAAGAAGCCCCATTATCTTGACAGGAACTGATGTCAAAGTGCATTGTATTGAATCTGGTGGGCATCTGATGTTTTCACTGTTGGGCGAGGGATCTTTGTTTTCTCTAACATCTGCACTGGTGCTGCAGAAAGTTTGCTCGTTGCTCTTTCTCAACTGTTCCCCTAATGCTGGCTGCCAGTTTGCCAGTAAAACAGCTTGTCATCAAGTAACATTGTTTTTTTCCTATTTACGAGCAAGGAATAGAGTTCTTAATGGTCTTTCCATCGAGGCAGAGATACAATCCATCTTGGACAGACTTCAAAAGAATAACAGCCTGATTTAGGCTAATAAAGAGCAGCATTGAGCTAATGAGATTTGGACTGGCTTATTTATGCTGTTCTTGCTGGATGAGATGCTTCAGGGTAGAAGCAATGATATTTCTAGGACTTGGGGGGGATAGCAGATTAATTTCCCTATGGCCTGGAAGGCACTGACCTGATTTTCCCCCATCTGCCCTCCAACCACAAGTACATACTGCAGGAATGTTTAATTTAATGAACTGTGTGTGCTCCATTCTCCTCCCCTCATTTCCAGAATTACTCCTGGATATAACTGGGGATAATCACTGTCCCTGTTGCTAATGAGTTGCACTTCTACTGTTCTAGAGAGACACCTTGGGCATAGAGATCACAGGTGGACTGGCAGAGTTCTTCCACGGCAGGAGGCTGCTCCCTTTTTTTGGCTACTTCAGCAGTCTGGAGGCTAGATACACTTCTGAGGCAGAGGTAAAATCCATGGTGAGGGTGAGGAGGAGGCAAATGGTATATTCAGCCTGAGATGTCAGTATGGCTGATGCCAAATAGGTGAAAGGTAAAGGTGTCTTCACCTGTGCCCCTCCTCCCTGCATTTCATAAGGTGCTGCGAAGTTGAAAGGAAGCTACATATGGTCACTTATGCTGTCTAATAATATGATCACATTTCCTACTGATAAGATCAGAAACTGACTATGCATTGTGTTCTCCCCTGGGACTCATTAGATATTAACCCCTGTGAAAATATCATCTTTGCAGCACAGCATGAAGGGGGGCTTCTTTACAAAATAGGGTAGAAATAATACTTTAAAGCAGAATTGCACAGACATACTCTTCCCTGTCCCTCCCCCAACTCTGCCACCATTATTTTCTCTCAAGCAAACCATATTAAATCAGCGGCTTATCTCTCCAGAGCCTGCTTTTTCAGCTGTCTGATATTTTAATTTCTTTGAATAAAGAACAAGGAACTTCTTTAATAGCAGGTCTGATCTCCCCACTTCTCTACCATCCCACCCCCTTGAATTCTTCACATTCCTTGTAGTAACTCCCTGATGCTGCCATGCATTCTGTAGGCAGCCATATAAAGGTTGGTTACTTCTGAAGGGACTTATTTAAGGCTCTGACATCACAGGTTTCCCCAGAATTCCTTCACAGAAGAAGATAACAAGTAGAAGCTGAAAAAGGCAAGAGTTGTTTCCCAGACTAAAGTCACGTAGTTCTCTTGGATGCCGTGTTTGCTTGGGAGAGCTACCAGCAATTGACTTAAATGGAATTGGCATGGAGGGGCCCTCAGAAAAACAGTATAGGGTGTTGGGGGAGGGGTTTGTGGTCTGACAGGGCCACCTCTCAGGAACAATCTCAAACACATTCAGCTTCCAGGTTCAGGTTCTGTTCATCAGGGCCTGAGGTATGGCTACATTTCAGAAACCACTCTGTTCACCTCTGATTAGCTGGTGGTCTCTCAGCTCGGGAGACCTGGATCATCTGAAGTGAAAACAAGGTTCAGCCTCGTCCATAATGGATAGTTTACCACATCAGAAAATCATGGCCAGTTGCAGGATTTGGCAGTGAAGTTTTTGCTTTATTATGCCCCATGCAGGTTCCAGGGCTGCGGAAGAGGTAGTACGTGGTGTTCAGATTCCTGGGTTCATCAGTAATCTACCTAAACTCCAGAGAGATTACTGAGGAACCCAGGAAGATGAGTAGCACATACTGCCTCCTCTGCTGCCCTGGAACCTGCCTGGGGCATATCAAAAGCATCTTCAAAGAGACACTTTTCCCCAGAGCAGCTTGGGTCTGAGGAGGGGAGGCGAGGCTGAGGCTGGCCCAGGGCTCCTCCAGGCAGGTGCTGGGGGAGGGGAGGACTTGGGGCTTTACCCAGCCTGCGGTTCCTGCAGTTGGGGGGGCACTCAGGGCTTCTCCAGATTGGAGGGGGGAGCTTGTGGCTCTGGCCGCTGGGGTACAGAGGGTTGTGGGCAGAAGGGGCAGAGCTGAGGGCTAGGCTCCCCAAAGGAGGATCGACTTAACTCCTATGCATGGCATGGTTTGGTGCAAGTGGGTCTCTGCTCCAGATTGGGTAAGGACTGGAACAGCTGAGGAGATGTAACATTCAGGACTGAAGCACTCTGGCAAATGTATGTGGAAGCCCAGGACTGCACTAGTAGAAGCTCTTGTATGTGAGATGTGAGCTCTGCTGGCCGAGCTCTGGTTGTGGGGCTGGCAGGATGGGAGTGGCAGGGGACTTGAAGATGAGGATTGAGGTAGCGTGGGTGGGTAGGTGGGAAGCTTGTACAGCACCTCTCCTTCATGGACTTGTCTCTAAACAGGGTGCTCAGCCATTCACTTTCGTGAGCACCAAATTCCAACAAATGAATATCTTTAAAGCATCTGCTGGGTCTATACCCCACTTAGCACAGAGCCCATGGAGTCATAGGGTTTAAGGCCCGAAGGAACCACCAGATCATGTTCCTGCAGTAATACACATACCTTCCTCAGAGTATGTCCATTCTGGTCCTGTCCTCTCATGCCATCATATCAGATCCCCATAACACAGTCTGACATTCATTCCCAGTAGGCTGGCCAGGTTCAGACTGTATGGAACTCGCTCTCCTCTGGATGCTTTTTTGTTCTCACTTCCCCGTTCAAGTGCATGCTGCTAGCAAGTAGCTCATCATGGATGGTCCCAGTGGAGTACCTGCCCTAGCACTATAATTAATGATTGTGTATTGCAGACTCCTAGGAAGATGTATCGGATATCCTCTGGATCCCCTTTATCAGCCTCTCTGAGATTAAGCAACAGAAAATAAAATAAAAGGAGAAAGAAATTCAACAATAAATCCAACTTCCCTGGTATGGAGCCATGGGAACTGGTTAAGAAAGCAAGTTCACCCTGGAAGGCTCCTGAACCAGTCCAATGGTTTCCTAGTAAAGGTATATTTAACTTGGATACATCCAGCATCCCTTTGTCTTCCTTCCAGGGTTGTGGTTTATTCTGTAGTTGCAGTTCTACAATCCTTTCTACTCTCATAGTGCTGTGGGTTGGAACTGGAAGAGTGTCAGTTGGGGAGGCAGCTAAGCAGTTAGAATCAGGAGAAGAGAGAACACTGTTGTTAAGTGGATAGGAAGGGCTGAAAGATAAAGTCAGTTCAGAGCCCAGGCTCATCTCATAACCCATTTCCATCACACATTTGGAAGCTCAGTTCAGTTACTCTTATCTTCTGGGAAAATAAACTTTGCAAAGGCAGATCAAAGCAAAGGCAACAACATTACAAACGAGAAGTGTTGCAGAGCTTTGGCAAATGGAACATATGCCACATTAAGAATGGAGCAACTGCAAGTAGTCCCTGCTCTTGGTGAGAGCTTTCTAAAGCCACAGCAAAGATAGGCAGCCATGGATCACCTACAACAGTTTTATCACAGCAAAAATAAAGGCAGAGCTTCTAAGGGCACTGCAGGCCGCTTTGTCAAATCAGCACTAGGGTACCAGCATGTCAAAATACTAGGACTGGGCTGGTCAGAATATTTTCCCCAAAACTGCTTTTTGATTTAACAATTTTTTTATGAAGTGTCTGTTTCCTGCAGAAAATTCTGAGTTTTCATAAAGTGGAAAAATTTCAGTTAAATGAAAGTCAGAAAAATTGGTTTTTTGGTAGGAAAATTTCAGTTTTTTGAAGAAAGCAAAATTTTCCATGGAATATGTCAAAGAAAACAGGGTTTTTTTCATTTTCATCAAAATGTTCTGCCGCAAAACATCCCGTTTTCTGACTAGCTGTAATAAATATGCTCTCACACAGTCTCTCTTTCTGACACACAGTCACAACTGTTGCACATCAGTTCTTCCCACACGCATCAGTGTATTCTTCTCTACACTGTAAATACCGTCATTTGTTCAACACGCACGTGTCCATTGGTTATATGACAGCTACTCTATGCACGCACCCCACACAAATAATTTGCATACATACAGCAGCATCCTCCACATGATGCATCACTGCACAGTTTGCAGGGAGAGGTAGAACAGAGAAAGAACACAAATGTTTGTAGAGCTGGGGACAAAGATTTTCATAAAATCAGGAAGAGGAAGCAATACTGGGGGATGCAGCTCTTATTTCATCATCCAGTCTTGCTTCCTGAAGATAATTCAGATAATGGAGATATCTGGCACATCCTAGAGATACATAGCCAGTCAGCATGGAATATGATAAGCCCAGGACTCAATAAATGTTCATTTCATGCTGTCCAGGGCAAGGTACCTGGCAGCATATCCTGACGCAGATTTCAACAGAGAGCACTGGTGTTCTGTCCAGAAGCAAAGGTGTTAACACCCTCGAGCATCCTATACTCAGTATATAACAGCAGACAAAGGTAAAAATCTGTATCAGCAGCCCTGGTGCACTTATCAGGCCTGAATATGGACTGGTTTTAACTGCTGCCATTGCTCGGTTACAGTCTGATGGGTTTGTCTCACACTGCCAGGGAGCATCGCTAGGCAGCCGTGCTGCAGCATGATGTGATGACTCTGTAGGGCAACAGTGATAGGCTGGCCCATGATGTGGTAATGCTGTACTGTTAGCCAGTGACCCTGCCATACCACAGTGTGGTGACCTTATAGCACATGATGGCATCATGCCGCAGTGTAAGGGTCACGAGGTGGGGATGCAAAAACTATGCCGTTGGCTACAAAGGCAATGCCCTTGGGATTCTTAGGCAGGACAAATTTGGTCGGATATTCAATTTAAAGTGATACTTGCATCTAGTGATGGATCAGGTCCAAAACATGTCATCCTGAAAACTTGCAAGGCAGGGAGGAGAGAGCATGGTGAGAAGTTTTCA
This sequence comes from Chelonoidis abingdonii, assembly GCF_003597395.2. Classification (NCBI taxonomy): domain Eukaryota; kingdom Metazoa; phylum Chordata; order Testudines; family Testudinidae; genus Chelonoidis; species Chelonoidis abingdonii. The sequence goes on from NC_133775.1 coordinate 89,965,748, forward strand.
TACCAGAAGCACAGGACTAGGAATCACACCTGCTGGTAGAGACAGGCACTCCCCTTCCCAGTTCAGGGCTACTGTATAGGGTGTCGGGGATGGCTGTGACCTTTCATAGAGCATATCCGAGCAGGGGAGCTTTATTATTCCATAGCAGTTAGAGCATTAAGGCAGATTAAGCTGTCTCAGTGACAAAGCCTATCTCGGTAGCCCTGCCGCTAGTGCTCTGGCGAGGCAGGGACAGATATAATGAATAGATTATCCTGTTCTGGCAAATTGGAATAAAAGAAAAGGGCCCTAATCACATTTGAATACATCTGCATTAGATGAGCGAGGAAATCGTGAGTCCCAGCACTGCGGCATCTCATCAGATGCTGAGAAACACGCCAGGAGCTTGGAGCAAGCATTACCAGGGGAGATGAGCCCTCTTTGACTAGGAGTCCCTGAGGTGCTGCAGCATGCCAGTCAAGCTCTGGGGGATGTAAACATGGGCTGGTGCCCTGGAAGTTCTGAATGCAGCATTCTGCAGAACACCAGTGCTCTGCCCCAGGGAACCGGGAGAGGAGAAAGACTGCAGGAAGCTCAGTCGACCTTCCTGTTTCCTCCAGCAGCTTCAGGAGCTGACAAAGGAAAGGCAGCCATTCTGGCAAGACCTCAGACTTTACCCCAAAGTAGTTCTTGGAGCTGGCTTGGCACAGGGAAGCAGATACCTGCTTGCAAGCAGCCTGTAAAACCCAGTACATGCCTACGGAGACCGGCAGCTCAGAGGCTGATCACAAGCACCTGCCCCACTTCTGATTGTGGCTCTTAATGTTGCTGATATGGCAGTGTAGAGTGATGTCTGGAGTGTGCCCCAGGTTGGCTAAGAACTTTCTGAAAATGTGGGAAGCATCCCCTCACCCTAATTACCTGCCCAGTGATTCAGCCACTCAGTTGATTTACTCTAATTCTAAAGGCCTCACCTTCTCTGCCAGGACACTGGCCAGCTGGTCGGGAGAGCCAGCTGTTGTCAAAACTCCCCTGCTGTCCCTCATCAGCAGGAATGGTGACTCAGCATTCCTGGAATAACAGCCTCTGATCATTGGAAAACAAGCACCTCTGTATTTGTTCTCTGTGTTTGGACTTTTACCCACTTATTCCCCTCTTTGTTTCCAGGAGCCATTTATGAGACCAGGAAAAAAAGCAAAATCTTATCTCTTCATGGTACTTCTATCATCCACAAGCTCTTTTCTCCCACTGCAGAGCACGGAAAACTGCTCCTCAGCTTCAGAGGGTGTTACACTTGTTCTGCAGTGAGAGAATAGGGCCCTATGCAAGGATGTGATCTCAAGTTATTTTGGACCCATAAATTGCTCCCATAAGTACCGAGAGGTCCCTTGATAAAAAATGTACCCACAAATACAGGAACTATAAATAATAAAACTTGTGTACGCTATCTATCTATCTATCTATCTATTAACTGTGGCAGCTGGCAGCTTCTGTGGTACCTGTGTGCTTATATCACCCCTATGAACGTTCATCTCCAAGAAGCACTAATGTTATGTGACAGTCCCATCTCATTAGGGCTGGGAAATGCTACTCCTCCTTCCGCACAAACAGGAGCACTGGCATGCTCCAAAATACACTACTCCATCTCAAATTGAATTTGGAATGAAAATGAACCACTGAAGGGGAGTGTGTTTCCTCTGAGCATCACAACAGACACACAAGTACACATGCATACACAGGGGCTCCAGGTGGGGAGATCTCTGAATAGTGCATTACATACCTATCGAGTGGTTTGTAATCTTTGCACTATACATCATGGCCCAGACCATTTGTTGCACAGATCTCCTCTGGGCACAGCAAAGATGGGACATGGGAGAAACAACAGGGAGTTGATTGAAGCTTTCTGATCCTCAACCTGGTTTTATGCTCACTGTGGCCCAAAGGTAGTTTAGAGCAGCCTAGGAACTGCTCTAAACTCCACCAGCAGATAATAGCTCCCAAGTAGCTGTCCCCCAGATGGGCACAGAGTCATAGATTTTAAGACTAGAAGGGGACACCCCCCCAGAAAATCTAGTCTGATCTCCTGAATATCACAGGCAACTACACTCCACCTAGCATCTGCACACTAAACTGAGCAACTGAAAGTAGACCAAAGAGTTACAGCTCACAGGACTCTAGACTATTACGTGCTACAGGCAGAAAACAGGAGGGACAGATTCACCAATGCCTGAGGCCCCTGCACTGGCAGGGAAATGATTGAGACATACCCAGATAACCTGGACAAGTGGCCCACGACCACATATGCAGAATGCAGGTCATCCTGTTCACCTGCATCTCCGCTGTGCACTGTGTGGGGAGATGCCGAGGAGTGACCCATGCTGTCTGCATGCCTGCTGGGGAAATGTGGCTGGTCTCTTACTCCCTTTGAGCTACTCTAACAGCCCAAAGCGAGCGGAGCAGGGGCCGTGTCATAAACAGATAGTAGGAGTTAATAGAACAGAAGTACTTTATATCTCTTTTGACTATAAGGGGTTAACAAGTTCAGTAAGCCTGGCTGTCACCTGACCAGAGGACCAATCAGGAGACAGGATACTTTCAAATCTTGAGGGAGGGAAGTTTCCTGGTTGTTAGAAATTGGTTGTGTCTCTGGGGCCAGAGGACCAGGCCTCAACAAGGTTTCTCTCAATCTCCTGATACAGGTTCTATAGACCAAATAGACGACGTAGGTAGATGGCGAGTTAGCTTATTTGTTTCTTTATCAATGTCATTGGCGAGGTATGTCATTTGGCTGGAAGGAGTTAAATTGTATTTGCTGAAGAGATTTTAATTGTACTTGAATACTGTAGCTGGGAGTATTCCAGTGCTATAGCTAAAAAACCCTGTACTATTCCATTTAAATTTACAAAGATAATTTACTGTTTTTCTCTTCTGTAATAAAGTTTTCTTGTTTAAGAACCTGATTGTTTTTATTCTGGTGTGAACCCCAGGGGATGTGCTGGATCACCAGGGAATGGTGGGGAAAAAGAAGGGAAGGGAGAGAGGCTAATTCTCTGCGCCAGGATAACTGTTCTCTCCAGGAGAGCTGGGAGGGAAAGAGAAGGAGAGGAAGCATTCCTCTCTGTTTGTGATTCAGAGTTTGAATCACAGAATCTCCAGGTAACCCAGGGAGGGGAAGCCGGAGAGACACGGTGGGAAAGGTTTACTTTCTGTGTTAAGATCAGAGGATCTGGGTCTTGGGTTCCCGGGCAGGTTTGGGGGGACCAGAGTGTACCAGGCACTGGAATTCCTGGTTGGAGGCAGCGCTACAGGTTCTAAGCTGGTAATCAAGCTTAGAGGAATTCATGCTGGTACTCCATCTTTTGGACGCTAAGGTTCAGAGTGGGGAATTATACCATGACAGGCCGGGATCTGGCGGTCTTTGACTTTTCTTCCAAGATCCTTCCATCTCCCTTTTATTCCTACACCATTGTACTCAACGATTCTGCCCTGATGACCTGTTCCAATCCTGAAGCCACCCAGGCACAGATGTGCTTATGTGCCTCAACCTCAGATTAGAGCTGGATAAAATTTTTCACACACAACTTTTTTTCAGCAAAAAACACGCATTCAGCAACACTGAAACATTTTGCTCTTTTGTGTTGATTTTGCCAAAACGGTTCAGTCAAAACAAAACAAAAAAAACACTTTAAAAAATTCTGAAAAAAAATCCAGCTGTTTCATTTTGCCATTTTCTAAACAAAACCTGAAAAATGACTCTTTTATTTAAAAATTTCCATTTAATTTTGTTCCTGAAAAAATAAAAATATTAAAAAATTCTCAGAATAGAAACAACCATTTCACTTGACCTCAAAATGATTTTTTGTCCAACTTCCCAAGTCACTGAAAAATTTGTTTGCAACAGATTTTTTTCTTGTGTTTTTTCAGAATTGCCAGTGAATGGAGAAACTCATTGTTGACAGCTCTAGGTATGCATGCTGACCCTCCTGCTATTCCAATAGTAGTCCCTTCCTCTGCTTTGCAGAACCCTCTTCTAGTCCAGCATTGGGCATCAATCCTGCTACAGTCTGTATTAATTATTGTAGCAGGGTGGTCACCCCACTCCTGCCCTGAAGGGCATAAAACTGCCCTGGGAGAGGGCTGCAGCGGGGAAGTGGCCACAGGTGGGGCCATGCCCCAATCAGGCCATAGCTGGCCCTATAAGAGGGCTGAGGGCCAGAGGCTAAGACATAAACTCTCTCTCTAGCTTCTGAGGGAGAAGAACCTGGCTGTCTGAGAGCTGAGAAGGGTACCTGAGGTGGAGCAGTGCTGGAGAAGGGCAGAGGGAGCTCAGGAGCTCCAGCCTAGTAAAATCCCAGACTGCAGGCCTTGCTAAAAGGCTAAAAGGGCACTGGGGTTGCAGAGGGCCAGCTCAGAGATAGGCAAAGGCAGCAGGTCCAAAACCCCCTTGCCGATGATGAGCGGATTACAAACTGCAGTCTGCCCCAGTGAGTGGGGAATAGATGGTGACTGACAGTAGACACTGAGGCAAGGTGGGGATAGAGGGTTGGGGGTTCCCCTGGGTGGGGAGACCCAGATTGTAGGTTACTACTGGGGCAGGACCCTAACATAAAGGGGCACTGGGGTCTGGGAGGAACATGGGGGCCAGCGGCAGGCGAGACACTGGCCTGCAGAGGGCGCTCTGGGCTGGAAGAGCTAATTCCTGAGACAACCAGCAGGAGGTGCCGCGCTGGTGAGTTGTTGCCCTGCCATAATTATACATGATCCAAACAAATAAGTCCACAACAACAACCATGCTTCTGAACTTATCTCCCTGTCTGTCATGCTGTCACTGACAGCTTCTTAAGAGCATCACCTCTTGTATTGCAGAGCAGCAAGAACAACAATACTGAGTAACTGCTGGTCTGAGGATTTATGAGGCAACATTCTTGAGTAGTCACGTGATATGAAAACAGCATTATCTGCTTTTGATTTCCCCAGCAAATGCCAGAGGAGTTACTCTTAAAGAACCAAGTTATTATTACTGGATTATTTGCTCCATCGCTGGTCCCTTTTCAAATCTGCGTGCGAGCAGAGTGCTGAGCCACAAGAGAGGTCAGCTGCTTGCGGGTGGGCTTATATCAATCAAAGTTCTAAACTCACTGATTAAGATAAACAGTTTGCTTCACATTTTTCCATTTATGGGAAAAAAGTACCCAAAAGACAACTCAGTTCTCTGCTCTGAACTGAATGGAAAAAAAAAATAACTTACATTGTTCTAGCTGCCTTCGTCCCAAAGCCTCCCAAAGCACACAATACATTCGATTTATGCACAGGGATTACTTCACCCACCTCTGAAATACAACCACATCTGTGTCAAAAAACACCAGCATACAGCAGGGGTCGGCAACCTTTCAAAAGTGGTGTGCCGAATCTTCATTTATTCACTCTAATTTAAGGCTTCACGTGCCAGTCATACATTTTAATGTTTTTAGAAGGTCTGTTTCTATAAGTCTAATATATAATTAACTATTGTTGTATGTAAAGTAAATAAGGTTTTTAAAATGTTTAAGAAGCTTCATTTAAAATTAAATTAAAATGTAGAGCCATCTGGATCAGTTGCCGGAACCTGGGCAGTGTGAGTGCCATTGAAAATCTGCTTGCGTGCCGAAGTGCCATAGGCTGCCTACTCCTGGTGTACAGTAACACTGCACTAGAGGAAGTGAATAGTACTGGACCCAATAGAAAATGCAATTAGTATTTTAGGGAGGAAGAATGTAATTTGCCCACTTGGAATTTAGGCAGGTTCTGGAACTAACACCACGGCTCTTGTGAAAAATTCAATGGGATCTTTACTGGATACTACTGGTTAGGACAGTGGTTCTCAAACTTTTGTACTGGTGACCCATTTCACACCGCAAGCCTCTGAGTGCGACCCCCTTTATAAATGAAAAACATTTTTTAATATATTGAACACCATTATTAGTGCTGGAGGAAAAGCAGGGTTTGGGGTGGAGGCTGATAGCTAGCGATCCCCTGAGGGGTCCTGACCCCCAGTTTGAGAACCCCTGGGTAAGGAGTTGGTGAGTCTTCTTGTTGCCAGCTAGCATTGCACTTCATACAATACATCACTTTTTAAGACCCTTCTGGGGCACTGGTTCTGTATTATTCAGGGGGGAAAGCAGCCTGTATTGAAAATACATTTCCTTCAGCAAAGGGCTAGTTGTACCATCACATTTTTCAGATCTTGATCACACTTGCATCTACTCTCTATACCATGGGCTTAAAAGAAAAGCTTGAACCCAGCTAATAAAAAAAAAAAAAGGCCATACAAGTTTTTCAGGCACACTCAGTCCCTGTTGATTCCCATCTACGCTGAACCTGTTTCAGAACATCAGAATGACAGAAGGGCTACGAATAAACAAAGTGAGGGAAGGAATCTCAATCTGGCTTTTTGGGGTGGATTTTATGAGACTCAGGTTACACAGAACAGAACTACAGATGTCACTGTTTATTACTTACGCTCTAGGAAGGGAAATACCCTCTGATAATGGCCCAGCATCTTGTGTATGGAATCAGTGTGTGGAGTACAGAATTTAATTGGAAAGAGGACACACTCCAGAAATCTCACTTGTTAATGTCGCATAGGCAGCCTTTGCACCAAGACTTTCTTCGGTAACCTCCTGCCCTTTATGGGTTCATCATGGACAGTGATTCGCAAACAATGTCCAGGAAAAGAAGCCCATACTATGTTTTGGGTCCTGGAATGGTCACATATGAATTGATTTAATGCACGTGTGTCTGAATTGTTAGTGCTGGGGAAAAGTGCTGTATTGACTGGTCTAGAAAATAATGAAAATCCTCACAGAGCTGGTCCAGCAAAGGTAGGAACTGTTTTGTGTGCTTTGATAATTAATGTCCTAGAGCAGTGGTCACCGACTGGTAGATCATGACCGACTGGTGGATTCTGGAGCCTCTGAAAATCAGTCGTGATCTCCAGCTGCTAAAAGTCCGGCCGTGCAATGAGGTTAAAGCAGGCTCCCTGCCTGCCCTGGCCCTGTGCCTCTCTCGGAAGCAGCCAGCATGCCTCTGTGGCCCCTGAAGGTGGGGAGGAGACAGCGGTCTCCACTCACTGCTCCTGCCTGCAAGCACCCCTGCAACTCCCGTTGGCCGGAAACGGGGAACTGCAGCCAGTGGGAGCTGTGGGAGTAATGCCTGCAGGGAGGGGCAGCGCGTGGAACCTACCCAGGGGCCGTAAAGATGTGCTAGCCATTTATGGGAGCGGCGTGCGGCTGGGGCAGGCAGGGAGCCTGCCTTAGCACCACTGTGCAATCAACCAGGAGCTGCCCAAAGTAAGTGCCACCCGGCGGAAGCCACACTCTAACCCCTGCCCTTACACAGAGAACCCCTTCTGCACCCAAGTGTTGTATCAACCAGGCAAGGTACTAACAAACTTCAACAGGACTTTATTTTTAAAGTGGAAACCTCTTTACCAAGCTGCTGCTGCACCCTCTGTAACTCTCACTCTGTCTCCTCAACTCCTCCCCCCTCCTTCCTGTTTCCTGTCCTGTCAGACTCCCAACAGCCAGTGCTCCCAGTTCTAATAATTACAAGCAACATCTAAACACCACATTTCCTCCTCTCTTAAGAAACTCTCCCAATTAAAATAAACATTGTTGTTCTAACCACAGGAAAAATAGGAAACAAGACACTGTACTGTTGGCAGAAATATTACACTGAAAACACTGTAGATACTACATAACATAGTCTCTAGTCCAGACAAGCAGTCGTCTGGGTCTGACAGGCCATCTCTCAAGCTCCGGTTCCGATGCAATGTCTTGTTGCATTGATATTACGGTGAAGTCATCCAATGCAGACTGGGTGTTGGCATAATCTGCTCTTGGTGCATAGGCAGGTGCAAGATAGGAATCATTCCATACCTGCCCATCAGAAAGTCGATAGGTGTAAGGTCCCTTCTTCTCTATGATTTTAAGAGGAGCTGTGAATTTATGGTCTCCTTTGCATAAAATTCCAGGTTTTCATATTCTAATGAAGGAACCACACTCAAACTTTGGTTCCTTAGCACCCCGCCACTTGTCTGGGAAAGACTGATACTTTGCTTGGCTCTGTTCAACTGTTTTTCTCACGTCATCCTCGGCTGCGGCCTCAGGTCGTGCCTTTAACAATACAGTAATGTTCAGTTTAGTATTCATCTGTTTCTTATGCAGTAACTCTGCAGGTGATCTTTGCATTGTGGCATGTCATGTAGCCTGGTATACTTCCAAGAAATCAGTAGTGAAGGGTATCCACAATCGCCCTTCCAGTTTAGCTGTTTGCAAACTCTCTTTCAAACTTCAGTTAAACTGTTCAATTTCCCCATTGGCTTGAGGTTAATATAGGGATGACCTTCTGTGTAAAATGTTCCTCTCTGCTAGAAAAGTTTCAAACTCCAGGGAAGTAAATTGACTACCATTATTTGAAACCAGTTCTTTGGGGTTACCTTCCCTGCTAAAAACTGAAAAAGGAACTTAATTACTGTAGCAGAAGAGATTTGCGATGTAAACGCTACCTCAGGCCATTTACTGAAATAGTCTATTAAAGTGATGGCATAACGATATTCAACTGGAGCAGTATCAGAGGGTCCTACAATGTCAGGTGTATGAATTTTGACTGTAATTCTTCTGGCACAAGTAGACGGAAGTACCAAGCTGCTGCTGCACCCTCTGTAACTCTCACTCTGCCTCCTCAACTCCTCCCCACTCCTTCCTGTTTCCTGTCCTGTCAGACTCTCAACAGCCAGTGCTCCCAGTTCTAATAATTTACAAGCAACATCTAAACACCACACCAAGCTCTCTCCCAGAGCTGGCACCCTTCACCTCCTCCTGCACTCGAGCCCTCTCCCACACTCCAAACCCCTCGGCCCCAGCCCAGAGCCAACACCCCAAACCCCTACCACAGCCTGGTGAAAGTGAGTGAGGGTGGAGGAGAGCAAGTGACGGAGGGATGGAGGATGAAGAGAGTGGGGTGGGGCCTCGGGGAAGGGGTGGGACCTTGGAGAAGGGGCAGAGAAGATCCTGAGTTGCACTTAAATTCAAAAAAAGGTTGGAGACCACTGTCCTAGAGCATCCACCTCTAGAGGCAAAAGAGTATTTCAGTTTCAATGGCCAATTCGCTCCTTGACCTTTCTGCTCAGACTGCAAGTAAAGGGGCCAGTTGTGTGGTGGTGTTTTCATTATGGAGATACTGGGAGGGGGATTAATGCCACCATGCCACACAGGCTATCAAAAGACTAGCAGGGACTCACCGGAGTGTGCAATGTGCATTCTGTTAGGGGCTGTCCATCAATTACTTAACGCATTAGGGGGTGGGTAGGTCCTTCATTTTGCAGCTTTGCTTCAGTGTTATAAAGAGTTACAAAGAGTGGATAGGTCTTGGAAATCACCAAAAAATGTGTTACATAATTTATGGACAGCCCCTTATTTCAAACCTTGCTGTGAACGGGTAAAGGGCAACTACTGATTGTGACTAAGTCAGAGGAGCCTGCAGAGAGAACGGAACAGAACTAAAGCCATCCCAGCTGTAAGAGAAGAGAACAGCCCAAACGCTAGTGATGGGTAAAGCCTTAAAATGGCTGGGATTTGTCTTTGGTTTTGGTAAACACCCAGAAATTTGGATGCTTCACCCAACACCTGAATTACTTCAATCAAATGTTTCCTGGATGTAAGGGAGGATGAAGATGATTTTGGCCCTTGGAGTCTGGAAACCTGCCTACTATTATGAGTTCACATTTTCCCAGTATTACTTCCACAGCAACAGCTTAAACACAGGCAACTGAAAGTGGCAAATAATGGAAAGGGTTGGTCAAATATTTCAGGACTTTCCAAACCATGAGCTTCGTCCTAGAAGTGAGCAAACAAGTAATTTTATGGGTGGCTAGTGCAGGAAAGCTTATGGGAGTGATGTGATGGAAGAAGCTCTCAAGAGCTGGTGTGAATTTGTAGGAACCCCTTCTAAAATTTGCACCAACAAACTGAGAGGAGGGTTGGCATGATTTCCCTGTCTCTGGAGTTACTCTTTCCCTGGAAACTTCACTTTGGAAGGACATGAGTTAACAGGAACTATATTTCTGAAGAGGAATTTTTTTTCTCTTGCTAGGCACTTGATTGCACCAAAAGGCCGAATTTTTTTTTTAAATGGGGTGGATCACACCCCCCCCCCCGGACAAGCACCCTCATGCCACCCCAATTTCCAAACCATCTCACTGAACGCAGTGCTGTGCTATCAATATACTCAGCGTGTTCTTCAGGAACAAAGTATAAACATTTCCAAAGGGCACTTTACGAACTGTTTGATTGCCCAAGGCAGTCGCCACTCTCATCGGTCATTGCTACAAGAAAACAGTTATTATTAAAAACAAACAGATTCTCTCACCCCCTGTTGGCAAACACATTCATCACAAGATAAGATATTACAAATTGTGGGAGTGGCTTAAAAATATTGGCTGCACATGCCAGGATAACGGGCCTGATTCTGATCTCACTAGCAGTGGTGTAAGTCAGGAAGAATTCCAATTAAGTCACTGTGTCTACGCTGAAATAAAAAAACCACAGCTGGCCCAAATCAGCTGACTTAGGCTTGCGGAGCTCAGGCTGTGGGGCTATAAAACTGCCATATATATATTTGGGCATGGGTCGGACCCTGGGCTCTGAGACCCCTCGCAGGGGGAAGGTTTCAGAACCCAGGCTCCAGTCCGAGCCCAAACATCTACACTGACATTTCTAACCCTGCAGCCTGAGCCCCAGTCAGCTGACCCAGGCTCTGAGACTTGGTGCCGCAGGTTTTTTATCATAGGGTAGATGTACTCTGGGGTGCACAGATATAGAGCTGGTGTGAGTCAGAAACAGACCTTCTTAGATTCCCCAAGCTGATTTCTCCCATACCCACCAGATGACCTTGGCTATTTGTGTTGGTTTCCCTTAATCTCATGGTACAGGTTTGTTTGTTTTTCAAGTCCCCTGTCTGTGTCTCTTAGTTATTAATGTGTCACTTGTGTATCGAGCTGAAGTGCAGGAGGAAGAAATGCCCTGGGTTTCAGAGGATTTCCTCCTCAACCTCAGCCTCAACATACAATGAATGACTTTGTCAGTGGAATTCTCAAGCAGTTGAACGTGAAGCACCCACCAGCTGGTAACAGCAGAGGTCTGGAGACAGCTTAACGCTTTCCCACTTCTCACTTGCCATGGGATAAAACCAGGCAAGGCCACCCCAAAGCGGGCTTTAAGCTCTGGTGAAACAATGCCTCAGAGCTCAAGGGATAGCCCATCTCCTGCTATGTTGTATGCTGGAGATGAAGCTGGTTGGAGAACATTTCATTACTTCATCCACCCTGGAAATATGACCAAGAAGGGCAGCATTTCCTCTGTCCAGTTCATGGTTGCTGTTCTAGAAGCTGTGACATGACCACAGGTACTCAGATTCATCATTACTGACACTAGCCCTGCAGACCTCTGCAAGCCTTGGTTTGTGAGGTCACTGTGACCCCTAGAGGTGGAAGCTGAATTATTTTGCAATTGCTATACAGTATCTATTGTCTGAGTTCTTGTAACGCCTCTTCTTCCCCTCCCTGGAGAGAAGCGTCACATTGATAACGAATCTGAGTTTGAAAGCAGAGGCGTAAGCAATCCTCAGGAGGGTGGAGTTCTCTGAACCCTGTGAGCTTTCTTTTGTGTTTACAGAACTCGTTCAAGTTCATGGACTTTTTCACCCTGTGATTTAAACTCATGTGTGTTTTGGTTTTTAGAGGGCAAGTCAATATTTTTTAACTGTTTTTCTAGCTGAAGGGAAGCCTGTGTTATGTAGCAGGAAAGGGAGAACTCTCTCTTCCACCCTGCCAAATTTAGGCTCGTGCAGCTAGTGCCCTCTATACAATATGTATCTTTATGGGAACTTTCTCTCCCTCCCTGCTCCACTTTCCATATTTTCTCCATAGCAGTTTTTCACTTTGCTCTCTTTTCTGCTAAGTATTTTTTACTGGATTTTTAACTCTCTCTCGCTCCTTTCTTCTTCTCCAGTCTCTTCTAAGTGAACTGCAAAACCAATCACATTCAAATGTAAGTCAAACTTTTGAATCCACAGTGACTGAATGGATTTATAGTTAGCTGGGACAAAATCACATGTCCCTATCTAAAGCCTGGGTTAGAGTTAGGGGTTAAGAATAAAGGAACATTGTGATGGTGTTAGAGGTCCCTCACTTGCATGATTACATCCTGAAGTGAAACATACTCATGTCAGTGTAACCCACACACCTCCTGAGGTTGGTGTTCTGTCCTCTCTAGTGGCACCGAGACCACTTTGAGATAAATGAGTCTATTCTACAGCCTTAGCTAAGGGCCACTTGGTTTTTAGCTCACGTAGCAGAGGCTCATGCACTAAGCTCCAGAGATCCCAGATTTGATCCCACCTGCTGAGGACTAGGGAAATGTGGTCTAGATTAAATTACTATAAAATGGGTACATAACTGGTTGAAAAAAATGTTTTCGTCGTTAAACTGAGAGGACGTATCAAATGGGGTCCCGCAGGGGTCTGTCCTGCATCTTGTACTATTTAATATTTTAATTAATAACTTGGAGGATGGAGTGGAGAGCATGCTTATAAAATCTGAAAGCACCACCAAGCTTGGAGGGATTGTTAGAACTTTGGAGGATAGGATTAGAATTTAAAACAATCTTGGTAAATTGGAAAATTGGTCTGAAATCAAGAAGATGAAATTAAGTAAAAACAAGTGCAAAGCACGGCACTAATAAGGAAGGAAAACTCAAGTGCACAAATACGAAGTGGGAAGTAACTGGCTAGATAGCAGTACCACAGAAAAGGATCTGGGGGTTGCAATGGATCACAAATTGAATATGAATCAACAGCATGATACCATTGTGAAAAAGGCAAATGTCATTCTGGGATGTATTGACAGGAGTATCATATGTAAGATGCTGAATGTAATTTTTCTACTCTACTCAGCACTGGTAAATGACACTATTTTTAATCCCACTCTCGTCGCACCCTGCAGTACCTACTCCCACTCCCACTATTATGGCAGCAGATCCTGCCGGATCTCGGGATCCCTTCCCCCCTGCAGGGCTCCATACTAGTCCCAAGCTGTGTTCTAGACTCAGCTGGAGTGCTGTGTCCAGTTAAGAAAGTTGTGAACAAATTGGGGAGTCCAGAAAAGCGCTACAAAAATAAAAGGTTCAGATAACATGGCCTACGAAGAAAGGTACTCCATCACAGCTGTTTGCTTCTGCACTGGCTTCATGGTATCACACTCCAGGGCCATGTGCTCCATTTTGAGAATGCTCCAGAAAACCTCCACTCCACAATTCTGCCTTCATGGCCCTGTGTTGTGATTAAATGAGTGCTTCCTGGAAAAGATAAGGTCTACCTTTTTTTTTCTTTTTCTGAGATCTGACATCCTCTCTGCAGTCAATAAGTTCCCTCTTCACGCAGTTACAAATGCTAACGGAAATCAGAAAAAACACAAGTACTTATTGTCCCATTGATGTTAGTGTCCATGCCAACAGGGATGAAATATTTCTTTTCCCACAATTTTGGAATGCCATTCTCAGCATCTCTACCCTTTCTGGGGTCCCCTTTGAGTTGGCAAAATGTTTTCAAATGTATTTCCCAATACTGTAAGCCTCCTGCTTTACATTTAGTAGGTGGGTAGATGGGTGGTTTTTAAGGGTCCTTGAGACTGGTAGGATGGTTGCTTGGAAGTATCCTGTCCTTTATTAAACTTTGTTTGCTGTGGGCTGTAGGGTGACCAGATGCATCTTTTCTGGCTGTTGGAGCGGGGGCAACAGAGGAGAAGCTTAGTTATTGCATGAGCACCTCTGCAAACCATCTTTACCCTAGATGAGATCACACTGAGGAGAGTCACTAGGAGAAAGGGAAGAGACCTTTTCCAATAGTAAAATGCGCTGCCATTTAAATAGATGGTTTCTCCTGAGCTGGTGCAAAATCAGAAGGGAACCACTGGTTATATGAGCAGCCCCAGTAGAGCTGCTGTGCCATGCAACATTCAAGCAAAAATAGAGCACTTTCTGTGCCTGAAGTTCTCTTTCATAACTCCTACAGATCAGCTTAAAGTGCACTGCTAAATTAATAGATTAATTAAAGCAAAATTCTATTTCCAAATGCATTTGAGTGCCTTACAACACCTCTGCATTTTAAATATCTCCGTAGCTGAGTTTGGGGCATTTACCTCACCAACTCTATAAAGTTCAGTAACAGCTGAGTGCACTAATGAAACTGTGAATCACTGTAGCTTTTCCAATTATTTTTTTAATCTTCGTGAAGCTACAGTAAAGATGTTTTATATGCAGTGTGCTTCCTTTTTTTTTTGACCCTGGTTTGCTGACATCTTGAGCAAAGAGCATGGGAGGGGGTGAATGGAGAGCAAGCAGAAAAAAACTCAGCCTGGGATAGGGTTTCTGGGACATAAGAAGTGTGATGAGCAGTTAAGGGATTAGATACAGTAGAGAATTTAAAAATTAAAGCTTTACATCTTTGGTGCAAATGCCATGTACAGCATGCTGGGCGGGAAGGGGTTAATGCTAAGCAGGTAGAGAGAATTCCTAGATCCATCCAACGTGACACTGGAAAGCCCATACCCAGAAAAGGTAGCTTACAATACAACTGCTTAGAGGGATTTAAAACAGCACATAATACTACCTGGCTCAGCTCCTCTCCACAGCAATTGCATTCAGGGTAACGGTAGAACTCTCCACCACAGCCACTTCTGTATGGGTGTCTGCACTGAGATCTTGTATGTTGTCCACATCAAGCAGGTGTGACAAAGTGGGACTGTCTTAATTTTTTCTCTGAATACTGTGTGGGTGCCTCAGTTTCTGGCCAACACTCTGTCTCCTGGCAACTAATGGCCTGGGCCCTTCCCCCCACAAGTAGATGCTAAAGGTGTGGGAGAACAAAGAGATCAGGTGACCTCCTGGCCTGGGAAAGGAACTCAGCAGAGAAGGAGGGGTTGAAGGGGGTTTCAGTTGGAAGCTGGCTGGTGATGGGAAGTGAGGGCAGACAGGGTGGACTGGCTCACTGGGCCCCAAAATGAACCCAGCTGAGGGGTCCCGTTCTTTGTACCTACAAGCTCTGTTTTAAACCGTGTTCCTGTCCTCTAATTAACCTCTGTTACTGGCTGGCTGAGAGTCACGTCTGACTGCAAAGTGGGGGTCTTGGACCCTCTGGCTTACCCAGGACCCTACCTGGGTGGACTCGCTGTGGGAAGCGCACGGAGGGGCATATGCTGAATGCTCCAAGGTCAATCCCAGGAAGGTGTAGCCGTGTGAGCTTCTTGCCCTGAAGACAGTCTGCTCCAAGGGAGAGGAGGCTCCCCAAAGTCCTGACTGGCTTTGTGGGTAGCAGTTCCAGAGCATCGCCTGAGGACTCCATGACAGCAGGTCACACTGTTCTTGGCTGCCCCAACACATGACCTCCTAGTCAGACAGCCTGGCATAGATGGGCTCAAGTGGTTTGTGGGGCGCTCGTCATATTCGGTGTGGTGCTATCCACCACAGTAACTTTAGGCTTGGTGATGGCATTGCTGAGTGGCCCAATACTTTATAATATGGGTAAGTAGCAGAGGCCCAGTTCATGCCACTTGTCTTCAGGTACTTATTCCACAACTCCTTTTGCTTTGACTCAGCACTGTAACCAGCCCTGGGAGTGCCCCCTCTCCTTCATTTGCTCTGACAGTGCTCTGTAGATGTCTGCATTCTGGTGATCCTTATTCAGATGGGCCTGGACATGCATGTCTCCGAAGAGGGAAATCATGTCCAGGACCTCTGCAGGAGCCCATAAAGAAGCACAGTGGTCATAGCTTCTATAATAGGTATGTGAATTCACCACTGCCTGGTATCTAAAAGGGCATTTCCTGACTGTCCAACAGCATTTCAACAGAGAGGTTACATCCTGGCAAGATGATCCTGGAGCAATGGAGGGCACAAGTATCAAAAATGTTCGATCCAGGTGTGAAGCAATGCAGCCTGGGATACTAGCTAGGATTGCCAGCAGCATAGTAGTTAGGAATTGGTCCACACAAACCTTAGAGTAGTGGTTCTCAACCAGAGGTAGGTGTACCCCTGTGGCATGCAGAGGTCTTCCAGGGGGTACATCAGCTCATCTAGCTATTTGCATAGTTTTACAACAGGCTACATAAAAAGTGCTAGTGAAGTCAGTACAAACTAAAATTTCATACAGACAATGACGTATCTGTACTGCTCTATAAACTATAAACTGAAATGTAAGTACAATATTTATATTCCAATTGATTTATTTTATAATTATATGGTATAAATAAAAAAGTAAGCATTTTTTCAGTAATAGTGTGCTGTGACACTTTTGTATTTGTTTTTATAAGCAAGGAGTTTAAATGAGGTGAAACTTGGGGGTACGAG
The DNA here is from genome assembly GCF_003597395.2 of Chelonoidis abingdonii. Lineage (NCBI taxonomy): Eukaryota > Metazoa > Chordata > Testudines > Testudinidae > Chelonoidis > Chelonoidis abingdonii. The sequence goes on from NC_133775.1 coordinate 89,982,166, forward strand.
ACAAAACAGACTCCTGAAAGGGATACAGTTGTCTGGAAACGTTGAGAACCACTGCCCTAGAGCAGTGGTTCTCAAACTTGGAACACTGCTTGTGTAGGGAAAGCCCTTGGCGGGCCAGGCCAGTTTGTTTACTTGCCCCATCTGCAGGTTCGGCCGATTGTGGCTCCCACTGGCCGTGGTTCACTGCTCCAGGCCCATGGGGGCTGTGGGAAGGGCGGCCAGCATATCCCTCAGCCCACGCTGCTTCCAACAGCTGCCATTGGCCTGGGGCAGCAAACCACGGCCAGTGGGAGCCGCGATCGGCCGGACCTGCGGATGGGGCAGGTAAACAAACTGGCCCGGCCCACCAGGGAGTACATCAATGGGAATTATAGAAAATATATATTAGATTTCATGATCCAAACGAAAGGTAGGAGGCAGAACAGCAGAATAAGGATAATGGACTTCAAAAAAAGCTGACTTTTAACAACTGCAGCACACTGATAGGTAAGGTCTCTTGGGCAGAAAATCTAAGGGAAAAGGATGTTCAGGACAGCCGGTAGTTTCTCAGGGAGATACTATTAAAGGCACACCTGCAAATTATCCTGGTCCAAAGAAAAGATAGGAAAAATAATAAAAGAACAGTATGGCTCTATCAAGAGCTCTTTAATGACCGAAAAATCAAAAATGAATCCTACAAACATGGAAACATGGACAAATTGCTAAGGAGGGGTGCAAAGAAACAGCACAAGCATGTAGAGCCAAAATCACAACAGCTAAGGCTCACGATGAGTTACACCTAGCAAGGGGTCATAAAAGGCAATAAGAAGAGGTTATATAGATAGATAGATTAGGAGCAAGAAAAAAATGAAGGGCAGTGTACGTCCTCTGCTTAATAGGGATGGAGAGCTAATAACTGATGACATCAAGAATTCTGAGGTGTGTGATGCCTATTTTGCTTCAGTTTTTACTGACAAGATTAATGGTGATCAAATACTCGACACAATTAATATTGACTACAACGGGGCAGGAATGCAAGCTGAAGTAAGGAAAGAACAGGTTAAGGACTATTTAGATAATATTCAAAGTCTACAAGGCTTGATGGAATTCACTCTAGTACTCAAGGAACTAGCTGAAACAATCTCAGAATCATTAACAATGATCACTGAGAACGCATGGAGAATGGGTGACGTCTCAGAGGACTGGAGAAGGACAAACAAAATGTAGTACCTATCATTAAAAAGGGGAACAAAGAGGACCCAGGGAATTATAGACCAGTCACTCTAATGTCGATACCTGGAAAAATACTGGCACAAATGATTAATCAGTTTGTAAGCACCCAGAGGATAATAGGATTATAAGGAATAGCCAGAATTGATTTGTCAAGAACAAATCATCCCAAACCAAACAGGGTTACTGGCCTAGTGGATAGGGATGAAGCAGTAGACATGATATATCTTGATTTTAGTATGACTTTTGACACAGTCCCATGTGACATTCTTACAAGCCAACTAGGGAAATGCAGTCTAGATGAAATTACTGTAAGGTGGGTGCACATCTGATTGAAAGACTGTAGTCAGAGAGTAATTATCAGTGGTTCGCTAGCAGACTAAAAGGGTGAATTTAGTGGGATCCCTCAGCGGTCAGCCCTGGGTCTGGTACTAGTCATTAGTGAAAATATTGACTTGGATAATGGAGTGGAGAGTATGGTTATAAAATGTGAGGATGACCCCAAGCTGGGAGGTTTATAAACACTTTGGAGGACAGGATTAGAATTCCAAAAACCCTTAACCAATTGGAGAACTGATATGAAAGCATCAAGAGGAAATTCAATACAGACAAGTGCAAAGTACTACACTTAGAAAGGGGAAATTAAATGCACAGCTACAAAATCGGGAATAACTGGCAAAGCAGTAGAACTGCTGAAAAAGACCTGGGGTTGTAGTGTATCAAAAATTGAATATGAGTCAATAGTGTGATGGAGTTGTGAAAGAGGATAATATCATTCCAGGGTGTGTTAACAGGAGTATTGTATAGAAGACCTGGGAGGTAATTGGACTGCTCTGCTCAGCATTGGTGAGGCTTCAGCTGGAAGACTGTTTAGTTCTGGATGCACTTTAGGAAAGATGTGGACAAACTGGAGAAAGTCTAGAGGAAAGCAACAAAAATGATAAAAGATTTAGAAAACCTGAACAAAGAGGAAAGGTTAAAAAAACTGGGCATGTTTAGACTTGAGAAAAGCAGACAGAGGAAGGACATGATAACAGTCTACAAATATGTTAAGTGCTGTTATAAAGAGGATGGTGATCAGTTGTTCTCCATGTCTACTAACGATAGGGCAAGAAGTAATTGGCTTAATCTGCAGCAAGGGACATTTAGGTTAGATATTAGGAGAAACTTTCTAACTATAAAGGTAGTTAAGCTCCAGAATAGGCTTCCAGGGGAGGTTGCGGAATCCCCATCATAGGTTTTAAGAATAGGTTGGACAAACACCTGTCAGGGGTAGTCTAGGTTTACTTGGTCCTGCCACAGTGCAGGGGAACTGGACTGGATGACTTCTCAAGGTCCCTTCCAGCTCTGCATTTCTATGAGTCTACATTCTTATTGCACATTTTTGTGGTTTTACAGCTGCAAACATAGAACAAGCTCATCTTTGAAAATGTCTGTCTCTGTGTCTCACCGCCATACTATCTGATCACAGTATAACCATATAATTCCTTGGCAATCAGCCTTTGCACTTAACAAATATGCTTATTCATAACTCTTAAAGATGCAGGTCTGGAAGCAAATGAAGCAATGCCCTAATTTTCAGATCTGATTAGTATTAATTGTTTCATTTGCATAAATCTCTTCCCCATGCCAATAATTCCTTTCCTTTGTCCCTACTATTCCCCCGCTCCTTAGCCTTCAGTTTCCCCCAATTCCCCTCATCTCTCTCTAGTTTCTATGAGCTCCCTAGAGGCTACCTGACAAGTGGCTGAGTCCAGCAGTTGCTCAGAAGAGGTTATCAGGAATCTCTCAGGGAAAAAAGGGGACTTAACAGGTCAGCTCAGCTGAATTTTGGATCTTTGAAACTTGTTTGCCAAGGCAACATGAGACCCTTAAATCTATCAATGTATGATAGGATGTCTACCCCTCCACAGGTGAAGAAAGAGTTAATGTGGGGCTGAGAGGCCAATTAACCCACCTGGTTGCACCTGGAGGGTGGGCTAGACCTAATTAAAGATGAAGCCCAGTTGGGGAAGAGGTGGGTGGAGCTATAAAGAAAGGAAGTCTGGCACTGAAGGTGGCTGCAGGGAGGGACTGATGAACTCTGCAGGCACCTTGTGGTAGTAGAGAGACTGATGGGGAATAGGAAGGCTGCTGCAGGGTGAAGAGGAAGCCCAGGAGGAAGATACTTGGAAGACACAGGAATGGAGCAAACTCCAGTGGCTGACCCTGACTCAAGGGCAGCAACCAGACCCCTATGGAGGAGCCTGGGAGGTGTTGCTTCCTACAGAGAGCCCAGGAAGGGGCTGGGGAAAAGGCCTGAAGAGAGGCTAATGGTAGGAAGGAGTCCAGGGAGGCAGCAGCAAGGTGCCTGACAGCACAATTTGGCTGCTTGTCCTAGGTCCCTGGACTGGAGCCCAGTGTAGAGCGTGGGCCTGGGTTCCTCTACCAATGGCTGGGAAGGTGATGTGAAGCCTTATTACACAAGGGGATAAGGATGATTTAAAGCCCTAAGAGAAGGATGTGAGGACCCTGGGGATGACAGTTAAGGGCCAAAGTCCAGGTGTAAGGATCCGGGACTGGTATTTGCTGGTCTGCTATTACCATGGAAGAGGTGAAACTAAAATATGACCTGGCTGGAGGGCTGAGTCACAAGAAGAGAGACCACCACAGGACTAGTGACTGTTGGCAGGATGGGCTAGAAAGGAATGAGCTGCTACACCATGCCCAGCCCCAAGACAGTGCATCAGCAATGAGACCACTCCTCTGCAAGATGCAGCACTGCAAGGCAAGCTTTTCATATAACCTGTAGCAATGGCCTTTTCCTGTTCCTAAAATGTCTTGTGTCCTTAAGTTGCTTTGGCTCCTTGACAGAGGGCACATTATATAAAGTGCTTGGCTCTTTAACCAAGATTGTTTAAGGAGATTATCATGTGTTTGATGTTTATAGGACAAACAACTAAAAGAGTAGGAGGTATAAGGTTCTGAGCATGGAAGTAAATATTTTAGACATTAACACATTCCAAGTATATAAATAGGCTCTGGTTTTACTGTGCTTCCAGTTGAAATATGCCACAACAGATACTGCATGAATGGCTGATTGATGCTTGACTTTTCAGTCCATGCTGGCGAGGAATTCACAGTACAAGGTGTGGCATTTTCTTGGCAGGTAGCTCACTTTTAGTACTAGGAAGTTAAAAAGTCAGAGAAATCGTATGGCAAACCATAATCAGAAAGAGAGAGAGACAGGTTTATAGAGCTCCCCGCTGTCTGAGCAGGTGCATGGCAAAGCTCCCAGGTAAGAAAGGAATTGAAGGCTGCCCACTTTTAGACTTTTTTCTCCAGGGCAGAGTCGTCACGTCACTGTATTGTGATGCAAGTATCATCACATTGCAACGTTGTATCATGACAGGCCTTAAGACAGGACTGTAAAGGTCCTGTATATCCTCCAAGAACTGGGCTTGTCTGGTGAAAATCCAAATAAAATAGTTGTCAGACCTGTGACACAACATTTTTTAAACATGCAGGGTCATGACTTAGATTCTGAGCCATCAAACATTACTCATGCATGTAGTCCAATGGATTCAACTGATACTTTAAGGGGACTTTTTCCATGAGTCAGAAGTAAAGGATTGGGCCCCCGGATTGTAGTCTCTTTGGGGCCTGGAATATGTCTAAATTCCATAGGCTGTATCCTGAGAAGTGCAGAGTATGAGCATTCTTGGGCTATCCAGGACTATGAGTCACCTTGTCACCCCACCTGCCTCCAACAACAGGGAAACTTGTTTGTGATTAACTGGATGTCAGTTCCATGACACCACCAGCCTGTGAGCCACCTAAGCACTCTCCATTAGGCTAGGCAGCCCTTACTTTGTTTTGCAGGTTAACAAGAGGTTCACCCCAGTCCCCAAGCCCCTTTGAAGCATTCCTGTGTAGTGGGCAGCCCCTTCTCCACTAGACACTCTCAGAAACATCTGGTCTGCTGTCCCCACGCTGGTATACACATCAGCTTGAATGATTCAACTCAGGATCAGTACCTAACTTAGTACCACAGCACTGAGATATATTTATAGTGAAAACAATACATCTATTATCAAAGATTCGAGAGACAATGAATAAGGCTAATGGAAACCAAAAGGTATAACACATAAAACAAAATCATTAACATGCTTGCTAAAGACCAAACTTCCAGGCTAGCCTCCTGTCTATAGAAGTGTTATCTCACCCAAAGTCTTTTGCAGTGTCTCCCAGCAAGACAGGCAGAGCTCACATTTTAATTAATGTAAACACCCTGTCCTTTTATTTCCTAGGTGCAGGATAAAGGGGTGTCTTTACGCCTTCGACTTATAACACCAATGAAAATTTCTCATAATTTTGACATTTAAAAAATGTCTAACAGCTCTAGTTTATATCGTATCTGTAATTTTGTAAATATCCTATTTAATATAATGTGTTCTCATTATATTAAGAGGTTTATTTTTAAGCCTACTTTTTGCCCTCAATGATATCTTGTGGCAGTAAGTTCCCCAGGTTAATTATGCACTGTATAAAAGGTATTTCCTATTGTGTTTCAAACTTCTTGCCTTTCAATTTCTTTGTTTCCTTTGACTTGTATAAATCAAGGATAAATTAGGGCACCTAATTTATCTTCTTTGTATTAATTATTTTGTATGCTTCTATCAATTTCCTTTTATTTGTCTACTTTCTAAAAGAAGCAGTCCAATCCCTTAAGACTTTTCATATATGGAAACTTCCCCAACACTTCTAATCATTTTCAAAGCCTGAGTCTCCTTCTGCTTCTACCACATTGTATATTTTGAGACAGAGTGACCAGAACTGAACACAGTATTCCAGCTGATGGTGATCCATTGATTTACAATAATGGTACGGTTATATTTTCTGTCTCATTCGTTAGACATCCAACATTTTGTTTGCTTTTTTGATCACTGCTACACGTTGAGCAGTGACCTTCATTTAAGTAAAAGCAGCAGAGAATCCTGTGGCACCTTATACACTAACAGACGTTTTGGAGCGTGAGCGAATACCCACTTCGTCAGACTTCCAAAACATCTGTTAGTCTGTAAGGTGCCACAGGATTCTCTGCTGCTTTTACAGATCCAGACTAACACGGCTACCCCTCTGATACTTCATTTAAGTGTCGACAATGATGCCCAGGTCTTTCCCCTGGTTCTAGCCACTGTTAATTTAGAACTCCGCAATGTATATGAGTAATTCAAACTATTCCTTCCAATGTGAGATTTACCTAGTACTTGTCATATACCATTATACCACCTATTCACCTAAATTTAAGTCCTTACTGTCTTTTCTAGTTTTGAATAACCTAAATATTTGTGTGAAAGTCCAAATAATTTACATCAACCAGTTTTCCTTTATCCAATCTTTTATCACCCTGATCAAAGAATTCTAGTAGATAAGAGGGGCATGACTTTTCTTTACAGAAGCAACCGTCATTTTTCCTATTATGCAATATTAATATAGGTGTCTTATAATATTTGTTCAACCTATTTTGCTGGCAATGAAATAAAGGTCATTGGTCTAGCTTCCAGGATCACCTCTATGTACCTTTCTTTAAGATAGATACAACATTTGAAATCCCCTGGCCCTCTGGATACTAACTGGCTTTAGTGCATATTTTTGTTAACAGCTCAGTAACTTCATTGTGATGCACTTTAGGGACTGTAGGATGAAAACTATCCAGTGGCAGCAACTTGTTGGTCTTTAGTTTAAGATTGAGTGTCGTTCTAAAAGATATGCTCTAGCCCAGGGGTGGGCAAACTACAGCCTGTGGGCACATCCAGCCTGCAGAACTGTCCTGCCTGGCCCCCGAGCTCCTGGCCTGGGAGGCTAGCCACCAGCCCCTCCCCTGCTGTCCCTCCTCCCCCACAGCCTCAGCTCGCTCGCTCCGCCACTGGCACAATGCTCTGGGCGGCGGGGCTGTGAGCTCCTGGGGCAGAGCAGCTGCAGAGCCCAGCCTGACCTGGTGCTCTGTGTTGTGTGGTGGTGGCAGTGGCAGCATGACCCAGCTCCAGCCGGGCCACACAGCTGTAGCGCCACCACCCACCAGTGCTCCAGACAGTGCAGTAAGGGGCAGGAGTGAGGGGGGGGTTGAATAGGGGGGGGAGTTTGAGGTGGTTGTCAGGGGCGGGGGTGTGGATGGTGATCTGGGGGAAAAGGGATTGAATAGGGGCAGCGCGTTCCCAGGGGCAGTCAGAAAGTGAGGGGGGCGTTGGATGGGGCGGCGGGAGAAGTCAGGGCAGGGGTTCTGGGAGCAGTCAGAGACAGGGAGAGGGGGTTGGACTGGGGCGCAGGGTTCCAGGGGGCCATCAGGAATGAGAGGAGAGTTGGAGGATAGTGGGAGTCCAGGGGCAGTCAGGGGACAAGTCATCCGGGGGGGGGGGGTTGGGGCAGTGGTCCCAGAGGAGCCGTCAGGGAACAAGGAGGGGTGGATAGGACAGGAGTCCTGGGCAGGGGGGGCGGGCAGATAGGAGGTGGGGGCTGAGCCATGACCCCCTCCCCTAACCGGCCCTCCATACAATTTACAAAACCCGATGAGGCCCTCAGGCCAAAAAGTTTGCCCACCCCTGCTCTAGCCCAACCAGAAGCTATGGAATTGCTGCAGGAAGGACTTAGTGAAATTCCATGGCCAGTGTTATGTAGGACAATAGATTAGATGATCATAATGGTCCCTTCTGGCCTTCAAAATCTACGAATGGAGAATTAATGTCCTCCAATCAGAACTCTTGAATGAACGTCCTCTGTTCTCGATGACGTCTTGTCTTTAATCAGCAAGTCAGTGGAAATATTTTTGTGCTTAAAGTTAGGCAGAGGCTTAAGTCCCTTGCTGAACTGAGGCCTAATAGATAAACATGTTACAACACCTCCCTTTGCACACCTCAATTTCTGACAGTGCCTCATCTTAATAACCTGAAAAGAGGTCATTACCAGACAGGCTCTGGTGTATTTATTTCCCCAACATCCTCTATGTGAAGGCTGATGCAAATTAAATACATAATCAGATTTCCATCTTACATTTGATCTGCCCACTGCCATAGTGCGTGCTTTGTTCTGTTGGTTTCACAGGGACTGGATTTTCATTTTCCAAAGGATAGCCTGCTACTTCCCTTTTGCTTAGTGGTATGGATAAGTGATTATTATGGGATGCCGAGGGCACCTAGGTATAAAGATTTTCATTTCTCACTCTTGACTGCAAGCTCTTCTTGAACTTACTTCCTTATTTGTCTGAAATCTCCCTGTCTAAAGTTTAGAGCCCCGGTGCTAATTTTGGGTAGGATTCCTTGTTCTCAGATGGTGAATTTAATTATACAGTGCTGTCTATTGTTTACAACCTCAGCCACATTAAACAACATAGTAATTTCTCATTGTCCCGTGCTGATAGAATACCAAAAGGACTCAGCAGCATTTCAGTTGGTCATGAAAGTCAATAGCCAGAAGGGCTTTCTTATGTGATTTTACCAGAGAGCTTGTCTTCCTGCAGGAATTATAGACCATTGTCATGCTATTGCATCAGCAGAGAGGTTCAGCTTACCCATGCTTTCATCCTTCCTTGGACAGTAACCTTTCCCTTATTTACTTGTTTGTCTCATCTCATTGGAAAGATTCTGGCTGTGAGCTGTTCCGAAACAGGAGAATTTTTCTGTATTATATGACTGTCTGATACAGTTATTGAACCAACTAAGTGGCATATTGTGCCTTTAAATCAATGGAGTTGTGCCAGAAATGGATTTGGGTCTGTTGCCAGTACCCCTTGGTTAAGTCTATTGTAGAGATGAAAGGGGCATGTCCCAACTTTTCCAATAGCTCATTGGTGCGTGGCATTGGATAGTTGTCCACATTTAGCTTACGGTAGTCCACGCAAAAGCGTATTTCCCCATCTGGTTCGGGTACCAGAACCACTGGAGATGCCCAGGCACTGGTAGATGAGCGTATTATACCCATCTGTACCAAGTTCTGGATCTTCCATTCTATAGCAGCTTGGGCGTGAGGAGACACCCGGTAGGGTGGTGTTCTAATTGGGTGAGCATTACCTGTGTCAATGGAGTGGTATGCCTGTTCAGTCCGTCCTGGAGTGGCTGAGAACAATGGGGAGACGCTAATGCACAGCTCCTTGATTTGTTGCCGCTGCAGACGTTCTAGGGTGGTTGAGAGGTTCACCTCTTCCACGCCACCGTCTTTTTTCCCGTTGTAGTAGACACCGTCAGGCCACTCCCCGTCATCTCCTCCATGGACTGTAAACTGACAAACCTGTAAGTATCTGAAATAAAAGGGCTTGAGAGAATTAACATGGTACACTCGGGACTTTAGTGAGGAATTGGGAAATGCTACAGGCTATGAGGTAGTTAACAGTTCCCAGGTGCTCTTGGACTGTGAATGGCTCTTCCCATGATGCTTCCATCTTATGGGCCTGTTGTGCCTTTAAGACCATAACCTGGTCTCCTACCTTGAAGGAACGCTCTCTGGTATCTTTATCATACCAGGCCTTTTGCTCTTCCTGAGTATCCTTAGGTTTTCTTTAGCAAGGGCTAAAGAGTGTCGAAGGGTGCTTTGTAGGTTGCTTACAAAGTCCAGAATGTTAGTTCCTGGAGAGGGTGTAAACCCCTCCCATTGTTGCTTCACCAACTGTAATGGCCCCTTAACCTCATGGCCATACACAAGTTCAAAGGGTGAAAGACCCCGTAACTGGGATGCTGGCTTACAGCGCTGTATTAGTCAGATAGATGTCAACTTCTGCTTCGCCAACACTAGGTCCCAGTCCATTGGATGTGTTCAAGTTCACGAAGGTTGACGGAATCATTGGCCACCTTCAAAGTTCCAATAAACCTTTCAATCGCAGGCCATTGGTTTGATGGTGGGGTAAGGGTGGCATTACCAGTGATCACCCAGTATTCTCCACTTTAGGTCTCTCATGGTTCCCTGCCAGTGAATTAGATCCTTGAATCTGTAAGGATTGTGCAGAGGGCCCAACCTACCATCGGCAAAAATGTCTGTTAGGGCCTGGCACAACAGCCTTAAGCCCTGGTGTTCCCTAGAAGCATACTGCTTCCGCCATACAGAGGTAGCAAAGTACAACGAAAGTCAAGTGATACTAGCTTTCCCTGGGCCTCTGTCTTGGAAAGGACCCAGAATATCCACAGCTTACTCGCTGTTAATTATGGTACCTTTTCAAATTATGGGAAGTGGCTGGAAGAGGGGCCTTGACTCAGATCTTGGGTTTTCCCACTCTATTGGCAAAAGTCGTACCACACAAGACGGACATATCTTGGCTACATGTCGTAGCCCATCCTATATTTATCTACTCCAAGTGGAAGGACTGCGCCAACCTGTTCTTTGGTTCTGTTCACTTCAGCATGGCCACTTGGATTGATCAATTGGGTCTAAAGCTTAACGTCTCCTTCCGAGGACTTTTAGTTGGAACACACCAACTGTTTTGCGGCTGCCATTCTTCCTGGTGCTCCACCAGAAGAAATATTCTTTATAAAAAGTTCCTTGGTCCTATAACAAACCCTGATCGGTTATGTATAGAGCACTGAGAGGCGTTGGGTTGCTCTGTGCGACCTACCTTTCAATGCTTTTCTGAAGGCTGTTATCTTGCTTCCTGCTCACCGTCTGGAATCTTTCTGGTTGTTCCTTTGAGGCTGGTTAGAAACCAGTTTCTTCCTACAGCCTCGCTGGATGGGCTTGGTACCTTCTTGGAAGCGATGTAAGGTTGATGGGTTCGTTCTGTTTGCCTTTAGGGGCAACCGATTAGGTATTATCAGTGTCTTCTGGCTGACCTCTTCGGTAATGGTGTCTGTTGCTGTCCTGGCCTATGTTCAAGCTTCGGCTGGCACCTCTCTTGGCGTATGAGGTTAGAAGATTGTATCGCGCCATCCAATGGTGCATAGGTGTCGTGGTTTGTGTTCAGGTTCGTGGGGTCTAGGACATGAGGTGACAGTGGCGGTTGCAGACCGTCTGGTAGGAATCCGGTCCATCTACTCATTCTGTCTGGTCTCTGGTATACGACAGAACAGGTTCTCTAGTGCGGCTCAGTAACAGGAATGGTCTTGGAAGCTTGCTCTTTGGCTTGGCTGCGGTAACCATTCCCATCTGCTTGCCGCTTCACCTGGTTTGGCCAAGTCTTTCCCAATAGCCATGGGGATTGGCATAAGAGTTTCATAGGGACGCAAAAGTCCACATTCCTGACCAGCCCTTTGTACTGGAGCGAGTGCAGTTACAGGACTGCTTATGGCAAAGTCTACAGCTTTGTGTACATCGAAGGGTAAATGTCACTTTTGGCTTATTGGGTTCGATGAGTTTTGGGTATCCACGAAGGATTGGTAGGATAGCCTGACACTTGGGCCTCCACATGTCTCTCCAACGCATTGTAAGAACCAATTTTTTCCACCCACTTCTGCAAATTTTCCTTGCTCCAAGGGGAGGTTGAGAGACATCTGGCTGGGGATCTCTTGGTGGGGTGATCGGATGGTGTAATGCACTTTGACACACCCGCTGAGGGTTTTCTTTGCGGCAGTTGCGCTTTATAATGTCCAGTTTCCGATTATCTAAACATTAAGCAGTCTCCAGCTTGACGGTCACTGGATCGAGGTGAGTTATCTGGGACTGGTGAGGTAGGACAGATAGGGTGTCCTATTGTGCTGTCCGTTCGGGTTGTCAGCGTTGGGAGTTCTTGGGTTGCCCTCGTTGTAAGGGTTTTTATTGTCGGTGTAAACCCTCTCTGGGGTATATCACTACCCTTGAATCACGGTCAGGTTTTATGCTTTCTGCCACTTCCATCATTTGGCCTCCAATCTCCCACCGCTTCGTGAGATTTTTCGGGTTCCTATCTTATGTATCCTATGATTTATGTCCTCTAAGGACACACCATCAGAACTAGCATCCATTTGTATTAGGAAGGAGTTCGTTCAGGGATTTACATTGTTCCTATTCTCAGGATCCCGTAATCTCTTTCGCAAAGTGGAGTGGAAGGCGGTCCTGGGAAATGAACACATACTTGGTTTCACTCTTTGGGTTCTGAATACGCGACGGGCATGATCGGGTTATCCCCATCTGAATCTGGCCTTGGTTTGAAAACAGTTAAATCGTAGTCATTCATTTTGTCCTCTTTGCATCTCAGCCCGCCACCACTCTGCTAAGGTGTCCACATGAGCGATTGACATCAGTCTAAACATGTACTGGTCTTCAGAGATGCAGATGCCCAATGGCGCCGCTCTTTCCAAAATTTTCTAAGACAACTCAGTAGCATACCTGCCTTGTAGTTGTGGGAAAATTACTATCTTGGTGAGTCTGTGGATATTATTGGGTGCGAAGGGTTTGTTTAGATGGCTGTGGTTCGTTGTCGCTTAGCCTGTTCTTCTTCCAGTTCATGTTTTATCCTGTTTTTATCCTTATCTTCACTTTCTTTTTGTGTTTTCTTCCATTCTTGGTGGTGTTTCTCCCTCTTCGGTCGTATTGGACGGAGCTGACTACTCTTTGTCTCGTCTCATAATGTTTGTGGGCTGCTTCTTCTGGCTGCTTCTTGTCTTTGATAGCACTTTGACTCTGTTTGTGATTGCCTGCGTCTCTGGCCATCTCGGGTCCTAATATTCTATCTGTTTTTCTATTGCTACTCCAGCTGTACGCTTACTGCGTCTTTCGTAGACATCTACTGGATTCCTCGCTATTCTGTGTTGGGTGCCCTCTGGTGTTTTATTGTCTGGAGCTGCTCTCTCGCGGTTAGTCTCCTGGGGTCTGTCTCTAGAACAGTGTCCTTTTGTTTTAACTGCTCTACTAGCTAAACCTTTCATATGCAAATTAAACGCAAAAGAAATCACTTTATTTTGATTGTAGTATTGCTTGGGTATTTTACTCACAGTCTGATATCCTACATGTTAACCAAAGACCACTTTTATGATCATCTTCAATGGTTACTGCTTAAAAATACAAGCAAACTGAGGCAAGATTTACCTTAATGTGGTTCTATGAGCTTAAAATGCAAGCCAAACTGAGCAGGAGATGAAACGAAAAAAATTCCTCTGGCTCCTTTTAAAACCAAGACCCTTTGTCTTCTGCTTATTAAGCCAGCGAGAAAAAAGAAAATATATGGCCTACCTAGACCTTCTGGAATTCCTTATCGTATTTCCAGTCGCATGTTAGCCAATGGCATAAAGCCATAAATCCCAATCTCTGATACCTTAGCGCAATAATGTTGGGTGCTTGGGCGATGAAACCTCCATGATTAATTACCACGGATCATGATAAGGCGCGTTTCCACCAGCCCGATCTTCTTCAGTCTCTGGCAGCACCCTCTGGTCTCCCGCAAACCTTCCCCTCGGGCGGCACCCCAAGACTCAGATGACCCTGAGTCTTACAACAAAGGGAATAACCCTCTACCCTTGTCTCCTCTTTATTTCCTCCCCAGCTTTCCCCCTGCGGGACTAAGATGTAACACGTTTCAAGTCCTGAAATGCAAACACAGAGGCCCCACGTCTAACTATCGTAGATCATATTCGAATTAGTTTAAAATTCGGTATTTATATTAAATACTGAATTGATAAATTCATTCAACATCGCGCTATCACTAGGGCACAGTAATTCTAGCGTTGTGCCCGTCCATTGGTGTCCGAGCTTAACGTCGATTCTGAAAGCGTGCATTGTGGGAGTAGCGTCCAGTAGCTTATCCGCATTAGTTGCTGCCGTTTCTCCCTCGCCTTGGAAGGTGCAATGGGTACTATGAATCACTTCATTGTCTGCCGCGGTGCGTTCTTGCGGTAAATGTCATCAGTCATCCTTCCTCTGGAAAACATAAGTCTGACAATTCCTTTCCGCGCCGTTTTTCCCTTGTGATAAGCTGGCACGAAACCGCCATAGCACGGCAACCATGGGAGCCCGTTCAGACTTCTTTTCTATTCTTTCAGGCACCGTATGTGTACTGGGGATGCCGACACGGAGGAAGAGAGGCAATAACTACAAAGATTTCGCTAAACAAGCACTGCATATCACTTAAGTTTGCTTTGCAAATGATAGGCAGAGATGGTTACCAGTCGTCTGTAACCGTCTACTGCCGGAAGAAAACTGGCCAATGAGATGCACGGTTTATCCTCTCCTCCTCTGTAACTGTCCGCTGCTCATCTATGAGTGCCCCCTGGCTGAAATCGGCCGGGGGCGCAACGCAAAAGCAAAATTGGGATTGACTCACTTGGGACTTGAGTCAATCCCTCCTTATGGGTTTCTAAAATAGAGTCAGTCCTGCCTAGAATCAAGGGGCAAGTGTATTAGAGGACCAGTGTATCAGAGCACAGACTGCCTCCGTGTCAGTAATTCCACAGGGGGTGCCCCTGCAAACAACCCCACGCCGTGCTTCCTCCTCCCCAACCTTCCTGGATAACCGTGGCAGTGTCCTGCCCATTTTGTTCATGAAGTAATAAAGAAATGCAGGAATAAGAAACACTGAGTGTTTAGTGACATAAAATGAGGGGGAGGCAGTCTCCAGCGCGATGATAGTCCACAGTGCAGGACATTAAAGCGGTCGTGGGGGAGAGGAGCCAGCATGCTTGCTCTATGCACAGTCCAGGCAGTACAGAATGCTTTTCCTTTACAACAGGAAAGGGAGGGGGGCTGAAGCCCCCAGTTGCTATGATGAAGATGGTTTTATCCGTTCTGTCCTATCTAGTGGGAGTAACACAGCAATGTGGCCTCGTATGTCAACCATGTTAGATATTCATCGAAGGGACGATTACTAGTCCTTGCACCATCTCACACCCGTTTCCCTCCCTGAGCTTTGAAAAATCCGGTTTCCTGATTGGTCCTCTGGTCAGGTGTTTGGTTCCCTTTGTTAACCCTTTACAGGCAAAAGAAACATTAACCCTTAGCTATCTGTTTATGACAGGGCCCCATATGTTTTGGAGCATTGCTTATCAGCACAGTGCGTTGCATTACAAAATTGTAGAAGTCAAACTATTATTAGAAGCCGACTCTGATAACAATTCACTGTAATATTTTTGGAGAGAGTTGCATGCTCAGTGACAGAGGAAATAATCTTCTGTGTTTGTTTTTGACTGTTTCATGCCATTTCTGCATTGCCTTTAAAATGCTGTAATTATTTGCATTACAATGAACTCGCTAATGCATATGTGCAAGCACTGACGTATGCAAACTGGATTTAGAGCAGACACACTGCTACATAGACCCAATCCTGCCAACAGCTAATGAAGATTCTCTCTTAGCCCAGGTGGTAAGGGCATGTGCTTATGGGGGCAGGAGGATCTGAATTCTATCCACACTGAAGTTCTGCACACTCACAGTATATAACATAGTGATGACCTGAAGATGAAAAGTCAAAGGTGAACATAAAATTGAGAGTTATAGTAAAACTCCCACAGGAACAGGACAGAGTCTGATGTAAATGCCTGGGTGAGGCTTTAGCATAAAAAGGACCTTCCTCTCTCCAAAAAAAAAAATTCTATGCCAAAGGGGCTGATGCAGGGCTAACCAGGCCAGCCCATCTCCTGCTGAGGATTATCCTCCACTAGGGGAAATCCTCAACTGGTGTCTTAAGATGGTTTTCAATCCCCTTAGCACCACTAGAGTAACTTTGTTCAGCTCCTCAGCCCTTCCTAGAAGTTTTAGTTTGCAAGAGGAGGCATGATTATTTTACTATGTGCTAAATTTTTGTGGCACATTATAAACAGCTTCTTAAATTCCCCCAAGAAAGTGCTGTCTGTTGGTCTGGCAGTGTCTTTGCCCAGTTTGTGTCAAAGCTGCTTGAAATGGCATTGTTTGCAGTAGGAATGTTTAATGGGGCTGGAAGGTGTGTTTTGCGCTGTAATAGTCTCCAGAGCTCCTTATGAAATGGAAGCAACTTGTAAATAGCCTTCGGTTATTCAATTAATATGAAACCCTGCCTTGGCCTAAACTCCTAAGGCCTTGTCTTCACTGATAAGCAAGGTTTATTTTTTACCTCAGGGTGACCAAGGCATGTGAGCTATCTTGAAGTAAGATACAATGAAGACAAGGGAATTTAGTTTTACCACAAGGTAAACTCATGAAGTCAACTCCAGGGAGGGGTTTAGAGCTCTCTACTTCACGGTTTACATTACTTTTAAGGACGGTTCAGAGCTCTTCTTTGTGCATTGAGGAATGAGCAGGCACCCCTTTGGAGCTGCTTAATTACATTATTAACTTTAATTCAACAAATGAAAGCAATCCCAAGTGGTTGAGAGATCAAAAGCAGCAATCCGACCAGCCTAGAACACAGGACTAGAAGCTCTTCACTGCAAGTCTGTCTTCAAGGTAATTAATAAGAAGCCGTAGGCTAGAACACTAGTTGCAACAATGACTCATCCTTTGACTACTCCTAGGTCCTTCTAATCAATAGGAAGGTATCAACACATGTGGACATCAGCTAAGCCACATACACATCTCCAGATGAATCGAGTTGTGTGTGTTTCATCATGTAGTGCAGCATCTGAAGCCTAAACTGGGCAACCGGCCACAAGGGAGAACACTGGACAGGACCAAACAAATAATAGCACCAGAGGAGAGTTATTGAGATGTGTGCAGAGTCTGGGAAAAACCTGTTGTTGGATTTCCCAGGGCTAATGACAAAATGCATTATGTATGCTCCTTGCTGGGTCTGTGGCTGAGATGAATGGGAGGGAAAAGTCATTCAGCATTACTTAGAAGAAAAAAGGAAACTTGGCCATAAGACACTCAAGAAAGAAGAAGACTGTGCTGTGTATGTCAGGAATTGAATAACACGGCTCCAGCTTGCATAGGAAGCATAGAGATCCTGATACATCTGCTGCTATGTCTCAACACGTGTTCATCAAATGGATAAGCCAGCAGAGGTCAAGCATCCACTTGCTCTCGTGTGCAGATGATCTGCTTGCTTTGTCATGAGGCAGAAAGGCAAAGCTGTGAGAGATCACTGAAGGGTATTGCCAGGCAGGAAAGCTCAGGTCTACAGAGAATCAGGAGGGACAGCAGTCGATGCCAACAGAAGATCAATGGCAGAAATACAAATGATCTTTGTGAAATATGGTAGATACAGCTGGGATCTTTTGCTCTTAGAGCAAGGCCCCTTCTGCTGTTTGAGTTCAGTTGTGTTTCCCTGGTTTCACCAAAAGCAGTTCAGCCCGTTGACTGCTCCTTAACTCCATTACTGGTGTACTCATTCAAAAACTTCATGGGCTAAATCATTTGTACTAAAAACAACAGTTTTTACCTTGTCTTTCCATCCCTTTTGATCATTTCCAGCAAATCTGACCAGATAATTGAATCATCCACTTAAATCAAAGGGAAAAGCAAAATTTCTCCCTGAGGCAGAAGGAAAAAGAGCTCAAGGAAAACCCAGAACAATTTGAGGAAGCTAAACCATACATGTTGTACTATTCAGACAGTGTGGCTTTATCAAGCCGTGAGACTTCCCCATTCATGATGTGGGTGTGGATAACCTGAGCAGCAACTGGGTATCAGTCAAAGTGATCAAAATGGACTTCGTAGAAACAAACAAGCTGCCCACAGCTGCTCCCAAAGGGCTAACCCTCATTATTTAACCCTTCAGGGTCCTGAGGGCATGTGACAAGTCCAACCAAGTGCCACCTGTAAATTCTGGATTCATTTCCCTCACTAGGCAAGTGGTGGACTCATGTAGAGCATCACAAATCTGCCCCTGTAGTGGTTAGAGCTGGGGTCAGCACTCTTGGTTTCCATTCCTGGTACTACCACTGACTGATGTATGATCTTAGCTAAGTCATTGGGATGTCCTGGACCTCCATTTGCCTGTTCGTGAAACAGGAAACTGATGCCTACCTCCCAGGGTGTGGTGAGGTATAATTCATTAGTATTTGTCAAGCACTTTGAAATCCCACTGGATGGAAGGTGCACAGTAATATTAGTATTAACAATTGAGAGTATCCTCTGTTGGGGGACTTACATCCTGCCTTGCAGGTGAATGATGCAATGATATAAGCTGGTCTTTTCCTTCTCTAACTCCTATGAACCTAGGCCCTTTGCCATGTCTCAGCCTCACTGGGGCTGGCTGAGAAAAATCCCAGGAATGGAGAAAAACTGAACTGCAGCTGCAGCCGCTCTGGAAGCTCCAAGTTGTAAGCACACAACCACGTCTTGTCTACCTTACCTCACTGCAGAGGCTGTCACGCTGCAATGGAGAATAGAGTTTTGCATCACACACGGTCCTCACAGCCGTCTCCTCCCCCCGGATCAATGCCAATCAAGCTGCCATTAGCTGATAATAATAACAGCATTTCTGCCTGTCACACTAGCAATAATTACCAAAGCATTATCAGCTTCCACGCTTTATCGGTTTGTTCCTGTGCTCTGCCTAAGTCTGGCAGGAGGCAGCTCTCCAATAGACAAACTTCATGGAACACTGTCTGCTGGTTCACTGAGATTGTCTCTCTGTCCTGCACTTTTTCAGTGTCTGCCTTTTCTAGCTCTGCCAGTGACTCTCTGCTCTCCCCCACCCCCCTAAACCTGTCCTAGTTTGTACGAGAGGCCGAAGTCATCACTGCTGTAACTACGTTCACTATGGTGGTATTATGCCTATGCACCTTTTAAACAGTGCTAGAGTTTTCATAGAACTTTTCAGAACTTGTCTGGGAGCAGAAAATGATTTCCCCCCCCCCAAAAACAACTTCCCAAAGCAAGAAAAATTCTGTCCTTTCTACACATTTTTGTTTCTCTCTCTTTCCCCTCCTCCTCTTCTCTCACCTTTCTTTTCCCACTCCTCTCTTCCTGTCTCTCACTGAAAACAGATTGAGTAGTTAGGGCCTAACCTCCCTGAGAGCCCCATTAATCTGGCAAGTATTTGACACATGTTAAACCACTAGCTAACAATGCATCAGCTAGCTCTCAGGTTGCTCATCGTAGGGCATCAACTGCTCCAGTTAAATTAGCCAGATACAATTAGAGCCTAATAGGCAGGCACAACACTCAGCTCTATAATTCAGAGCTTCACCAAGAAACAGTAAGTGAAAAGAAAGCAACCTTAATGCCACAGTGAGGCCAGACACGTGCAAATCTGCAATGGCAATATGCACACTCAGGTTTTATTGTGACGTATAATTCAGCAAAGAACTAAATCCAATAGCATCTGACAAAGGTTTGCAGGAACCTCATCCAGCAATTTTCATAGCAATCTTTTTCTTTTAAGGATAGTGTGTCCCTAAACTGCTGTTTAGTCAGTCCTCTTACTGCTTCCTCTGGCAGTGGGGCTCCATACATTGGGCATGGGCCTAGGACTCAGCAGCCCTGGGTCTATTCAGGCTGTGCCACTGGGTGACCCTCAAGCAAGTCACTTCACCTCCCTGTTCCTCAGTTTCCCCATGTGTAAAATAGGGATAAAGATACTGACCTCCTTTGTAAAGCACTGGGAGAAGTACGCTATTAGAGTTAGGTAATTACTATCTTAACACATACCCTTTGCCGAATTGATCATCCCCTGCTTGGGTCATCGTCACAGTGGTTTTTGCTCACGTTACTGCGGGTGGGGGGGGGAGGGTTATACCTTCCAGTCTTCATGCAGGTCTCAGAGTGGTAGCTGTGTTAGTCTGTATCAGCAAAAACAACAAGGAGTCCTCATGGTACCTGAGAGACTAACAAATTTATTTGGGCATAAGCTTATGCCCACAAAAGTTTATGCCCAAATATATTTGTTAGTCTTTAAGGTGCCAAAAGTCTTCATGCAAACAGCCTTAGTAATAAGAGATCATGGGAGTCAGAAATACAGCAGATAGTTACTGTAGAAACAGCAGGGCTTTCTAAAGAAAGTTTGTATGGGTGCTGTGTGAGCCATCAGCAGCTCTAATTAAGGCAGCTTCTTCCAAATGCCCCCAAATAGAGCAGCTTGTAGTAAATAGTCTTATAAGGAGATGTGAAATTACAAAAAAGCACCATTAATTCACTGGCGCTGACACCTAAAGAATGTACCATTCTGCTCCAGCACAGGCTGATCAATTTGAGAAGAACATCGGAACTGTTGTTCTGTATTAGATCACTGCTCCATGTAATCCACAGTCTGGGACAATGGCCAGTACAAGCTGCTTGACAGAAAATCTAAGATCCCAGTAAAGGAGAATTATGGAGTAACCTGCCCACAGTAGGAGTTTCTTTCTAAGGCCTGTCATTTAAAGGCTGGAATACATATGCTTTTTTAATCCTTTGGATTAAAAGTATGGATTAATCCTTTGGATTAAAAATATGGATGCTCTTGTTAGCCTTATAAATGCTTAGTCCTTTTTTTTATTATAATATATTCTCTTAGGCTCAGTGATATCTTGTGCAGTGAGTTTCATAGGTTAATTGTGTCCTTTGTAAAACAATTCCTATTATCTGTTTAAATCTGTTGCCTTCCATTTCACTGAATGCCTCCTTATTCTTGTACTACGAGAGCAAAAATAGAAGCACACTTTCTAGCTCTATCCCATCCATTATTTTGTATATTATGTCCCTTCTTATTCATCTCCTCTCTAGAATCCTACTCTTTTCAGTCTTTTTATATGGAAGTCTCTCCAGGCCTCTAATAATTTTTATCGCCATTTGTGAATCACCTCAATTGTGATGGTACCAAATAGGTATTTTCCATCTCCTATTTTAATACTCCCACAGGAGAGATGGGCCATTAAACTTCATCATTCCTACAGCCCTTTTATTTCGCCAGTATCTAGGGAGATAGTTTATGGGACAATTTCAGTCCTTGGATGTATTTGAATGGCGCCTATTGAATTCAGTTTGAGCCATGTGTGCATTCTAAAGGAGAATTTAACCTTAGGCCAAAGTCAGAATTAAATATTTTCAAACTAGGACCACGCTAAGGCCAGGTCTACACTATGCAGCTGGGCCACTGTAAGATTGCTCCTGTAGCCACTCTATGCAGATGGGAGAGAGCTCTCCCAGCGACATAATAAAACCACCTAAACAAGTGCTGGTAGCTAGGATGGCAGGAGAGCTTCTCCTGCTGCCATAGCACTGTGCACATGAGCGTTTATGCCGACAAAATTTATATTGATCAAGGGGGTGTTTCTTTCACATCCCTAAGCAACATAAGTTTTGCTGACATAAGTGGTTGTGTAGACATGGCCTAAACCAGTGGTTCTCAAACTAGGGCTGCCACTTGTTCAGGGAAAGCCCCTCACAGACCAGGTCGGTTTGTTTACCTGCCGCGTCCGCAGGTTCAGCCAATCACAGCTCCAGTGGCCAAGGTTCGCTGCTCCAGGTCAATGGGGCAGCCAGAAGCAGTGGCCAGCACGTCCCTTGGCCCATGCCGCTTCCTGCAGCTCCCATTGGCCTGGAGTGGCGAACCACGGCCACTGGGAGCTGCATTAACCAAACCTGCAGATGCTGCAGATAAGCAAACCAGCCCAGCCCACTAGGGGCTTTCCCTGAACAAGCAGCAGCCCTAGTTTGAGAACCTCTGGCTAAACAACGTGCTTTCAAATAAGCACTAGGACAATTTAATCTCATTATTGTCAATTTCATGATTCGATACTCTTTAATTAGAAGCATTAACCTCACCCTCCCACAGTTGTTTTACATTATAAATACCAGCAGATTATTGGAAGCTTCTTTATTAAGGCTTACTAGTTGCAGAATAGTATAAATATACTTCTGTGGGATAAACCTCAACTCAATTGTGTCTTTGAAAGAGATTATTTCAGTAACAAAAAAAAATCCACTGAGGTTTAACAACAGTTAAACTCTGTTAGTATTTAAATAACACTTATTTAAAAGGACCCGATAAGCTTTTTCTAAAGCTCAGGGAGAGTCATAGAATATTGAGTCAAGTTCAAGGTCCCTCGTCCTTATTTTCAAGGCACTCAATGTCTTAGGTCCAGGATACGTAAAAGTTCACCTAAAGCTCCATGATGAAGACTATGATCAACAATTCTGCTCTTCTGGCAGAACAGAACTCTCTCCAATAAGGAGAAAGCTGGTCTGGCAATGAACTCTCATGGGAGAGCAGGAACATCACAAACCTCACCGGCTTCCATCCTAAGTCCAAAGACAGACTTCGACTTGCCTTCTCCAGTATAAACACACTGCAGTATTTACATAAAGATCAAACAAAAAACCTGCCAATCAGCAGCCAGGATTCAGCCATGTTCAGAAACATGTGCGTAGGCTGGAAAGTTCCCAGGAAGAACTCAGCACCACACCCAGATCCTCTTCAGGCCCTTCCATCAGGGGACAGTTTGTTTCTTTAACCATAAAACTTAGGCAAAACATTGCAGTTCTTCTGCCCACCCTGGGATACAGCTCCCAGAGCCTTTCCCCCTGGCCATTCAGTGCTGAAAGCAGGACACTCCCTTCCCTCCAACCTCCCTGCTTCAGGAACCCATCTCCCCCTTGCAGCTCTTCATGCAACTGAAAAGCCTTCCCTATAAATCTTCCCAGCTGGGTCTGATAACGGAACAGGGCTGACTGGCCCCAAACCCCCAGCCCTTACATGGGCAGACTACCGTGTAGCAATGTTCTTGTCCTTATTGATATTTATTATTGGTATTGTGGTAGTGCCTGGGAGCCCCAGGCATGGATCAGGACCCCACTGTGCCTGGCACTGTACAAACACAGAAGAAATAGACACTGCCTGCCCCAAAGAGCTCACAGTCTATTGATTGCCCTCTCACACACGTGTGGTGAGTGTGGGTTGGCTGGAGAGGAATTTACCAGACCGTGTGGATGCATAGTCAGCACAGCTAAGCCATGCCATCACTACTGCTGCCTTCCGCGGCAGCTACGCTAATACTTATATTCACACTACTGATCATCGAGCCACCATGAGTATGCCTGAGGCCTGGTCTACACTGGGGAGAGGGTCGATCTAAGTGAATAACATGGCTGAAGTCAATGTACTTAGATCGACTTACGGCGGTGTCTTCCCTGCAGTGAGTCAACTGCTGCCGCTCCCCTGTTGACCCCGCTTGCGCCTCTCACCGAGCTCATAGACTCATAGGTCAGAAGGGACCAATATGATCATCTAGTCTGACCTCCTGCACAAGGCAGGCCACAGAACCCTACCCATCCACTTTTATAACAACTCCTAACCCATGACTGAGTTACTGAAGTCCTCAAAATTGAGGTTTGAAGACCTCAAGCTGCAGAGAATCCACCAGCAAGGTGTTTAACTACCTGACAGGTTAGGAAGCTTGTTTCCTATGTCGCCAACCTAAATGATCTCCATGTGCTCAGTTTAGCCCATTGCTTCTTGTTCATCATTAGGGCTAAGGGTGAAACAAGGTTGTGTGCTCCCTCTTCGCTGATGGGAGCACGCCGTTAGTACGGCTGAAAACTGCTTCGTCCCCTGCTCCGTCTTCTCTTTTCCAGAACGAAATAAAGCTGAACTGTCTTTGCAGGGGCGCTTCCGTTGCAGATAGGTCATGTTTCTGCAAGATCTTTCATCGATTTCTCGTTGGCTTGTCTCTGGGACTCTCGTCAGATTTCGTCACAGTCTTTCTTGAAATGCGGGTTGCCCGGAACTGGAACCATACTGCCGAGTGAGGTGCCTACCCGAGCCCGCAGAGGCAGGTCAGAGGCGGAAAGAGGCATGATTTCTGCGTGAGCGGTGGTGCTTGTTTTACGAACGAATTCTGGTTAATCGGGGCATGCCCAGAGCTCATATTGCGTTGTTTTCGAGCGAGTAGTGCCGCAGGGCTTTTGACGCGAGTATTGAGTTGTGTGGCACTGAGTGAGCCGGGCTAGGATCTGTGTTCGGTTGCCGTGCTCCGTTCGCTGGAGCAGTCGGTGTTCCCGATTTGGTATGGTGGTGGAAACGTGATTGTTCGGTCGCGTAAGGGGCACTGTCAGTTTGGTCTTTAGTTGAGGCTTCATGCCGTTTAGCGGCTGCGACGGATTTCTCGGCGCGAATTTGTCAGATCGGATTTGTGAATTTGTGTCGGTGCCAAAGCAGTTGGCGATCCGCGTGCCGTTTGGTTCGGTCTGGCATGAGTCGGTCGATTTGGATGCATTGTGTTAAAAGAGCGCCTCCTGGAACTTGGAGCTCGCGTTTAAATTTCGTGAAGGAGATGAAAGCCAGAGGCAGTCGTGTTCAGAGGTCAGAGCAGGTAGAGAATGGACAGCGAGGCTTGGGTCTCAGGCTGAAGTGCTTGTCCGCAGTGGACAGGAAAGGGGGCTAGTTTGCTTCTCGGCCGGAGCTGGCGCGGTGGTGATGTGCGGCCAGCTCGTCACTGCGCGTGGTGGGATGTGCAGGCAGTCGTAGACGTGGAGTAAATCGATCGCCGGAGCGGCTTTCTGCCGTCGACTTCTGGGTACTCGTAGGGGATTGTTGGATGGGGCATGGAAGCTTGAGTTACTGATGTCTCTCTGGTGTGTTTAACTACCTGACAGGTTAGGAAGCTTGTTTCCTATGTCGCCAACCTAAATGATCTCCATGTGCTCAGTTTAGCCCATTGCTTCTTGTTCATCATTAGGGCTAAGGGTGAAACAAGGTTGTGTGCTCCCTCTTCGCTGATGGGAGCACGCCGTTAGTACGGCTGAAAACTGCTTCGTCCCCTGCTCCGTCTTCTCTTTTCCAGAACGAAATAAAGCTGAACTGTCTTTGCAGGGGCGCTTCCGTTGCAGATAGGTCATGTTTCTGCAAGATCTTTCATCGATTTCTCGTTGGCTTGTCTCTGGGACTCTCGTCAGATTTCGTCACAGTCTTTCTTGAAATGCGGGTTGCCCGGAACTGGAACCATACTGCCGAGTGAGGTGCCTACCCGAGCCCGCAGAGGCAGGTCAGAGGCGGAAAGAGGCATGATTTCTGCGTGAGCGGTGGTGCTTGTTTTACGAACGAATTCTGGTTAATCGGGGCATGCCCAGAGCTCATATTGCGTTGTTTTCGAGCGAGTAGTGCCGCAGGGCTTTTGACGCGAGTATTGAGTTGTGTGGCACTGAGTGAGCCGGGCTAGGATCTGTGTTCGGTTGCCGTGCTCCGTTCGCTGGAGCAGTCGGTGTTCCCGATTTGGTATGGTGGTGGAAACGTGATTGTTCGGTCGCGTAAGGGGCACTGTCAGTTTGGTCTTTAGTTGAGGCTTCATGCCGTTTAGCGGCTGCGACGGATTTCTCGGCGCGAATTTGTCAGATCGGATTTGTGAATTTGTGTCGGTGCCAAAGCAGTTGGCGATCCGCGTGCCGTTTGGTTCGGTCTGGCATGAGTCGGTCGATTTGGATGCATTGTGTTAAAAGAGCGCCTCCTGGAACTTGGAGCTCGCGTTTAAATTTCGTGAAGGAGATGAAAGCCAGAGGCAGTCGTGTTCAGAGGTCAGAGCAGGTAGAGAATGGACAGCGAGGCTTGGGTCTCAGGCTGAAGTGCTTGTCCGCAGTGGACAGGAAAGGGGGCTAGTTTGCTTCTCGGCCGGAGCTGGCGCGGTGGTGATGTGCGGCCAGCTCGTCACTGCGCGTGGTGGGATGTGCAGGCAGTCGTAGACGTGGAGTAAATCGATCGCCGGAGCGGCTTTCTGCCGTCGACTTCTGGGTACTCGTAGGGGATTGTTGGATGGGGCATGGAAGCTTGAGTTACTGATGTCTCTCTGGT
>NC_133775.1:90007946-90024200 GCF_003597395.2 Chelonoidis abingdonii
TGGAATAAATTGCCTAGGGAGGTTGTGGAATCTCCATCTCTGGAGATATTTAAGAGTAGGTTAGATAAATGTCTATCAGGGAAGGTCTAGACAGTATTCGGTCCTGCCATGAGGGCAGGGGACTGGATTCGATGACCTCTCAAGGTCCCTTCCAGTCCTAGAGTCTGAGTATAAAATGAAGCTGGGAATGGTGGTGTGCCCCAAGGAAACATAAAGAATTTGGATTCCACAAAAACAAAGCCTAACTTTGATTTTACTAAGAATAAAGCAGTCTGAAAAGTGTGTTAAGTTCCAAGATGATCAAACAGCTCTTCTGCACAGCTCTGACAGCTAACTAATTAAAACTGGTACAGACTAGAACATTAGTTGCAACAATGTATCACCTTTTTGTCTGTCCTCAGGCTCTTCTTTTTAATAAGAAAACAGCACCTCACAAGAACTACCTCTTAGCCAGGGCGGATAGCAGAGGAGATAATGAAATCTTTAGTTACTGAATTAACACATTATACATGGCTAACATCATAACATCACCACACAAGTTCTCTCTGCACAATAAGGCTGTAACTTTTAATGTACCAATTAGGGAACTAGCTTAATTCCCAACCACCATTCAGAAACTCATCTTCCTGCATTTGAATCTAAGAGGTACAAGAATCCTGTGGCACCTTATAGACTAACAGACGTTTTGGAGCATGCGCTTTCATGGGTGAATACCCACTTCGTCATGCATCTGACGAAGTGGGTATTCACCCACGAAAGCTCATGCTCCAAAACGTCTGTTAATTTGTAAGGTGCCACAGGATTCTTTGCTGCTTTTACAGATCCAGACTAACACGGCTACCCCTCTGATACAAGACGTACAAGAGAAACCTTTTTGATGTGGATTTATCATCCTGCAAATTTTATTCCATCTCTGCACATAAAATCACCGTACAACCAACAGATTTGGCCACTGACAGAAATAAATCATTCCTGAAAGGTTGAAGCACAGAGGCAGGCTGTTAATTAGGAAAATCTGACTCCAGCTGAGAAAACATGCTCTGCAGGCAAAATATTTGGCAGAGAGAATGGAGGCCACACATCTGGCAGAAGGGAGTCAGCAGGTTGCATAGTATTTCTCTGCAAGAAAACACCTGACAGAATATAATTTTCAGGTTGAATTAAATCTACGTCTTAGTATGGAGTAGAATGTAGCTAATGTGCATGTCATAAACCCATGCATGCTGTAATCCACACAAATTAATGTGGGTTTCTCCCTGTCACTCAGCAGATATTTATCAGGACATTTGTTTTTTGAAACATCACTATTTTGCTAACAAACCAGCAGTACATTCACTGCACTGTGATGCATCATCATGGATCATCGGGGAGTGAAAATGGTCAGAGTGAACGGTGTGCATCTTGTGATGCTTTTTCACTGTCGTATTGGGTTTGATAGCTCCCTACTTTGCAAAGTTTACTCACTCACTCTCTCACTCACACACGGATATCACATTGTGAGGTCTTTGGAACATTCAAAACAGATACTAAGGCCCTGCCTCCATCAGTGCAGAGTGCTTTGGTTATTTACAGTGCTATAGAAATGCTTAAAAATACACACGCACAGATGCAAACAGCTACTTCTGAGCTCCCCCTTACAGTAACTCAATCTCCAACAAGGGCCCTGCAAAGCCCCCAGGGGATGTCCCCGGTGCAGGATATGACAGCCATACCCCGCTCTCCCCTCAGTCACTGGCACAGAGGGCGCTTTAGGGATGGGAGGAAGTCTGTCAGGAGAGGGAGTGGCTGCTGGGACGTGGAGAAGTCCATAGGGTGCCATTCAAAGCAGCCATAAATGAGAGCGGCATCTAGGGTCAGTGTCTCCTCCTCCAGACACTGGTTCTTGAGAGCTCCAGTCCTAAGGAGTTCCAGCAAAGGACTGGCTGCAGGCTGCCAAGGTGGGGAAGGCATGAAGCTGCAGAGTGGCTGTTCCCCCCTCAAGAGAGCTCCACAGCAACAGGGTGCCATTTCCTTTCTGTGTGGAGAGCTGATCACAGCTCAGGTTAGTGCCAGCAACAACTGTTGTCTGAAGAGAGGTCAGCAGGTACCTTTACTAGGCAATCAAAGGGTGAGCTGTGTGCCCCTGGGAAAAGACTAACGAGCAGGGTTCTAGTCCCATCCCCAAATTCCCAATGGAAATAAATATCATTCTTGTCCCAGAGGGCAGTCTCTCTGGGGCTTCTGCTCTGTTTCTTGGCTTGTCCCCATGTTGTTCAGTACAGTTGGATTCCATGACTGGGTTAAAACTAGCAGAACCTTTATTTCTGCGGTTGATGAAAGAAACAGAAAGTAGCCAGCTGTGCTTTCAGATCCCAGCTCACCGAGCCACCTTTGTACTTGTGAAGTGAGTAAAATTGATCTGGAAGCAATTGAGAGAAAAATGGAGAACATCAAGATGTCTTGTATAGGATTTTACTTTGCAAGGTAAAAGTGCCCTTTATAAATTCTCCTTGACTATAAATATAAGGTAAGTATCCCACTCCCCAGACATAAGTGGGCCTAGTAAACATAATAATCCAACAACCAACAGCCCCAATTAATTCTCTTTGCAAGTTCTAGTGGATGGGGAAGCTTTTATCTAGGAGGCTTCATCCATTCAAGGCAATTTCCCCTTTATTCAAGCCAGCAAATTGCCAGTTTCTATCTGTCTTTAATGCAAATCTTTCTAATTTTAACACATCTGCAATTTTATAAAGTCATTAGTTTTAATTAATAGATAAGGCTATTCTGTTATTGATGGTATTAACTCCAGCTGAGATGAAGACAGAACTAACATGCAGTTTTATGTCTTAAGTAGGAAATTCTTCAGAAGCGTTGCAATTAAAAGCAAGAAAGGGATTTGGGGTTATTTGGCTGATAAGTGGAACTGCAGAGCAAAGTATCGCTCCAAAATTCTGTAGTGCTTAAGCAATTTCAGAAGATGTGCAATTACTTGCTGCCAAAATGTTTTGCGTTCCTTGTTTTGTTTAGACACAGTTGGAAACAGAGACCATTGGGGAAGATGGATGATTAGATGTGTATTACTGCAGGAGGGATGGAGGATAAAGGGAAGGGGGCATAGGTTTGGAATTGGAATGAAAGGAGTGACAGTCTTTCTTGCTGAGTTTCTTTGATGTGAAAGTTGAGCCCCACCAACGATGATGCAGACTGTGAAATCTTGCCAGGACTAGTGAGGCTGAATTTGGGAATGATAGAACTGGGCAAAATCTCAGGGCTTCAGCTTAAGGAATGTGCCCCAGAAATGGGCAGCTGTTTTCTGTATTTGCAGATCTCACTGGCGTATGTGTCCTTTGCTCCCCACTTTACACCTTCCCCTCGCAGCCAGGTTGTGTTTGATTAGTGAAGGTGATAAGAGTGTCTCCAAGGCATAAAGCATCTGTGTTTGCTGGGGAAAATTATTTCTGTGTAAGGAGAGATGGTGATTAAGGATAGGTTCACCTGGTCCTAGGTATCAGGTCATATTCATGCCCTTCAGCATCTGAACCAGGAGTCTGCCTACACACTGAGCCCTTGTGCTATCTCAGCCTCCAGAGGGCACGGTTAATGAGCTAACATTCTGCCCAGTAGAGGGCAGCTGTATACGTGTGTTATAGTGCAGGGGAGTCCCTGGATACCTCCCTTGAGCAGTTACCCAGGCAGGCATCCCTGTAGAGTTCCCTAGTTCACTCCCAAGATGTCAGGACTAGTTAGCAGAAGACACTGAGTTCTCCAAAATACCACTAGGCAAAAGTGCAGCCGCATCGCAAGTCAAAGCCCTGGGACAAAATGCAGACGCAAAATCCTCACATAAAGCACTATCAGACAAGTTTAGTCAACGGACACATCTGAGGACATAAACTAACCCCGATTTCACCAGTTTCCTTCAATTTAATCAAGAGGAACTACAGCAGCCATTTCCTCATGGAGTGTAATCGTGTTAGCTGTTAGGCTTGTGTCTGGTTTGCATGTAGATAGGAGACCTCAGGCGGTGCAGTGTTTCAACAGGTGGTGATCTTAGGCCAGTTTTTGATCTTGTTGTACTCAATGGCAAAGATTGCACCAAAATAAATAAATAAATTCCACAAAGTTTAAAAGCCCGAATTAATTTTGCAGAACAAAAGGCGACATAGTGATGACAACCAAGCTGGCAGCTCTGAAATGCGAGCGGTGCCACCTATTGCTTTGGGCCACTTCCCATTCAAAGAAAAAAATCTGCAGTGCAGTAGGATTAAGAAGGTGCTTTGCAGTTTTTATGCTCCATTAAGTGAATATAAAGCAACACTTGGAGTTTGACAAAGCGAGATAAATTCCCTATTGGAATCAGGCCTCTGTTACGCAACAGGAGAGAAGATTTGACTGGAAGTTCAGAACTCACAAATTCCCCTCAAAGTCTATCAGCTCTTCAGCACTGACCATAGAGAGTGAAAGGCTGGGAATGTCAGGTACAGCTACGAGGGACTTGGTCAAGGACTGGCTCAGAACTTGACTGACTCCCCTAATCCACTGGTCATTATATAAATGTGTTTTTCCCCAAACGAAAAGCTTTGCTTCCAGGAGCAATGTGTGGTAAGCATAGACCTTACTCAAAGGTGGGTGGAGCTTTCTTCACAGAGGGCCGAGTCGTGCATGGCATGGCCAGGCTTGGCACCTAGGGCGCCTTTCTGATTTTGCGAGGCAGTGGGGAAGCTGCATGCCACACTCTCACATCTGTGACCCACTGAGCACACAGAGTGGGGAGGAAGGAAATTCACTATTCAACCCAGGGAGGGCCAGGAATTGAAATTTGCATATGAATGTTGAGCATATGGACATCTGATACTTTCCAGTAGGAATAAATGGAGGCACATGTGTGAGACAGAGAGAGGCTGAGGGAGCAGATTCTTTCACTCGATTAGAGTCCAACTCAAAATGACATTCTCCGGGCTCCTGAGTTTCCGTTAGAGGGCCCAGTCTGACATTTAGAGGCTGGAGACTGCAGAAAGCATTACCCATGTCTGTGATCTTAAATAACTCTCGAGGCAGAAGGAAAATACACCCCCACCTTGAGCTAGGACTGCTTTATTAGAGGCAGAACCATACGGCTGCTAAAAATAGGTAGCAAGTATTGTAGCAACAGCATCAGCAGCCGAAACAGAAAACGGATGCAGAAATGACTGTTTGGAGGCAAACACGAAGAGTCATTAGAGAACACAGCACCGCTCTGTCATTACAGACATGGAAACACTAAGCAGGGGAACCGTAACTAAGCACTAACAGCAAAGCATCAGTTCATATATTGACTGGCTGCACAGCACTCAGAAAATGAAAGCTATCCTTGAGCAGGAAGGGTCTAGGCCATTTTCTCTAGCACAGGGCTTGATCCTGCAAGGTGCTGAATGCTCTCGATTCCCATTGAAAACAATGGAAGTTGCAGTTGCTCAGCAATTGCGGGTCTCCAGGGTGGCACCTGATCCTGCAAGTTGCTGGGTACCCTCACTGGGGACGCTATCAAGGTGCAGAATAGGGCACCTAGGGAACCCAACTGCACCCACCCCATCGCCAGTACTGCAAGATTACAAGGCAGAAATGGATGTTAAGGGTAGTGGGATCTGGACAGAGGGCAGTCTTACAGCATTTATTGACTGTAGCCAGACCTGTATTTCTAGTGGAGGCAAATTCCAAATATGAGGCCTGCTGCCCAAAACACCCTGACCCTACCTCCCTCAAGGCTTTTTCTTGGGGTAGTTTGCTTACACATGAAAGCAGATGATTTCAGTGGGTCTGAGAGGGATGCTGGGTCTCTGAGGCAATAATAATGATATATAGCACTTTTTATCAGCGCTCCTCAACACACTTTACAAACAAGATCAGTATCATCACCCCCATTTTATAGATAGGGAAACTAAGGCACCAGGAGGGGCAGTGACTTGCCCAGGGTCACCCCACTAGTGAATGGCAGACCCAGGAAGAAAACCCAAGTCTCCTGACCCCCAGTCTGGTGCTCTGTCCAGTAGGCAATACTGCCTCCATAGGTGCTTAGGCTTTTTTAGCTAATAATGAGCACCTGGGGTACTCTCCAGAAATTGACATGCAGCTGGTTAATTGAATTCCATGGTTTGCAGACCCCTCTCACTGGGCAGGCAGATGATCTGAACTGAGAGAGTTGTCATAAATGTAGCCACTTCCTTAAAATGCTTCATGCAGCGAGCCATCACCCGCCTGCTGACGGAAGTGGTGGGACCATCGGTCTTTGTGAGCGCTGTTGCTATCTGACTGATACGTGCAAAGGAAGGATTAAGATCGATGGCTTGTGAACTTCCTGACCGTGGTTGGCTGGTGTTGGGGGTGGCAAGCAGGGCTGATAAAGAACGCAGTCAATTTGAAACTAAATGAGGGCAACACACTTTTGCTTGGTTTTAGGGCAGTATGGTCAACTTGCTGGGAGCCTGAGGGCTGTACTTAATATTTAACAGAGCCGGTTGCAGTCACCTTATTCAGTGTGGAGCTGTAGTCCATAGAGACTCCAAGCCCCAGAAGGCAACGTTTCATCATGCTCTAGCCCTTTTCTCATAGCCTTCATTATCACCCTTTCGTTACCATGCCCTCAAATACCAGCCTAGGATCAGTGTGTGGTAAAGCGGAGGGCTGGAAATCAGGAGTATTGGATTCTATTCTTGGTTATATCTCAGAATGACTGTGTGAGCATAGGCAAGTCGGTCTCTTGCTTCCCCTGAAGCAAAACGGGGGACCCTCTCAGGAGGCTGGCATACTTAATTCAATGATGTTTGCAAAGCCTGCTGAAATGGAAGCCAGGGCTAAGTCCTGTTAAGCTGTATTCTCTCCACAGTGGGCACTGATATCCAGAACACCGAATACTCCATTTTCCCTATCCATCGGGTACTTTTCAGGTTCTATTTCTACTAGGTTGGCTAGAGACTAGTGCCCCAGAAGACTCCACTCGCCGACTGATGAACAGCATTAGAAAGATTAGTCATGCAGACCAGGCAAGGAGGTGTGAGCATTCTCCAGGAAGGCCTTTTAGGAGCTAGTGAGGGGTGGCCCTCAGAAGGTTTGAGTTTGTACTGATTTGAGGTTTGGGCTATGATTTGAATGGCCCAACCCAGCTTCCAAAAACTGTATAAGAAATCTGTTCCAGGAGCTGCCATTATTGTCCTAGGGGTAACTTCTCACCGTATTCCCTTACTGGAGACATTTGTGTCTTTAATTTCAGACACAGCCTGCAACATCCACTGCTTGTCTGAGTCCTTGCCACAGGGAGATGGAGCAAGATCAGTGATAAGCAGAGGGCTAGAGAATGCACTTGACAAATTCAATTACATTTAAGGCCTTATATGGTCCTCATCACTGAAATATCTGAGCACCTTCCAACAGTGCCCTAAACAACACAACTAACATCCGTCATGTGCTTATTTCCTCAGCCTTTCCCAAGGGGAAGATGTATGCACAGTGGAGTCTTTTACTTTAGATTTCTATTTGCGTGCACGTACACACACACACACACATACACACGCGCACACACACACACACACACACACACACACACACACTGCTTGGCCTTGTGGAGGACAGAAAGGAAGAAATGGCTCATAAAACAGACATGTCCCTGAGGTCAGTTGCCACCTGGGAGGCAAACGGGCCCAAAACATAGGGCACAGAAACAGTTAAAATAATATTTTGGTTACAAAAATAATCACAACACTGCCAAGGGAAAGTGACATATAGAAGGCTGGGTGGAGCTGTGGCATGAGAGTGTAAGGAGGAGGTTAGAAAACAAGAAATTGCATATGCCTATCAGGTCACCAGGCTACGTGGTTGGATGGGTGGGTGGGTGTGTCATAAAGCATAATTCCCAATTCTGAACCTTAGCGTCCAAAAGTGGGTGCCTGCATGAACCTCCAAGCTTAATTACCAGCTTGGATCTTATAGCGCTGCCACCAGACAGGAATTACAGTGCCTGCCTCACTCTGGTCTCCCCAAAACCTTCCCTGGGGGACCCCAAGACTCAGATGCCCTGAGTCTACAACAAAGGGAAATAACCCCCTCCCCTTGTCTCCTCTTTATTTCCTCCCCGGCTTCCCCTCCCTGGATGGCCCTGGACGATCACCCTATTTCAATTCTTGAATTGCAAAACAGAGAGATCAGTTTCTTTCACGCTCGTCGAGTCCCCAGCAAGGTAAGCTTTGCATCTGACACAAGGATTTCCTTACCCCACCCTGTGTCCTTCCTCCCCAATTCCCTGGCTAGTTTAACTAGAAAAAATCCAACAGGTTGAAAATAAAGCTTTAATAAAAAGAAGAAAAAGACAAAAAATATATCTCGTATCAAGGTACAAATACAGATCAATTGCTTAAAGAAAATGAATAAACAGCCTTTATTAAAAAAGAAATAATTTTAACATTCAGCAACAACACATCAGAATACAAAACCAATATAAAAACTATATTGTTTAATCGCTGTACTTACAATGGGAAACAAAGATTTAGAAGCTTTGAAGATGAAATGATCCTCTCAGAGCGAGAGAGACTAGAACAGGCGAAGAAGACAAAGGAACACACCCAAACCCCTCCTGAGCTTTGAAAAATCCGGTTTCCTGATTGGTCCTCTGGTCAGGTGTTTGGTTCCCTTTGTTAACCCTTTACAGGTAAAAGAAACATTAACCCTTAGCTATCTGTTTATGACAGGGTGAGTGGGGGTATCCCAGAGCCAAGACTCATACTAAGGGCCTGTGGTGCCCTAGGCAATGCAGTGAGTCCCTTGCTGATACAATAGAAGGCATGCTGAGCCAGACACAGTGGGGGACTACCTCACCCTGGCCTAGCCAATAGGCGTTGCAAGGAACCATTTCCAGTACCCCCGTTCTTGGTGTTCCAGGTGCTCTCAATGACTGCAGACTTCTGGGAGAGCTAGGGGCCTTCAGCACTTCATAAAAGGTGTGCAGCACCTCACAAGACAGGGCTCAACTCGCTTGCCATCAATCAATAAGCCATGAAGTGAAACCATAAGCCAAATCCTCAACTGATGTAAACTGGCCTCAGCGGATTGAAGCCAGTGGAGCTATAATGCTTTATCCTGCTGAGGATCTGGGCCAATGCATTCAGTCCTCTGACTTTATTGTGCATTAGAGTTTGCTGCACAATACTGATACACAGCATTCTACAGGAAGCAAACATGGTTAGGGCTTGGATCAGCAGAAAGCTAACACCATCATGTTTCATTTTTAATATTCTTTATAAAGTCCTGGCCCTTGTGTGGTTTCCACTGTTACAACCCAGCGTCTCCTGCGCTGGTAGAACCTGAAATCTTTACTCCCTGAAGCTTATTCTGGTCTCCTTCATTATTAGCTTCTTGTGCCCATCTTCCAACCATCAGGGCCACTCTGGTGGGACTCACGCCCCTTATACTTTGACAGGAAACAGGAACAGAGCATTAGGCTTTGTAGTGCTCCCATCTATGTGTCTAGCCTATGATACAGAGAATTCAGTGCAATGACTAAGCTTGTGCTGGATCATCAGTGAGAGTTGCAGGAGTGGAAAAGAAAACGATTAGAACAGGAGAAAAGTAAAGGGGGTGAGACGAACAAGCCCTTAGACAAGCATTGACCAGAGGTAAAGAATTGGAGAGGAGTGCTACGTCCTGCTGGAGGAGACAGTCACGCCCACTGGCATCAAGTTCTCCCACTGCCCCCGGCTTGCAAGCAAGGTATAAAATGGCATCTTACAACAATTGTGGGGGGTGAGGAGGAAACCTAAAAAGATTTCCCAAGTTGTGGTTGAGCTGCCCTGGTAATGGGCTAATGAAGGTCCCTTTAGACAGCAGTGCAATTACAGTGCCCAAGTGGCAAGCCACGGGGCAGCCATTAGCTGTTCAGTCACCAGTACCTGGGGGTTGCATGCCAGTACTGCCGGCCTCACACATCCAAAAATCGTAAGTCAAGCCCCAAAAAGTCATGGGATTTTGTGCAAACAAAAAACAAAGCATGTGAGGTTCTCTGTCTTTGCCTTCCGAGCCTTCCGGTCACACTCACTTTCAAGCCTTTCTCTGCCACTGTGAGGGTTAGAACTGTCCTTCTTTTAACTGGAAGACGAGGTTCTCATGTAATCTCTAGCCTTGCAGCTGAGCCTTCTCCCAAATATCATGAGACTCTCAAGACTTGGCATCACTGGGATTTCAGCCAGGGACCTGGAGGTGGAAAGCTCACTGTTACATTCCATTTCTAATCTAAATACCATGTTTTTCTCCACCACATCTGAGCTCCTTCCATTAGTGCATTAACTGATACGACTAACATCTTAGGGTATATCTACACTGCAATTAAAAACCCCGCGGCTGGTTCATGCCAGCTGACTCAGGCTCCCGGGGCTCGGGCAAAGGGACTGTTTAAATGGAGTGTAGACATTCGGGCTCAGCTAGGGTGACCAGATATCCCGATTTGATAGGGACAGTCCCGATATTTGGGGCTTTTCCTTATATAGGCACCTATTACCCCAATTTTTCACACTTGCTATCTGGTCAACCTAGGCTCAGATAGGCTGAACTTCCACACTGCAGTTAAACAGCTCCTGAGCCCTAGCCCTGTAAGCTGGCACAGGCCAGCCACAGGTGTCTAACTGCATTCTCTGCCTTTCCTAGGACTCTGCAGGAGGGAGGGTTGTTTCTGAGCCCCGGGGGCACCTCTGCTACTGTAGGGCTGCCAGAGCCTTCTTTCTATAGTAGAATTTCCTTGATACATAGCACCCCAGATGGCCATTTTAGTCTGTGTCTTCAGCTGTCCCTGCACCCTGTCCTCATTTCCTTTTGAGCTCGCTGATGGCTGAACAGCACCTTTCCCCTAACAGTTCCCACAAACTATATTATGGACACTGAAGAGCAAGGCCCCTGAGAATTTCCAGTGCCTCAGTTGACAGTCCCACCCATTACACAGGGCACAAGGCAGCTTACAGCATGTCTACATCCGGGGTTTTAGCACGGCCATAGCTATGCTGATGCGAAACTTCAGTGCAGAGGCGCTGGTTTCACACTGGGGTACGTTGCAGTGGTGCAGTGCATCTACACTGGGTGCAAAAATCCCCATGTAGACAAGTCCTTAAGAGCTGTACAGTCTGTCCTATTCATGCCTGGAAACCTCAGCTGGCACGTTGAGAGCTGCTGGCAGCACCCATGCAGCTTCCTCATCTGCCTCTTTAATTATGCTTCATTTTAACCCTGATGCTTAAAGATAGAGCTTAACCAGGATAACTATTACTCTCCCACACTCTTAGCTGCTGTTCTGAAGAGAGGTGGGGGCCTCTTGTGACATCTGTATAACAAGCTCGCTCCAGTTTGGATACCATTGGAGCATGATGCCCTAAGTCCCATTATGTCATGGTTCTCCCTACCTATCTACTATATGCACATACTTGCATGTTCTCTATTTACAAGGAACAGGAGCAGCTCAGAACAGCCCAGTGACGGATGATAACATGCCGCCCGATAAGAATTCTAATGCAAAGCACCAACTTGCTGGGGTTTCGCAGTCATTTGCACTTTGCACACATTATAATTTCTTTTCCCAACTCTCCATCCTTGATATAATTCCAGGGCTCGAAACAGTTTCTCTTCTTGTTTTTACTGTCAGTGGCATCAGGAACTGTTTTCCCTGTCATCGCATTTATTATTCCACCTCGTTAATAACGAAGCATTTGTATGAATCAGTCAATGAAACATTTTGGAGAGGGGAGGACAGTTTCAAAACGGAGATGTTTTCATTATGCTAATGACATGATAAATATGGTAAATATTGGCACTGATTGCTGTAAAGATGGTCAGGTGTTAGGCAATATGCAAGCAAGCCAATAACTGCATTGCCTAGGCTGGTTAGTATACAGGCTTTAACCCTGTGCCTCCCTTGCAGAGAAGCTATATGCCATATATATACCAGAGAAGCCTCTGGCTTCTGGGGTTGCTTGGGAATCAGTGCAGTCCTCTGTAGGTTAGAGCAGCCTCTAACTTGTACCAGGTACACAGTCCCTGTACAAAATAGCCTAGTAGTTCCTAAGCTGTGGTCTGCAGGAGGGCTGGAGAAAGCTGCTTGGTGACCTGCTCCTTGTTTCCAGCTGCTACATCACATTAAAGGTATCTAAAAATACACTGAATATTTTCCTGCTATTATTTTCTGTGTAAGCGTTAGGCAGAGGAATGTTATGCAATCATGAATGAGAGGGAGTGTGGGTTCCACATGGCCATGAATGAGAGGAGAGTTGGCCATGTGCCAAAGTCTTTATTAAGATGTGGTCCATGCTATGAAATGCCTGAGAACCCTTGGAACGGTCCCTTAAAGTAACTGACATCCCTTTTCAGGAAACTCAGCTGTGGAACTTTTTTGATGTACATTATGCAGGAAACATGGCCTTTGTGTGTGAGACCCGTGAGAGAGTCCATCTCAGAAATCTCTGACTAGCTCTGGTGTAATGCTGAAACGCTGATAGCCTGCTGGGGAGCTTTGCTGGGGCAGAGTTTCCATGGAGCTTATCACAACTGCAGTTCTCTCCCTCGTTTCAGCTAAACTCAACTGAATCCATCTCCTAATAAACTCTCAACTCATCTCTGACTCCTTCCTGACTAGTACTGCAGACTAGAGCTGGATGAACTGATTGCAGTAAACAATTTATCCAGGGAGTTTAGACTGGTGACAGGGTATACAAGTCTTGTGGTCTCAGGGAGCCCCCACACTCCAGCAATCCCCTACCCCAGTGCTTCCCTAGGATGACAGTGACCTGCTGCTTGGCAGTTAATTGTCAGCCAGAGTTCAGAGGCAGTTTAGTGAGACACTTCCAGCTGGGAGCGAATCAGGCTGGCTAAGGGAGACTGGGGGATTATGCAGACCAGAAGCCAGGACAGGGAGCTGGGAAATGCTCAGGGTGAACACCTGTTTTCAGCATTCTCCCAGCTGCACTCCAAACAAAGCTGAACTATGACTTGCTATGTGTTTGTGCTTTGATCCTAACGGCACATTACCATAGTGCAAATAAGGAAATCTATGTTAAAGCAGCAACATACACAGTGCAAACTTCTCCTTTGAGATTCCCTTCAGGTTGTAGCCACTAAGATGTTCTCTGCACTAGGAAACTTTTCTGACAGTGTCCCACCATTGTGACAGCTGCTGGTGGTCGCGATGGTGGGAGTGTAGAGGGGCCAGTGGCTGCTGGCATTTTAAGCATTGTATTGTGCAGATCTTCTCCAAGAAGGGTTAGAAGACATGGTGCTTAAAATGCCAGTGCCTTCCTGGATCTCTTTCGAGCTAGGACTTGTGTTCCCTGGTGGAACTGAACTGATGGTGGGAAATGTAGAGCCAAAGGCTAGGTGCAGACATGTCCCTAGCTAGACCGAGGCAGACAGTCCATGCACAGGTGTTTGGGAGAAGGAGGAAAGAGAGCTACTGCTTTACCAAAAAACAGCAGCCACTCCACAGCTCAGAGCTGCAGGTACCATGTGGATTCAAACATAAGGGAACAGGCAGGTGCCAAGTGGGTTTTTCCCAGCAGTGCCTGGGGAGCTCAGCTCAGAATGCCGTTTTGGAGATTTCAGCACAGAAGCGATATATAACCCTCACGAGCTCGCGGGTGTGTACCGAGCTTCACTGGGACAAGATGGAGCCCAGACTCTCCCACAACACACAGTCTCACTGTCAGTAAAGGCCTTTTAGGGACACTCAGGTCCTTTCTGTCAGGAAAGGCAGGAGAAGTAGCTTTGAAGGAGGGAACAAGAGGCAGCTTTGGGAGAAGTTCACCAACTCCTGTTATAACCCTACGCCAGCTGTGGCATGCCTTGAACTGTATCTCATGGAAATCCTTGTGTCACTGCTTGGACAGCCATAAACTTTGTCTCCTTCCCTCCTGTCTCAAGCCCGTCCCCCAAAACACAATTCATGGCTAGTGGAGACTTGTGATATGTATCATTTTTATATATTATTTACATCTTATCATTAATTTTTTTAAAATAAACCAAGTTGAACCCATCCAACCATGCACAATGATGGTCTATATAAATATCGCTGATGTCTAGGATCAAAAGGCAATGGATAGACTCCTATTGACTTCAGCGGGCTTTGAATCCAGATCTAGCACAGAGATCAGCCCACCCTAATGGGGAGTGAGTGTTGACTGGATGACCTAGGCCCTAACCCCATCATCTTGGTTCTGTTTCCTGAGTACCAGCCACATCAAAGTTCCATAGCAAATTATTTGGGCTGAGAAGAAAACAGTGATGTCACATGTTAGAGCCAAAGTCTCTGGCCTTATTCCCTGATGACTCTTACACACTCACAAAACTTTTACTAGGTGTTAATACCATAACTTCCAAGATCAACTAAGCCTCCAAGTCATAGAACCCTAGAAATCCATTATCTCGTGCTGAGGCAGGATTAAGTATATCTAGACCATCCCTGACAGGTCTGTGCATTCTTCTAATCTAACATATTCCTGAAAACTACCAGTGATGGGGATTCAACAACCTCCTTGATCCCTCTTTGGAAGTCACTTGTCCTTTCTCCTGCCTTTACTGACCGAATGGACCTGCGCACCCCTAAGGTCTTTTCTGATAGTGAGGCTTTGTGTCGGGAAGGGGCTGGACTCCATCTCATCCCAGCAAAGCTTGGTAGACGCCAGCACAGCTACCAGAAAGCTTGTGAGGATTATTAAGGAAGTACATCTTCACACGACACACCGTTAACCTGTGGAACTCATTGCCAGGGGATGTTGTGAAGGCCAGAACTATAGCAGGGTTCATAAAAGAACTAGATAAGCTGACAGGGGATAGGTCCATTTGTGGCTATCGGCCAGGATGGGCAGGGATGCAATCCCATGCTCTAAGTGTCCCTGGCATCAGTTTGCCAGAATCTGGGAATGGATGACAGGGGATGGATCAGTTGACCATTGTCTGTTCTGTTCATTCCCTCTGAAGCACCTGAATTGGCCACTGTCAGAAGACAGGATACTGGGTTAGATGGACAATTGGTCTGACCCACTATGGCCATTCTTATGTTCTCCCTAGATAACCAGTTCCAGGGCTTAACTATCTTTATAGTTTGAAAGGGTTTCCTAATTTCTAACCTAAATCTCCCTTATTGCAAACTAAGCTGATTACTTCTTGCCCTACCATTTGTGGGCCTGGAGGACTGCTGGTCACCATCCTCTTTATAACAACCTTTTATGTATTTGAACACTATCATGTTCTCTCTCAGCCTTCTCTTCCCTAGACTGAACATGTCCAGTTCTTTCAACCTTACCTCACAGGTCCCGACTTCCTAGCACAGAGCTCTGTGTTGTTTAGCCCAACTGGTAATTTTACTCATGGGAGGGAGGGCAGGGGGCAGGAGCTGCCTAGGTAAGCTCTAGGGTTCCAAGCCCTAGTGGGAGTGAGTTTGCTTCTTACAAGCTTTAAAATTTTATCTGTTCTTTACTCTAAAGAAGGGCTAAGCTTTCGCCTCTGGGGGGATCCTGTAATTATTTTATCTCCAGTCTCAAGCATTTGTTGCATTAGTAACAGCTACTCAGCACAGCGAGAGACAGCTTTCTCGAGGCAAGCGCTACTTA
This sequence comes from Chelonoidis abingdonii, assembly GCF_003597395.2. Taxonomy (NCBI): domain Eukaryota; kingdom Metazoa; phylum Chordata; order Testudines; family Testudinidae; genus Chelonoidis; species Chelonoidis abingdonii. The sequence continues at coordinate 90,023,534 of NC_133775.1, forward strand.
ACTGTAATGTGACACTTGGCTTCGATGAGGGGTCAGGTTTGACGTCAGTGAGACATTGCCTCTCAGCATGGATGATATCAATATACATGCACCTTCCCTCCCTGCCTCCGCCCCCTGGAGTGAGAAGTGAGCTAGTTTTGGAAGGAAGGCAGTATTAAATTAAAGCATGTCTGAAGAACCATCTCGTGGCTAAAGCACAGGGCTGGATGGTCAGGAGAGTGACTCCTGCTTTTGCAACAGACTCGCTGGGTGACCTTGGGAGTGTCACTTCCACTCGCCATGCCTCAGCTTCTTCCTTTGTTTAATGGCGATAATGCTACTTACCTCATGGGGATTGTAAAGTTTAACAAAGGGATCAAGTATCAGAGGGGTAGCCATAGTAGTCTGGATCTGTAAAAGCAGCAAAGAATCCTGTGGCACCTTATAGACTAACAGACGTTTTGGAGCATGAGCTTTCGTGGGTGAATATCCACTTTATCAGATGCATGTAGCGGAAATTTCCAGGGACAGGTATATATATGCAAGCAAGCTAGAGATAACGAGGTTAGTTCAATCAGGGAGGATGAGGCCCTGGTCTAGCAGTTGAAGTGTGAAAACCAAGGGAGGAGAAACTGGTTATGTAATTGGCAAGCCATTCACAGTCTTTGTTTAATCCTGAGCTGATGGT
>NC_133775.1:90024586-90048433 GCF_003597395.2 Chelonoidis abingdonii
TTGCATGGATTGGTTCCTGAGCTAGAGTTACTATAGTGCGGTGTGCAGTTACTGGTGAGAATATGTTTCAGGTTGGCAGGTTTTCTGTGGGCAAGGACTGGCCTGCCACCCAAGGCCTGTGAAAGTGGGGGACAGGCTATCAGACCCACATAGGGCAACGGTGTACCACCAAGGGCCTGGAATCCTCCTTGGATGGCTGGAGAACTAAGCACTATGAGCTCCATTTGAGATGCACCTGCGGGCTGACAGGCAGGGAAGTCCAGGAGAGGTTCTTTCTCTTCCATGCATATTTCCCAAATCACTGCCTCACCTTCTGGAGACAGTCTTGTGTACTGCCTCTTCCTAACCACAGCATGTCCACCTGCTCATTGGTTACCAGTGCTAGGTGTCTGCCCTGCTGTGGCTCAGTGGGTCCTTCTCTCCCACCATGCCTACGAACCTTCTCAGACAGACCCTCTGTATGGACACGGCATCAGCTTTACTTTATTTGCCCCATCAGCCCTCTCCAACAAAAGTACCAATGAGGAGACCATGCAACACCATGTTCTCCTCTTTGGCAATACAGTGTTCAATTCATTCCTTCAGTGGAGTTACACCAGGGAGGAATCAGTGAAGGTGAGATGGCACATGTGCAGCACTGGGGCGTGTCTGTCAGACAAGAGTGACAGTGTTAATGTCTCCAAACTCAGCTCATTGCTGTACACGCTCTTTGGCTGGGCTTTGGCTGTGAGAGAGTCCCAACTTAGTCACTCGGAGGGAAGCCAGCTGACAGTCGTGGGCCTCCAGTCCCTGGGCAGCATTTCATGCTGCCCATCGGCCAGTTCTGATAAAGGACTGATCCAATCAGCCCACGTAGGAGTCCCCACCATCCTACATGACTCCCCCTCAACCATGCACCACAGTTTTATTAGGCTGCACTTCCCAAGAGTCCGGAGAGATCTGAGATGTGTAAAGAACTCTGATACAGAGCTGAGAAGCTTCTTGAGTCTCATGGCTATAGGTGCCCCCCCAGCATGCAACAGACTGGGTTTACTCGGCACTAAATTATCAGACAACAATTTTTAGTGGCTTTAGTGCTGTCTCAGCCCCAACAGTGTCCTTTGTTCACCCACAGAACAGACAGCATGGATAGCTGCAGTGCAGACGTCTTCCTGCCCATTCCAATGTGCCTCTCCTGAACAGAGCCCGCTAGCACCGGAGTTCAGTGCCCATAGCCTGGTCAGTCCTTGATCTCTCAAGATAGTTTAGTTTCGCAGATGCCTGTCTTAGGTGGCCCCATCCCCACAGTATCTGAGCTCTTCCTGCTCTTTTTTATCCTCATCGCACTCCTGGGATAAAGGGAAGTGCTGTGATATTAGGTTACAGATGAGGGCACAAAAAAACTGGACAACTTGCTCATGATCACATAGGCCGTCTGTGGCAGAGCCGGGAAGTGCTAAGCTAAGACTCTAACCACTCCATCTCTCCTGTCCATCATGGGCATCTATTCACTAGGAGCCAGACTGAGACCATGGAGCACATCCAATTTATTTCACTTAGGCCACTAAATGAGAAAGACTTTCCGTCCCTACTCTGAACCTGCACAGGTATCAAACTGGTAACCAAAAGGCAAAGGGCTCTCCACAATATGAGCAATCCCCTGAACTAGCCACAAATGGCACTTGTTATTCATTCAGTGGTCATTAAAGGGGAGTTAAGAACTCTGTGCCTATGGAACAGAGAGCAGGGATAAAGAGAAGGGGTTGTGACAACTAAACAGTGGGGAAACGCCAGCCCAGGAGCATTTTCTGGAGTTCAGCAGAAGTTATGGGTCTTCTCATTATTACCCTCAAACAAAAGACCACTCCCAGGTCCTGCAAACTATTCCGCTGTGGCTATTCTTCATGGTTTAGGGTGCAAAGAAGTGACCTGCAGCCCCCACTCACCCATGATCTGCAGCCAATACTGCCTGATTCAGGCACTGAAATAATTAAGTGACTGAGTGGGGAGACCATCTTGAGACTTTTGCCATGGGGTTCCCGGATTGCCAAAACTGCTGAAAATAATCTCAGGCAGGATGAGCCTTGCCGCACTCCTGATTTCCACAAGGTGGTAGGCTTGAGCGAGCACAGTTCACCTTCTGACTCCAGTCGTGCTATCCCACAACAGAGCTCAGCCAATGCATCTTTTATTAGACATTCAGAGCTCCAGCACAACTCACAAATGGCCCATCTGGGCAGGTGACAAAGACAACCATTGTTAGTCAGGTAGCAAGAGTGAGATAAAACAATGGGATTATTGGCAATCAATTAATTTCCAGGGTATATAGGAGCTATCACAAGCTAAGGGGAGAGAGATTGTGGGAGCCCACTGTTTATAACGTTGGCAGCGCATCGCATCGCTGCTTTGAGCTCTGCTTATGAGAGGTCCTCAAAGCTGCGTCCTGAGGTGTGGAGACTCAGGCCCGGCATAATTCAAATGCTGTCTAATGGGCAGAGCTTCCCACAACAGAGAAACCACAGAGGCCAAAGACACAAATGCTATTGCCAGTTCCGCATAGGAACGGTCCGACGCGATCTCTGCTAATCTCAGAGCCATTCTGCAGCCATTCTGCACCTGCTCCATCTGCACTCTGCCTATGCACCTGGATTCTGTGGTCCTCTACATTCTCAGGCCGCTGGTTCCACAATGGTCATTTCTGTTGAGTCTGCGGAGTTCTCATTATACTGCCTTATTGAGGTGCTGATTCTACTTCACCCAATCATTTCCCACCTCCTCCCATTCCTTTCCCCCCTAGCACTGACTCGCCCTCTCCTCCCATTCCTTACCCCTGTAGGTTTACAGAAGCCCTCACCCTTGAAATTCTCCTCCCAGTTCAATTTTGCCCTGGGCTCTTTTGGCGCCCAAGTCCTCGCACCAAAGGCAGCAATTCCTCTGGCACCCCTTGCCCCTGCCCTTTTTAACAATCCTTGTCCCCATCATTTGAGGCTAGATTCTTACCTCTTTCAGCATTTCTCAGAGCGGGAACTTCTGAGGGGATCTGTACCTCCAAGAGGGAGGGGTTGTATAAGTCTATCTAGTTACCTACCTACCTGTGTCAGAGGCCTGTCCCCATGGTATCTAGATTCATCAGCCTTAAAACTTTTGTAGCTGTGCCCATGCTTTGAAGACCTTGCGGGGAGGCTGCTGTTGATCTCTGCCAGGGTTGAGCCATAGCACCGCTTCTTTGAGAGACACAGGGAGGTGGTCCTGCACACAGCTGGCCAGGCTGCTATGGACTGACAGGCAGAAGCTGGAGCATTGCTGCCCCACCCCAGTGCAGAGAACGAAGCGCTGGCCCTACCCAAAAGGCCTCAGAGCTTAGTGTAATCACTAAGTGCTGCACCAAAGCTCTTCAGCGTGCCAGGTGTACATGACTCAGAGACAAGCGCTGAAGACAATTCATCTTCTGGGCCCTAAAGGCGCAAGTCCTGGTGGGTCTCAGTAAGCACTCAAAAACAAGGCTCAAGCGAGGAGCTCTTTGCCTAACACTGGTAGGGAAGGGAAAGGTTGCAAATATCCCTAAGTGCAGGGGCTTAAGCAGTGACACATAAAGGTAAATCCCAGTGGTTCCTGGCTTGGCTGCTGGGGGCAGTTCACGTGGGGTTACAGCCAACCTAGCCTAGAGCCTGGGGTGCCTCTCCAGTCCTGTCTCTATTAAAGGTTAGTTTGTAACATGCAGGTTTCCAGGTCAGGATGAGTACAAGGTGTGTCTCGCTATGGGGGGCTCTGTGTCAGCCCTTTGCTGCTGAAGCAGCAGTGCCTGAGCAGCTCCTGGTCGTGGGCTGCTCCTGCCACAGTGATAGCCAGACTACAGGGCCACCAGAGCTCCTGACTGAACACAATTGTCCTTGGCAAGCACAGTAGTAGTAGCCCCTTCCCTGGCCTGCTGCCGAGGATGCTTTTGCTGTAACAGGCTGCTCTCCTTTGAAAAGCTTGAGCTCCGGGCTAGCTCTGTGCCCCCGAGACCACCTGACAGGCCCCTTTCTTCTCAGCCTGGAGGGCAACCGGTGTCCGCACAGAGAGGATTGATGAAATGGTAGTTTCCTGCTTAGCTGGTGCTTCATGCTACGCACTGGCTCTACTTCCTCCTAGTCTAGGATGTATCCCATATCCACTGAGGGGGAACCTGGCAGGCTTCATTCACCTCGCCTGATCCCACTGTCATTCCTCTTGCCATTGCTGCTGCGCACACACGGACGCTGAGCTGCTACCTGAAAGAGCTATGTGCTGGCAGCACAACAAGAGCCTGCAGTGGAGGGCGTCCGCAATCAGCACATTGTGAAGAGCTGGGTACACACTGCACTGCCTGTGTATGTGTGTGAGCTATATACACCCCTCACTCCAGACTCCCTGAAGTACCTTGTCTTGCTTCATGAGGACTTGGAATCTATTGTGGGAAGGGAGAGGGGAAACGGGGCTTCTCTCACCACTGAAAAGCAAAGCTGCTTTTCTTCTCTCCTTCAGTAAAGACCCTCTAGCCAATTCATTTTGATCCAATGGATTTAGGGCCCCATCCGTCCCTCACACAGATCTAGGTCCCATTCTTGTCTAGCTGGGCTAAAAATTAAAGGGAGCATTTTCTGCCGCAAGCATTTAGGCCCAGAGATTTGATCTGCTGTAAATTTGTTCTTATCTGCAGAGGAAATTTGTCTGAACACTCTAGTTAAAGGTTTGGCTTGGTAAGATGCTCACAGCCTGGCCCTGAATGGCACAACGCTCACTAGGTTTGGGAAAAGTTAGGATTTGGTTCAAGTGCAAAACTCAGATCAGCTTTATTACAACCTTTCACAGCCCTTTTGGATTCCAACCCTGGGAAATTTATGGTCTGGAGTCAAACTTGGTAACTTAGAAGGAACTTAGGTTTGAATTTGGTCCCACTGACCAGATTGTTTAATACCAATTAATAAACAATCCCCCACCCCCAATTTACTTTGAACCCCAACTCCGCAAAATTCAGAGGATTTTAACTCAAGATGACACCTGCAAAAATGTGTACACAAAACCTTTATGAATTGAAGCCTCTGGACTTTGTCCAGCTCTGCTGAAAAGCAGAATTAAAATCCATCCCCCTGTGATGGAGAAATTAAAATGGCACTGTTAGGATATAGATATTCAGGCCTGTCTGCAAAGGCCTATACTTTAAGAATTTAGGTGTATTCTTAACACTTAAGCATAGTCTATCAGAGGTATAAAGAAAGAATCAAAATCACTGTCGGTGTACAATGCGCGTCTCTTACTGTGGCACGGCTAGGCCTTCAGCTAGATGTAGTTAGGCGGCAACCATAAGCTGGGAAGTGTATGGTCACATCTCACGTTCCAACTAGTCACACTGCAAAAATAAGGTGCTATTGGGCTATGGGAATTACAATCCTGCCCTGAGTATTTCCTATCACCTCAGAGAAAGGAAGAGCCCTAGAAGACTGTAAAAAGAACTTAGTTTGATAGGGCTCCTGTCTGCACGAACTCACTTATCAATAGCAAGCTGGAAAACCCTTATGTCTGCTATAGATGTAGTTGGTAAATCCTCATCTGTATTGTTTGTATGATTTATTTGCATGGTCTCTTCGCATTCTGCAATTGTTTCTGTCTTTGCTGAGATAATTATTTGTGGGTATGTAAACCAATGAGGGTGGTGAATATAGGTTGGTTAAATGACACATGTTATAATATGTTATTGAATCGCGGTTAGTTAATTTCGAGTCAACTAATTTCGGATTGGATAGCTAGCCAACTCAGTGGTTTTAACTAGTATAGTCCGCAGTCAGTCAGGAAGTAGGGGAATAGTGGGAACAGGGACTGGGGTGGGGAATTAAATCATGTCTTGCTAAGGGGAAAGAGGAACAGGGGATGGGAAGGGAAGGGAAACAGAGGCCAGAGCTCTGTGGGTGTCAAGCTGGGAGGGACACTAAGAAGGAAACAGGAATCATGCTTGCTGGAAGCTTCACCCCCAATAAAATCGAATTGTTTGCGCCTATTGACTTCAGGTATTGTTACTCTCTGTTATGCGAGAAGGCCAGGGAAGTTAGGAGAGGTGTGAAGGATAGCCCTAAACATCTTGTGCCCGTGATCATTGGATAGATCTGTGTGTTTTGGAGCAGGAAGATGAAAGTGAAAAGGCTTCAGAACTTGCGGGGAGTGGAATGTGTTCCCTTTTTAAAACAGTATCTGAGCTTGCTGAAAGCTTTGGATCCAGCAGGCAGGCCAAGAAAGCCTCTGTGTGAATGCACATTACCTAGCTGATGGGGAAGGAGGAACTGCCTTTGCATTCAACGACCTTGAGAATAATGCAATACATCTTGTGTGAGCAAACAAGCTACTAGAAAACTCAAATTATGGCTTTCCAGAAAAAGGAGGTGAAAAAACAAGTCAAGCCTGAAAATAAGGGGAACAGGTTAACCCTAAGGTGGGGGGGGGGGTGTGCGTGTGCATGCTCGCAGAGTAAAAATCTGAAGCTGTCTCTCAGCTATTACCTGAGAATAAACGTAAAGCTTGGTACAGCAAAGAAACTATTGCAAACCTGGTCTGTTGTACAAGAGGTGAAACTGAGGCACACCACCTCATAAATTTCATAAATGACCAGTGAGTGGAGTAATTCACTAGCCTGACTATAAAACAAAATAAGAACAGCCTGAAGGTAATTCTTCTGTTTTTCCTGCAATTCTCAAGGAAATTTGTAAAAGGAATTGGTATTATTATTAAGCAATAATCTGTCCCCACCAGGAGGGTGGAAAGTGTTTCTTTTGTTTTTCAGACACTCTACAAGCAAGCTGGTGCCAGCGGAAGAATAACCAGAATACCATGGATCTATGTTTTGTGTTGTTTGTCTGTGGTGTTTGTCTTGTTGCTAGTATGACGTGGGTGGGGGATGACTTCAGAAGGCTGACCTGGGGGGAAAGGAAGATGTGTATGGAAATGCAAAATGCTAAACTAGGAGGCCAGCACCTGTGTAATGGTTACTATGGTGCCTGGAAATAGAACAGCAACTAAGGTGGGCCCCACAATTATGGGAATAATGAGAAGGGGAGGTGCTCACTGAGAATCAATGAAGGGGTGTAAAAAATGGGTGTAAATCAAACAAAATGTTTGGCTGTGCCCCTCTCCTATGACAATGGAGGAGCAGGATCAATGACCTATGGCAAGGGGTGGACAATTGGGTGTACTGTGTATGAAGTGTTTTGCTAAAAATGTACATATTACTGGGGGCACAATTACACCAGCCCCCAACCAAATTACACACATCTACATGCTGCTATCTGGACTCTGGTGCACAAATGGATCTGTAAATCTTATTACGGTGAATAAGCAAACCAGGGCACACGGCCTGATTCCATACCAAGTGATTAAGTTGGTTAGGACAATAACCCATTTCTCTGTGAACATTCAATGGACTTATGATGTGGACAAAAGCATGTAAAACCTGCAGGGGCAGCTTGTTGCAACTGCCAGCAACTGGACACATTAAGATCTTAACCCTGTCGAAGGAGGAGAGGCAGTGTTTGGGTCATGGCTCAGACATGGGACCATACTGCAGTGGTCAGGACTCGGTGTTGCTGTGCATTGTATATTGTTAAGTGTACTTGTGTTACGCTGCATATGCAGATAACCTATAAGTAATGTAGTAAGCCCTCTCCGCCTCACAGTGTGCAAGACAACCCGGACCCAGCCTTCTCGGGCCCAATATAATGGGAAGTCTGGAACACTAATTGGAATAGATGTGGTGTGCCCCTACGAGAGAAGGTGCAGGGCACTATACTACACACGGGGCAGTGGGACAAATGGAATATCGACACCTTCCACCTTGATGCCTGGCCCTATCAGGAAATGTGTCGGCATATGTCCTATGCTTTTCCAGGGATACCTGGGCAGGAGGCTCCCAAAAGAAAAAGCAAAAAAAAAGTGGTGGAGTGTTAGGATATAGATATTCAGGCCTGTCTGCAAAGGCCTATAATTTAAGAATTTAGATGTATTCTTATCATTTAGCTAGTTATACAGATTTAAAAGAAAGAATCAAAATCACTGTCTGTGTAATGGCCTTCTCTTACTGTGACAGGTAAGGCCTTCAGCTAAGATGTAGTTAGGCAACCATAAGCTGGGAAGTGTATGTTCACATCCTCACATTCCAAACTAGTCACATGACATAAGGTGCTATTGGGAATACAATCCTGCCCTGATATTCCCATCACCTCCAGAGAAAGGGAAGAGCCTAGAAGATGTAAAAAGAAACTTAGTTTGATAGCATCCTGTCTGGCAAGAACTCACTTATCAATAGACGCAGCTGGAAAACCCTTATGTCTGTACAGATGTAGTTGTGAAATCCTCACTTCTGTATTGTTTTGTATGTTTATTTGCATGGTCCCTTGCATGGTCTGGTTCTGTAATTGTTTCTGTCTGCTGTATAATTAATTTTGTTGGGTGTAAACCAATGAGGATGGTGGAATATAATTGGTTAAATAACCATGTTACAATATGTTATGATCGGTTAGTTAAATTTCAGTAAAATAATTGGTTAAGGAATAGCTAAGCAAAATGCAGGTTTTACTATATAGTCTGCAGTCAGTCAGGAATTAAGGGGGAAATGGGAACAGGGACTGGGGATGGGGGAATTAAAATCATGTCTTGCTAAAGGGGAAAATGGGAACAGGGGATGGGAACAGGAACAGGGACACAGGCAAGGCTCTGTGGTGTCAGAGCTGGGAAGGGGGACACTAAGGAAGGAAACTGGAATCATGCTTGCTGGAAGTTCACCCCAATAAACATCGAATTGTTTGCACCTTTGGACTTTGGGTATTGTTGCTCTCTGTTCATGCGAGAAGGACCAGGGAAGTAGGAGGGTGAAGGAATAAGCCCCCTAACAGGCACCATTTATTGGTCTGCTGTGTATCTCTGCAGTCCACAGAGCAGAGGGAGCAGAAGTTATTTAACAAACTTTAGGCCTGGGCTACATTGACAATGCATACCTGCAGAATTATGTTGGTCAGGGGTGTGAAAAACCACACCCCTCGTGACACAGCTCTGCCAACAAAAACCCCAGTGTAGCCACAGCCAGGTCAATGGAAGATAGCATCTGTCGGCATGGTATACGTAAGAGGAGATGGTGTTTCTACACTGGTAGAAGAACTCCTCTTGGCCTGGTCTGCATCTACACTTAGGCCTGGTCTACACTACGCGTTTAAACCAATTTTAGCAGCGTTAAACCGATTTAACACTGTACCTGTCCACACTACAACGCTCTTTATATCGATATAAAGGGCTCTTTAAATCGGTTTCTGTACTCCTCCTCAATGAGAGGAGTAGGGCTAAAATTGGTATTACCATATCGGATTAGGGTTAGTGTGGCCGCAAATCGACGGTATTGGCCTCTAGGTTCAAACACATTGTCCGGGTGTGGTTCAGGGAATAGCTCCTCAATTTACTCCCCCCCCACCACGTGAAAGAAAAGGGAAAGAAATCGTTTCTTGACTTCTTTCAATGTCACCCTATGTCTACTGAATGCTGCTGGTAGACGCGATGCTGCAGCAGTGAAGAGCAGTATTCCGCTCTCTCCCCTCCCTGGTGGCAGATGGTGCAGTAGGACTGGTAAGGACTTATAACCTGTGAGTGCTCTATGCTTGATAACTGTGAGTGCTCCTGGCTGGCCTCAGGTGAGGCTGGCGGGGGGGGGGCGCCTGGGTAAAAATAGGAATGATTCCTGGTCATTCCCAGTAGATGGTACAGAACGGCTGGTAACCGTCTTCATCATAGCAACTGGGGGCTGAGCTCCATCAGCCCCCTCCCTTTCCTGTGTAAAAAAAGATTCTGTACTGCCTGGACTATCATAGCAGGGATGCTGGGCTCCTCTCCCCCACACCGCTTAATGTCCTGCCTGGACTGTCATAGCACCGGGAGGCTGCCTCCCCCTCATTTTATCTCACTAAAAAGTCAGTGTTTCTTATTCCTGCATTCTTATTACTTCATGACACAAATGGGGGGGACACTGCCACGGTAGCCCAGGAAGGTTGGGGAGGAGGGAAGCAACGGGTGGGGTTGTTGCAGGGGCACCCCCGTGAATGGCATGTAGCTCATCATTTCTGCGGGATCTGACACGGAGCAGCTGTGCTCTCTGATACACACTGGTTCTCTAGTACACTTGCCCCATATTCTAGGCAGGACTGACTCTATTTTTAGAAACCATAAAGGAGGGATTGACTCGGGGAGTCATTCCCAGTTTTGCTTTTGCGCCCCGGCCGATCTCAGCCAGGGGCACCCATGATAGCAGCAGACAGTACAGAGGGACAGATAACCGTCATCTCATTGCCAATTTACCGGCAGCAGACGGTACAGAACGACTGATAACCGTCTCTGCTATCATGCAAAAGCAAATGAATGCTGCTGTGTAGCGCTGGAGTATCGCCTCTGTCCGCGGCATCCAGTACACATACGGTGACTGTAAAAAAAAAAAAAAAAAAAAAAAAAAGCTGAACGGGCTCCATGGTTGCCGTGCTATGGCGTCTGCCAGGGCAATCCAGGGAAAAAGGGCGCGAAATGATTGTCTGCCGTTGCTTTCCCGGAGGAAGGAATGACTGACGACATTTACCCAGAACCACCCGCGACAATGATTTTTGCCCCATCAGCCACTGGGCTCTCAACCCAGAATTCTAAGGGGCAGGGGAGACTGCGGGAACTATGGGATAGCTATGGAATAGCTACCCACAGTGCAACGCTCCGGAAATCGACGCTAGCCTCGGACCATGGACGCACACCGCTGAATTAATGTGCTTAGTGTGGCCGCGTGCACTCGACTTTATACAATCTGTTTTATAAAACCAGTTTATGTAAAATCGGAATAATCCCGTAGTGTAGACATACCCTTAGGGGCTACACCAACTTAGCTACGCTATCACGGGCTCTGTAGCATAGACATCGCCATGGTCCCCATGCCATGCAGCCAATGATGACATCATTGGCAGATCTGATGAGCGCAAGGAAGCAGCTAGGGCAAAGCTCTGCTGGTTGGTACATCGTTGTAACTGGATGAGGGTGGGACTGAATGGAAAAATAACTAAATCTGTTGTGAAAGAAGTGGCATCAAAGAGGGTGTTACAAACTGATGAGTCCATGAAATCAACTCCCAGTCAAGCTCATTTGATCCAGACCATCTATAGCTTAGAGGATCTGAGTGAATAGCAGGCGTGGTAATGAAAAGACATTGGTAGAGTACATTATAATGAGCCATGGAAGGGCCAGCTCCAAGCTGTTGTATTCCTGGAAATGACAGGGAGAGGAGGCAGGTAAGTCAGGATGTGGTTTGCTCCAGGTGTGAATGCATAAATATTTAGGATGTTGTATAGCACCAATTATGCAATTTTCTCATTTAATGTGTTAGCCTAGGAGTGAAAAATTGCATAAACATGAGAATCTCCTGCATGTTAATAACTACAACATGTGAATCACAGCCCAAATCAAAGACAGAACGGCAAATAATCCAAAAACTGTTTCAAAAGGGGTAACTGCAAAAAAGAAATCTATGACCCAAATTGACGACGGGGCTGACAATGCATTCTGGGACTGAAATGCCATTAAAGATGCTGGTCCTAAAGCACACGTGGAATGCCTCTGAGAACCAGGCACTGATAGAATATAGGTTTGGGCTTAAACATTACACAGGAGTGTGCTTTGCAAAGTTGCTGGACTTTGCAGATTGGGCCCTTACCTCTAGGACCCAAGAGAAATAAATAACCTGCAAGGCCTCCTGTGTCATAGATTCGTAGATTTTAAGGCCAAAATAGACCATTAAAACATCTAGCTTGACTTCCTGTATAATGTAGGCTACCAAATTTCATCCAGTTACCCCTGTATTGAGTTCAATAACTTGTGTTTGGCTAAAGCCTGCAGTTGGGAGGTGAAGTGGAATGAAATTGGATCACATGCCTCAGATGTACAATTATTAAACTCCAACAATCCGTGGTAATTTTGCTCTATATTGTGCGAAAAAATGCAAGACAGTCTGCAGTGGCAACCCATCCGTCATTTTCAATATGTCTTTATTCTTCTAACTCTTTTAACTTTGTTCTTCTAACTTGACTGGAGAGGAAAGAGTTTGTCTGATACAGATCCGGGCATTACTATCCTGACTAAAGAAAATCTCATGAGACAAAAAAGCCTGGCATTTTGAGATGATGAAGTTATTTTACCCTGGGGGGACTTGATTTCAGATCTCTTAGACATGTGAAATGAGCTGGCTGGCCTCATCCTCATTTCCTGCGAGCAATTGTCCACCTAACGTAATAATCACAAAACCTGGCATCCTTTGGCAATCTTTACTATGCAAGAGCCAACAGAAAGGCGTGGCACGGGGCGCTGCTGAGACGTATTGTCAGGACGGGGAAGCCTGGGAGAAGAAGTTTTCTTTTCACAGGTATTACCCACATTACACCTCAGGCCAGCAGGTGACCTTAGTTCTTCAAAACTCATGTGCATTAAACTAATCCAAAGCTTAGTTCTTTAAATTATCAAGTTAAGAAAAAGCAATTCACATCAATATATTAATTCAGGAGAATTTTCCTGGGTGCTAGGACTAAAATAGACACACACAGAGCTAATGTTAAGTCACATGAAGGCCACACATACTGAAAGCTGCTTCTGCACAGCATAGATAATGCAGAGAAAACCTCCCTAACGTTCACCTGGTTTTCTTCCAGCAGTTCCTAATCGTGACTCTTTCTCTCTCCGTATCTGCGGACACACTGAATGCACCACATAGGACATCTCCATGTCGAATATAAAACACTTCATAAAACCATTTCATTGTGTGAGATCCATTTAATTCATCCAAATGGTGTGGTAATTTTATGCCTTTTTTATGGGATGTTTTAAAACCCAAAGTCACTGCAGAGTGTGTTTCTAGCCCAGGATGGCTCTGGGATTGGTGCTGAGCTCATTCCACCGCATGAGGTGGGAGCCCTCTGAGACCAGTAAAACTGCAGGGAAAATGGACTCCTGAGGAGACAAAGAAGTGCTTGAGAAAGGTCCCCATTCACCCTGAGCACAGTTGAAACAAGGCTTAAAATGTGGATGTGGATTCACACCTGGATTTCATACCCACCAAGTTCAAGGATCCTCTTTTTGAGCTGAGTACATTATAGAGATAAGGACCATTTGTAAAATCCAGATCTGCACCCAGATTTAAAATCTGGAGGTGTTTCCAGCCAGGTGTTCCAACCCATCTCTCACCAAGCAGGTCAAACAGTTGTCCAGCACTGATAGATATACTAACAAGAGGAAACTTGCTCTGCATTGGTGTATTTTGTTTCCTTCTACTGATCTGGAAATGCCGTGTAGTTCTTTATGTTTCAGATTTTCAATGGGCCTTCAACATGTACATATAGCACCCAGCACAATGGGGCACCCTTCTCAATTGGGGTCTCTAGATCAGAGGTGGGCAAACTACAGCCCACAGGAGACCGTGCTGCCCGGCCTCTGAGCTCCCGTCCAGGGAGACTAGCCCCCGGCTCCTCCCCTGTTGTCCCCTCACCTCTCCCCTCCCCCCCGTAGCAATGCCACCATGCGGGCAGCACAGCTGACTCCAGCCAGGTGGTGGGGCTGCTAGCTCCTGCCACTCTGAGTGGCATAGTAAGGGGACTAGGGGGGAGGCTGGATAAGGGTCATAGCGTCCCAGGGGGCAGTCAGAGGATAGGGAGCAGGGGGCAGTTGGATAGGTGTGGGAGTCCCGGGGGGCCTGTCAGGAGGTGGGTGTGTGGATGGGGGGGCAGTTAAGGGACAGGGAGATGGGGGGGTTGAATTGGGGGTGGGATCCCGGGGTGGCAGTTGGGGTGGGGGTCCCAGGACAGGGCGGTCAGAGGCAAGGAGCAGGGGAGGTTAGATGGGTCAGCAGTTCTGAAGGGGGCGGTCAGGGGCCGGGATGTGGGAGAGGGAGGATGGGGGCGGGGGATAGGCTGTTTGGGGAGGCACACCCTTCCCTACCCAGCGCTCCACACAGTTGTGCAACGCCAATGTGGCCCTTGGGCCAAAAAGTTTGCCCACCCCTGTCGTGCAAATAATGAATAATAATAATTCCGAGCCAGTCATTTGTTGCCTGCAAACCAGATTTGTGCATTCAGATGGGATAGTCAGACATTGCTGAATGTGAATGCAAAAAATATTGCAAAAGTGCAAATTTATAGTTTGTTTTAGAAAGTGTAGCCCTGTGCTAGGCAATTTTGCCCGTATAAGTAACCCTATAATAATAAACCATTGTGTACAGCCCAGAACTCATAAGCAATATTCTAAACACAAGGCAGACCTAACAGATGTCACTGAGCAGGATAAACCAAAGGAAATGAAGAGAGAGTCTTACACCAAGTTCAAGTCCTAACAATGAGTGACAACCTGCCAACACAAGCTTTCTGGGTGTCATAGATAAGAAAATTTCCATTTATAGCCACAGGTGCAAAAAGATAAGGAAGAGTTCATGTTATCATAAATTTTAACGCTAATTATAAAATGTTACCAATTCCTGGTTCCCAGTAGCTGCAGTTTGGGTGACGCACTGTCGTTGTTTTTAATGAAATGGCGCAGCCGAAGATAGTTACATAATCTGACATTCAGACACTGCATGGAAATGGAGATTAAGGACAATGGCCCTTTCTTCATACCTGCATTGGGTATTACTGGCCATATGGAGCCCGACCTTTAGAATCAACTCAGGTAATTATGGGCTGGATGGTTTACTCTGCAGGTGTTTTAACTCCACATCTTGTATTAGATCTAGTTTGTAACCTTTGAGGAGTCTTGCTCATAATCCAATGTTTGTCTAGGCAGTTATGCATGCTCATTCTCTCTTCTGATAGTGCTGTCAGTTTCCCCACCTTGCTGCATCACTGGTGCAAGAGAGGAATGAGGACAGACGTTTAGGAGAATGGCATGAAGCTCTTGACAGTTCCCATCTGTCCCTGGGAAAGAAGAGCCAAGAGAAAACTCAGATCCTAGTTGTAGACCATAGTCATGGGTTTGTGTCATTCCATAACGGCCTCAGATACGCCACTGTGCTGTAAACACATTAAAAGCCAGATGGATACATACTGAAGTGACAGGAATCTGCTCAAGGGAAACACTCCACTTCTTCATCATGCTGGTGCTAAGCTGTAATTTAAACCAAAAATAAATATAGCCCCAATCCTTCAAATCCACCCACACGCTCAACTTTGACATGTATGTCAGGGTTTGCAGGATGGGCTCTATATTTGTAATTATACTTACATGATAATCACTATTATTATATTGCTATTTTAGAAATAAAATGGATATTCTGAACAGGAACTGGTTGGTTTAAGCTTCTGGCAGTGAGTATCCCACTTCAAGGTCCCTGGGTTGCATCTCACTAAATTCAGTAGTAAGTGGAACATAATGAAAAAAAAAATATATCAAGACATGTATCAACATCCCACTGTGTGCTAACTGGGGTTAACTGGTTGCCATACTCAGCTTTCAACTGGCCGCCAGATATAGGTCAGTGGCTGTTCTGAATCATATGCTCTGCCCTGGATTCTGGGAATGGAATCTTGAACTGTGTGATAATCAGAGAGGCAGACTTCAGCCCCTTTCAAGACAACAGGCCAATCAGCAAAGTACCACACAAAGCTTTGCTCCTCCAAGAAATGCTCTGATTTGCTGACCACGCTATAGAAGCCAGGTCAGCTTCACACCCATTCTCATTTGAATGGAGCAAAGAGCTCCCAGGAGGAAGCGTTCAGACCGACGTTGGTGTAATGCCAGCTCTGAACCCTGCCTGGCATTGGAACAAGGAGTCCTGGTACTTCCTATGATGGATGGGGTAGGGAGGAGGTTCATACTGAATGAAAGTGTTTCCCACCTACTATCTCTAGTGGCTAAGCTGCAGCCCTGTTACAGTGAATGATTTGTTAGCTGTTCCTTTATAGAAGTTTGATAGCAAGTAACTACCTGGGTAACCATTTCTCTGCTTTCTGACTTCTCAGTAAAACTTCTTTAGCACATCATAATACCCACCATAGCCCTGGCAATCAGTGCCCGCCCACCCCAGATGACTGGGCAGTGCATGGTCCCACTTGCGCTGGACATTCACACCCCAGCCTAAGTCACTAGACAGGGCACTAACTGGAAGAGAGGTTCATCCTGCTATGGACTTAATGCAGTGATTTGATTTATTGTTAATGGAGGGCAAGAGATGGGAGGAAGATTCTGGCCTGGGTTGTTCTATTGTGACAGTTTTGACATGCAGCATAGAGTCACAGTATGATGAGACTCTATGACTTAAGCATCTCTCTGAAAAATAGCAGGACTCTTAACTTTCCCTGTAATGCAAGAACCTTGGTAACCTAGATCCAGGGATCAGCTGTGAAAAGCTCATGAACTGAGAGACCCTTTAATTTCCCTTCCAGGCGCTGTAACAAATGAATAATGGCAGAGCATTTAGTACTGCACTGTGTTGTGTCTGCCCCGCAGGCTCTGCACCCCCAGCACACTGCTTACACTGACTACAGCATCTGACAAGCAGCTCACAACCTGTTAAGATGAAATAGAGCCACACCAGAGTGGATCCATTCCACATCTGCAGGGTGGTTAGAGTGCTGGTCCCCAACTTCAACCTTCCATAGCCTGTGACTGTAACATTTCTGACACTCCCCACCCAAGAACACAGTCTGGTCAATGAAAAGCTTGGGGATGGAAGACAGTTAGGTATTGTGCCACATCTGTACCTTAAATCCTGCTAATTTGAGAGCAATTCTTTATGACCCTCTACAGAATTATATAGAAGGGTTTTAATTTCCCCCCGTGGGCTTTGACATGAAAAAATCCATCCCAGCTGTTCCACACTTCCCAGCTTCCCTGCAATAACAATCCCATGTCTATATCCCTACACCCACACGCTAGGATTGTGTTTTATTACCTACCCTGTACACTGAAGCTCATGGTGAAAGCACTTGACAAACATTAATTTCTCCTAACACCCCCACTGCAGGGCCATCTGAGACACACAGAGTGTCAAAAGAATGACTGTAAGAACCCAGACTGGGACTCGGGCTTCCCAAGCTCCCAGGCCCAGGTTCATCCGCTGAATTCCACAACTCTATTATAAAAAAAAAAATGAATAAAATGACAGATCACATAATGCTTCAAATACCTTGACACTGTCCTTTTAATGGCTGCTCTGAGTGCTGTGTGGATGGAATGTAATAACACATCTCAAGTGGCCTGGCCCAGAGAGCAAGCCTGGATGCTGCTTTTCCATTTTCCCTTTGAAGGATGACTGGCTTCCTAATGTCTCCCTAACTGCACATGTTCTGTGCTCCCCATGGTTCAACTCTTGAGTGCTGCAGTCCCCAGGTTAAAATGACCCTGGGCTTTATAGCACAGTGCAGTGGATAGGAAAACTGAAAGCAGAAAATTAACCTCTGGGCTTCGTTGCATATACAGTGGAAACTCAGCCAGTCTACAACAGTATGGGAAAAGCTTTGCTGCATCACAGCTAATTGATCCATCATCCAGTTCCATTGTCTGCAGATAACAAACACTTTGCTACCAAGCCAGGGAGGCATTTCATGGGTTGGCAGGTGGAAAGGAAAGTTCCTGAGTAGGAGCAACTAGAATCATATTTGCAAGAGCATTGCAAGGCACATACATATTTTTACGCTGAGCCATACTTTGATTATTGTTATGAAGTGCTCTGAGATGTCTGCTTGCAATATAAGTTAGGAAGATTGATTGATTGTCATCTGTAAAGGTCAGACAGCATCTTGTGATGCCTGCATGATCACCTGCTTTGCAAATGAGATTGTAAACCAGATTTTTTAGAACAGTGTGTATAAAAATACACATGCATTTTTTTTGCATGCTCAGGTACTGTGATTGCAAACTCCAGGTGAGATGTCTGTGCCATGCATATATATATATTAGGGCTGTCAATTAGTCGCAGTTAACTCATGCGATTAACTAAAAAAATTAATCGCAATTAATCGCACTTATAACAATAGAATACCAACTGAAATTTATTAAATATTGTGGCTGTTTTTCTAAATTTTCAATATTCATTTCAATTACAGCACAGAATACAAAGTGCACAGTGCTCACTTTATATTGTTATTTTTTATTACAAATATATGCACAGTAAAAATGATAAAAGAAATAGTATTTTTCTGTTCACCTTAGACAAGTACTGAAGTGCAATCTCTTTGTAATGAAAGTGTAACTTACACATAAAGATTTTTTACATAACTGCACTCAAAAACAAAACACTGTAAAACTTTAGAGCCTACAAGTCCACTCAGTCCTACTTCTTATTCTGCCAATCACTAAGACAAACAAGTTTGTTTACATTGACGGAAGATACTGCTGCTTGCTCCTTATTTACAATGTCACCTGAAAGTGAGAACAGGCATTCACATGGCACTTTTGTAGCCAGTGTTGCAAGATATTTACATGCCAGATATGTTAAACATTTGTATGCCCCTTCATGCTTAGGCCACCATTCCAAAGGACATCTTTCATGCTGATGATGCTTGTTAAAAAAATAATGTGTTAATTAAATTTGTGACTGTACTCCTTCAGGAGACAATTATATGTCTCCTGCTCTGTTTTACCTGCATTCTGCATATGTTTCATGTTATAGCGGTCTCGGACGATGACCAGCACATGTTCGTTTTAACAACACTTTCACAGCAGATTTGACAAAACACAAAGAAAGTACAGATGTGAGATTTCTAAAAATAGCTGCAACACTCAACCCAAGGTTTAAGCATCTGAAGTGCTGTCCAAAATCTGAGAGGGACGAGGAGTGGAGGCTGCTTTTAGAAGTCTTAAAAGAACAACACTCTGATGCAGAACTACAGAACTCAAACCACAAAAAAAAAAAAAAACCACCTTCTGCTGGTGGCATCTGACTCAGGTGATGAAAATGAACATGCATCAGTCCGCACTGTTTTGGATCGTTACCAAGCAGAACCCATCATCAGCATGGAAGCATGTAATGTCCTCTGGATTGATGGTTGAACCATGAAGGGACTTATGAATCTTTAGTGCATCCAGCACATAAATATCTTGCAACACCAGCTACAACAGTGCCATGCAAATGCCTCTTCTCACTGTCCGGTGACAAGAAGCAGGCAGCATTATATCCGGCAAATTGTAACCAATCTTGTTTGTCTGAGTGATTGGCTGACCAAGAAGGAGGACTGAGTGGACTTGTAGGCTCTGAAGTTTTACATTGTTTTATTTTTAAATCCAGCGGTTTTTGTACATAATTCTATATCTGTAAGTTCAACTTTCATGATAAAGAGATTGCACTACAGTACTTGTGTGAGGTGACTTGAAAAATGCAGTTTTTTTGTTTTTTACATTGCAAATATTTGTACTAAAAATAAATATAAAGTGAGCACTGTATACTTTGTGTTCTGGGTTGTAATTGAAATCAACATATTTGAAAATGTAGTAAACATCCAAAAATATTTAAAATAAATGGTATTCTATTCTTGTTTAACAGTGCAATTAATCACAATTAATTTTTTTAATCGCCCGATTAACCGCAATTAATTTTTTAATTCCTTGACAGCGCTTGTATAAATGCACAGATGTCTTAGTAGCTTTTTGCCTTGCCTATGCAATTATCACACTTCTGCACACAATCTTGCCCTGTATTATTGAATAGTCTTGAATTTGGATGTGTCATTCTAGATATTATCGTACTATATACAACTACACTGTTCTTTATCGTTCTGTACAGTAGTTCATTGTTCTGTACTGCATTGCATGGTAGGGCCCTCTGAGGAATGAATAAACTCCGTTCATGTACAGCACTGCTGCCTAGCCAAAGTAAAAGCATTTGCCAGCTGCTACGTAGAAACAGTGTATGTAGACAGGTCAAAATAAATATATGTATTTCAGATATACAATGTTGCAGAACTGACCACTTTTAATTAAATATTGAATTAAATGGCAAAGCACAAATTTCAAATATGGTTTAGGTACAGTACAGCATACATGCTCCTGTGTTTGTTCTACCTTATGAATTAACTGGCTTTATAGTATGTCTAGTAGGTCCAGTAAATACTGGATGGAGTTCTAGATGATTGCATCTAGGCAGTGGCAGGAGATGGCCTGGATAGACCTTTTGCATCTCTTATATCATGATTCGGCCATATTCAGGCCTCCAGCCACTTTTCAAGCATTAAAAGTAACTGCAACTTTTTTCAGGGGTTCTCAATCCAAACCCTCAGTTTCAGCACTGGGAAAAAGTAATGAAAAGGGCCTCCCCGACTGAAATTGTTCCTGCTGAGTAATGGCAAAACTTCAGTTGAATTCATTCCCTCCTTCCATAGCCTGTAAAGTTATAAAATTGACCATTTTTTCCCTCAGCTGAGACCTGTTAGACCATCTCCCTGGGGCTATGCACTCGCTCCACTAATGAGTGGACTGGATTCAGCCCAGAAAGGCCAAGCCCACCAGGGTTGTAATTGGTTCAAATGAGTTTGCACTGGCATAACTAAGAGAATTTGATGTGAGCTATTGAGGGCGGCCTGCCTTTTTGAGGAGGCACAAAACTACAGTGGGGTGGACCCAGGTGTTCTGCTATTGCTGACAGGTAGGTTGTGCCCTGAGGAGGCATTCTGTAGTTCTTTGGCACCATTTTGCATCAGAAGAGTTTCCCACTGGAATGTTTCTCTCCAGAGTGTGGAGAGATCCTAACCGTTACAGAGGTGTGCAACATTTGTCTTCACTTTAGTCTGAAATGACGCTAAATTTTGTTGTCACAGGCAGTAGAGGTCTTTGACCACTCAGCATCTGCTCTATCATGCTGAGTGATTCCCAGCCACTAGCACCACCCAAATAGAACTATGCATCGACCATCTTGCTGCCTTTATGTGTGTCTGAGTGAAGCAATGGGCTTTCCCCTCTCTCTCATGCCAGATGTCTCCTTGTTAAGGTGCCATTGCAGTCGCCCAAAATATCCCCTCCTTGTTCAGCTTACCTGTTTCCTGCTACCAGCTTATCTGCCTCCAACAGGGCACGTGCAGAGCCAGCTGGCTGCCCCTCTGCATAGGAGCCAGAGGGGGGACATGCCACTGCTTCTGGGAGCTGCTTAAGGCAAGCACCGCTCAGAGCCTGCACTCTTGACCCCCTCCCATGCCCCAACCCCCGCCCCAGCCCTGATCTCCCTCCTACCCTCTGAACCCCTCAATCCCAGCCTGGAGTACCCTCCCGTACCCCAAACCCCTCATCCCCAGCCCCACCCTAGAGCCTGCACCCCCAGCCAGAGCCCTCATCCCCCCAGCTTCCTTCCCCAACCTGAACTCCTCATCTCTGGCCCCACCCCAGAGCCTGTACCCCCAAGGAGAGCCCACACCCCGTCCTGCACCCAAAACCCAATTTTATGAACATTCATGGCCTGCCATACAATTTCCATACTCAGATGTGGCCCTCAGGCCAAAAAGTTTGCCCATGCCTGCTCTGGCTGGTGAGAAGCTGCCAGACAAACCAACACTCCAATGAGGGAGAAGCAGGACAAGAGGCTGGGGAAGCCTACAGAGGAGGAGTAGTGGGGAGTAGTTCGGGGAGCAGCAAGGGACTGAGAAGGACTGGCTCTGGCTGTTCCAAACAAGGGCCCTGAGCTGGAACCAGTGGAATGGGCAAGCCTGGGTTTCTCAACCTACTCCAGCCAGGGGCTTTTGGAGAAGGAAGTCTTAAACCCAGGAGACCTAAGGTTGCCTAGCCATGGCTAGAGTCATGGAACTTTGACCTCATCACCTGAAGGAGACAGAGACAGTTGAGAACCTGGCCAGGAGGGCTCAGGTCATAACAAGGATTTGATAAATGCAGAATTGGATGTGGTGACATAAAAGGATAGTGCCAGGTTGTTGTAGCTCCTTATCTCACCACAAAGGGATGCTAACAGACAAAGGTCTCCCGATTACAGCCCCCTTTCAAAGCATAAGAATTTATTTTGCATGGTCTCTGTAGTCGCTCCATAGCAGAGGGTGTACACAGTGGAGTCTGTAAAGGAGCTCACTGAATTCAGAAATTGATCAGTCAGGAGCAGCCCTTCCAAGTTTTTGTATTATTATATTATTTAGAAAGAGCCGGTGTCATAAATTTGTAGATGCTGTCAGCCAGACCCATCACCAAGTCTCTCCCTCTGCACTCTCGAAGATCTTAAGTGAGCAGCCTAGCAACTGCAAATCATATATGGTAAGAAATGGATGATGGATTAGAAATGATGATCCACAAGGCCCCAGCTGTTTTCCTTTAATGTAATCCCGTTTTTGCATGGCACACATAAAGTACACAGCGCCATTTCTGGGTCAAAAAGAGCTGAGGATGCCTCCCATTCCCCTGCTCCCACACAGATTTCCCCCAACATTTCATAACACTTCATTAAAAATAGGACACCAGAGAGAAAAAATAGTCCCTGTTAATTGTCTCATTGTGACACTTCAGTGACAGCTCTATCATTTCCACAAAACCATCCTCCGCACCAGGTGAAAATGAAATGCTAGGTTCTCGACTTCATAGACTCCATGTCCTTGACAGCTGTCAGTTAAGCCTCTGGCATCCACTCTCTGGTGCTACAGGTGGGCAGACTGTGTTCATAAGCATACGGGGGATTGAGGGAGAGGTGCTCATTGTTTCCATTTATCTCTATCTGCTTAAGGCTGGTTAGGGCACCCATCAGCAAAGAATCTCAGCGCACCTAGAGCAACACAGGAATCTACCACCAGACTCCCTCTGCCTTCTCAAGTTGTCATTGACATAAAAGAAAGTTAAGTTGGGTTCCAAAGTTAAATGCAGGGGAAGGGAAGATTTCATAGTGTTTAAGAAGTTTAGATGCTGATGTGAAAAAACAATGATGATAAGCAATATTGTCTCATGGTTCGATTCAGATGCTGGATCAAGGCTCTTGGGTTTTATTCTCAGCTCTTTCACTAATCTGATAAGTGACCTTGGCCAAGTCACTAGACTGCTCTCTGCCTCAGTTTCCCCAACTGTCAAATGAGTGTAATGGGCACAGAGCAGCTGTGAGGTTTAATTGGTTAATGCCTGTAAATCTCTTTGAGATCTATCTTTAGCTATTATTTCTGGGACTGAGAGGTCCAGCTATGATTTCACAGCAGGCGGTTCTGAGTTTCAGGTACCTCATCAGTAGCAGTTTATGGGTGGGTTGTTTGTATGTTTTTATTTTGTTCTGGGCAGCTCTTATGTGTTAAACAAAGCATGATAGACAGAGCAAATGAAAAGGGAGACAGTGTTCTCCGCTGGGGTCTATTCGTACTCCATAGAACACAGTGACATGGAAGGAAAGCACTGCCACACTACCATAGGCAGTGGGCCCAAATAACTGGGGAAAGGGTGGCATGAAAATGAGTGGGATGAGAAGACCTTGTGCTGTTATAACCCTCCTTATTGCCCTTCATTTGTTTGTCACTCTTTGCCATGTTATTTCCAATCTATTGTGAAAGCTGCTTGGAGGACCTGGCCAATTTTATTCCTATGTGGCATGTCATGCAAACAATAACTAACAAGTATCAAGTATCAGAGGGGTAGCCGTGTTAGTCTGGATCTGTAAAAGCAGCAAAGAGTCCTGTAGCACTAACAGACATTTTGGAGCATGAGCTTTCATAAGTGAATACCCACTACGTCAGATGCATGTAGTGGAAATTTCCAGGGACAGGTACATATATGCAAGCAAGAAACAGGCTAGAGATAATGAGGTTAGTTCAGTCAGGGAGGATGAGGCCCTGTTCTAGCAGCTGAGGTGTGAAAACCAAGGGAAGAGAAACTGGTTTTGTAGTTGGTAAGCCATTCACAGTCTTTGTTTAATCC
>NC_133775.1:90048867-90180878 GCF_003597395.2 Chelonoidis abingdonii
TAAACAAAGACTGTGAATGGCTTGCCAACTAAGAAACCAGTTTCTCCTCCCTTGGTTTTCACACCTCAACTGCTAGAACAGGGCCTCATCCTCCCTGATTGAACTAACCTATTTATCTCTAGCCTGTTTCTTACTTGCACATATATACCTGCCCCTGGAAACTTCCACTATATGCATCCGACGAAGTGGGTATTCACCACGAAAGCTCATGCTCCAAAACGTCTGTTAGTCTATAAGGTGCCACAGGACTCTTAGCTGCTTTAACAAGTATCAGGTTGTACTCCACAAAGATAACAGCTGCAAGTTCTTTCCCTAGCCAGTCTGGCCTCACCCTGCCTTTCAAGAGCTGTGTGACATGGCACGGCTCAGATTGTTAGCTCTTTGGATCAGGGACTATATTTTAGTTACATGTTTGCACAGCACCTAGCCCAGTGGTTCTTAATTAGGGCTTCTAGGCACTAGACTAGTCATAATAATTATTATTAATATTGGCCCATTGAATAATTTCTCTGGTATCGTGTAGGTGTTGATGAGGTAACACAGCATTAAAGGGGAGATTCACTCCTGGTAATAAGTAATAAGGCTGTAGGGGGCGCTGTTCAATCTGAGCTTGGAGAACCTAATTCCCCATTCATAGCCACACTTGGGCTGCACATAAGCTGAGCGTCCAGTGTACATCAGCACCTTGTGGGTAACCATGGAAACTCAACCTCGGGGAAAGAACTCTTCATGTATCTGGGGTGGAAGAACAAAAGACAAGGAGAGTCTGAGTCAGCTGGGGCTGTAGCATGCTCCTGAGGGAGTGCTCTGGAGACAGAAGAGAGGTTAATGAGCTGATCGCTGCAGCTCCCTTACACCATAATGGCTTTTGTGAGTGCTCAGCACTCCTCGAGGCGTATTTTGCTCATGGTAGGGGCCCAGTTGCTTGCCAGAGCTGTGTTTTTGAATTAATCTCAAGCCCATCTATAAGCCTAATAGGCACAAACTGGGACTAGCAACAACCCTACTCATTCAACCACTCCTATCCCCTTTCCAGGACTGATCCAGGTCCCCTCAGGGCCATCGGGATATCTTCCATTGACTTCAGTGGGAGCAGGATTGAGCCATGAGAGTCTGAAATAACAACAATGTCCTTGGCTTTGTCTATTTATTAGCTAATGGCAGCATCTCTTCAATTCACAATCAATCTAGCCAGACAGCATTAACGATGGCAATACTGTTAGTTTGAAATCTGAAGGGTTCCTGTGCGGAGGTGAAACAATAAACAGCACAGATTCCTGGCAGTGGCCTTGAGAAAAGGAATGTTAGCAACTCCCACTCTTGTTTATTTTCCTGTGCAGGCCCCCTCCAATGCGGTTTATCAAGCACGAGCAGATAGTTCTGGGGCATCCTGAAGCACCGATGATGACCTCTGAAAGTGCTTATATTACTGTGTATTGCGTTCACACTCATATCCTGTAATAGCTGGCTAAACATAGTGTTCTGACTTATTCTGTAACCACTTTAAGTGACAAAAACATAAATGGTATCAGGAAAACTGCCAGATACTAATATGCACCTAGATGAAATGGGATCATTTACATCACAAAGCAGCTTCTCAGCAACTTTGCTGCTGCTGTGCATTCTAGGTATGTCTGGTACTTCTTGGGTTTGGTTTTGATTATCAGCGTGCCCACCCTGGGCTAGGGGTCCTAATGAAAGCAGCCTTTGCACCCTAACACTTCATTGGCCATAATAATCTTGGCAACAAAGCAGGTAGAGAACTACCCACAAAACTGTCACTGCTCAATTTACCTGCAAATGGGAAGGGCACTCCTAGAGAGGGTGGGGTTCTGCTCATCACCGGCTTATCTAAACACTGCTCCGTCATCTGTGACTTAATCCTCACATGCCCCTGTATAGTACAGAAGTGTCATTAGCCCCATTCTATAAATGAGGAATAGAGATGTAGAGAAATGAGGGCCAACACTTTCAATAGTGGCCAGTGATTCTGAGAGTCTCGAATCTCAAGAGTTCAACTTGAGATGGGACAGGCTTGATTTTCAAAGTGCTGAGTACCCACAACTTCCATTAAAATCAGTGGGAGCCATGGGGCTCAGCACTTCTGAAAATCAGCCCCACAATATCTCAGCATCAGCAGCTGCTCACTTTGATTAACATTGTTTGAAAATTTGCAATTTCATTGACAAACTTGAGGTTTTTTGTTAATTTCCATCATTTTTTGGACCAGCCCTAGGGCCACCTGTGACCTAAGCAACTCACCCAGGTCATATGTGGAGTATGCAGCAGAGCCAGGAACAGAACTTAAGTCTTCTGAGTCCCAGTTCAGAGCCATAACCGTAATACCATTTGGTGTGTCAGTCAGTGGAAAGCTCACAATACTTTGCTAGCCTCCGCACTTCCATGGTGCTTGAGATGGACCTAACCCTGGACAGCATGAGTCATAGCTAATGATAGTAATATCTCAATGTATGCATCCCAAAACTGTCTTGTTTTAATTTGCTACTATAGCAGTACAGTATATGCATTGTGAGTCCTTGCTTTGCAAACTCTCAGCTATGGACAGGCAAATAACGCATGATCGTGAAAATCAGGTGAGACTTTCAAAATGATGAGAACCCTCCTCCACCCAAAAAAGCCACATTGGTCCAGGGTGAGACATGCCATCTCTGTAGTATCTAGAAGACTCCTTGTATCTCCAGCTTTCATAAAGGCATTTTCCCCTCATTAAACTGAGCAGTGTCTGACATAGAACAGAAGGCAGAAATTGAAAGCGTTTCAGCTGAAAGGAGATGTGTTTTGCAAGTGACACTTCAATAGTGCTCCGGTCACCTTGCAGTCTCATTGCCTTTTTAAAATGGAACCTTGAAATGATCAAACTGTGAGTTTGGAACAACAATCTTCCCTCCAACAGGGTGTAAGGAGACAATCTGTAGTAACAGAGTGTGAGCTACACGGAGACTCCAAGCATTGTACTGCGATCAAAGAAGATGGGGAAAGAAGGGTTCTTGTCCCATTCCCTTGTTGAAGGGCCTGCATGTCCTGTTTCTCCAGGAGGGGCTTTCGGTCTTCGAAGTGTTGCACGAGGGCAGAATGCATAGCAGAGGGAAATGCAAGGAGAGAGAAAACTACAGAGGGGAGAATATTGACTTGATAAATAATATCCTATTGAGCAGATTTCACAAGACAGAGTTGCCCGTGCCCGGTTAACCAGAATGGGTAATTACAGATGAGGTTAGAGCTTGCAAGCCCTTCTTCTGTCTGGAACACTAGAGGGGATAATAAGCTTAACATACTCACAAAGGCAGCCAAGGAAATCTGACCCCTTCTCTCACAGTTATCTGCGGTAAAGTAATGCGATTAGGTCCATAATGCGATTGGTGCCACCTGAAGCTTAGGCGTTTCTGACGTAGTGAGGAGGGTATTGACACCAGTCCTTGGTAATTCATCGAATTTCTGCATTAAAATGCCTTCTGTACTGAAACTAACAGGGAGTAACCGAATAAACCTCTTGAGTAAAAGGGGATTCATTGCCTGCGGAGGATTTACAGGGTACCATCGTTATTGAGTTAGCGGCTTTGGAAGCAGCCAGCTGCTCTTACAGGGCTTGAGCTAATAATGATACCTGGCCCTCATGTTGTGCCTTTTGGCTAAGGAATGTGTCGCACTTCACAACAGAGAGTTTCCATTTCAGTGATTGGGAAAGTGAAGTACAATGAGGGGAAGTGACTTGCCCAAGGTCACCTAGCAAGGGGCAGGACAGCATCCAGGGGTCAAACTCATCCCTACACCAGCACTAAGGCAGGATGTAGGAACAGAGGCAAGGTACTTGCACCTCCCCTATACTCCTGGGGGCCAAAGTGCAGGCTAGGGCTGCCCTGATTTGCACCTCACACCTCTCCATATCCCGTATGTTGTTTGCTGCACAGGAGAGTCTTTGGGACACATCTGCCTCGGCCTTGCCTCTTCCTGCCCCCTTCTTCCTCTGCTCCATATATCCACCCCCACACACTCCCTGCACTGGGGCATCTGTGGACAGAGTTGTCAGAGATGGCTCTTTGCGAGACAGGGGCATGCTCTTGCGCTGAGAGGAATTGACTAAGAGGGCTGTGTGATGCAGAGATGAATTCCTCTCAGGTCTCCTGTACCTCAGTTCCTGCTGTAATGATGACACTTTACTGTATGTCCTCTTTAATGGACTTCTCTATGCTCTTCATTCTCTCAAGGGATGGAGTATCTTTCTTGTCAATCAGTCATTGTGTGAAAAAGATGGGAGAAAGAAAGGGTGCTTTTTATCAGCCAGCTGTTTTAAAGGGATAAGTAACAGCTCTTTCATTAATGCACAAGGAACAGAGATGTATGTTAGACTGGATAATCCATATTCAAAGACTGGAGAGAGACAGGAAGTCTTTGCTGAAGGCTTAGCCTTCTGCATCCAGGTTAGAGAAGAGATGCCAAGATGCAGGACCTGGGTGTTAGGACTGACTCTGCCACTATCACATTCTGTGGCCTCTATCACATCATTTAGGACTTGATTTTTCAAACACTTTTATGCTTGCAAAAATAGGTACACACGCGTATGAATAAATTACACATGCAGATCGAGTAACTGTGAATAGCAAGAACAGTTACACATCTAACTGGCCACATACATGCACAGTTACCCAATGTACATGCACAACCTATGCCATTTTCCATGCCTTCACCAATCTGTACCTCAGTTTCCCCATCTGGAAAAACTGGGTAGTTATACCTGCCTACTTCATAGCTGGGAGGATATGAGAGTCTTTTAATTATTTTTTGTAAATTGCTTTGGGATCCTCAGAATGATGGCTCCATTGAAGTGGAAAATGCTGCAATTTGTAGTCACCTAAGGTCATTGTTAATGCAAATGCTTACACTTAATAAAAGTTTTATTTTTACAAAACAGGCTAAATCTAAGCAGAGTTTCTCCCATTAACGCTTTCACGGTGGATGCGACTCAGGGTGATCGTAGCCAGCAGGAAAATAAAGATCTTTCTAGACCTGAGCAACTTTCGTGAAGAATATTTCAATTATCCTGATAAATAGGAGTGATGCAAGCCAAAGGTTGTCAGTCATTGTGCAGCCTGTGTTGGATTCTTTAGAATGAAAGTGATTTGCAGGACTTCCCTTTTATTCCTTATTGTTTCTGAGCGCTGGATTTCGAAGCAAACAGGTTCTGTTCTGTCTGTTTGGCTTTGATCTTCACCTGGAGAGAACTGTGAAATGACGCATCAAACAAGAAAGAAAAGAAACCAGGGGAATAAAAAACACCTCACAGCAGCACTAAATAAGTTTAAAAATAGCCTTAACCAGAGAGAATATAAATGCTGGCTGCTGATGCCCCTGCTCTGGGTTAAATTGCTGTAAAATGAAAAACTGAATGGCATGAAATGCTAAAAGCTTCCAAACTTTAGAGAGCAGCTTCTCCTCCATAAGGGCATAAGAGCATGAGGCAACCATCCTCAGACTTTGTCCCATCGTACGACACCTAGAAGTATTTGAGGTGCCCCCTTTATAAGTTAATCAGTGTCATTATGATGGATTATACGGATACTGTGCTTAACATCCCACATACCATGTGATTTGTAGTGTGAGTACTACTTGTGGTTCATGGACCTGGAAAATACGGTCTTGTGGCTAAAGCATAGGACTTAGGAGGCAGGACATCTGCATGCTCTTCTGCTCTGCTGCAGACTTTCTATGTGATGTTAGGCAAGCCACTTTGATTCTCTGAGCCTGACTTTCTCCATCCTTGCTGCATGGATATTCATATTTAACTGAATCAGGGAGGAACGTCATTCACTAATTTTAGTGAAGGGCTTTGAGATCCTTGGGTGGCAGGCACTAGAGAATGGCAGAGTATGAATCACAGTTCCCTGTCTATTCATCAGACTCCTCTTTCCATCTCCTAGGTGTCTCTGGAACCCCTGTCATCTCTTTGCCATAATCACCTTCCTGGATAACTTACTCCATGTGTTTCTCATCCTGTGTGTGAAGAGTGCCAGAGGGCAGGATTCTGGGGTGTGCTTAGTTCATAGCATATAAGTAGCATAGCTCTTGAGGAATTCACTTTTGTAGGGGAACCTCTAGCTTAGTGTGGAACAGACTGAAATGATGCTACCACCTGCCACTGTGCTGCCCCACTCAAAGGGGGAGAGAGGGTATGGCATGGGCAGGGTGGAGAGGTATGGAACAGCACTTCATTAGCAGTGGAGAGATGGGCTGGATTATCTAACAGGCCCTTTCCAGCCCTGGACCTCACTCCACATTGTCCTGCATGTCGTGTGGTCATTGACACCAGTGCAAAGTGAGCATAAGACACTACTGTTTGATTGGATAGTTTATAAACTCACTTGCATTCATGATGTAAAGGCAATGGAGAATCAGGCCTTTTCACATCAATGGTTCTGTGATCTAGGCCTGAAAGAGGAAACACAGTACCACAGAAACATTTCTAATCTACCTAGAAGCACGTAGTCTTCCAGGAGAGCCTGTTCTGTGCATCCTGATAGCTAGATCAAAGAGGGGAAAATACTTAGGTACTTTCTGCACTGAACCTCCAGACTTTGAGATTTATCCATCAGCATCACTGGAGGAGGAGACTCGTCCGTCTGGTGTTTAATGTACTTCACAGGACTTTCTGACTTGTTACTATTTTGCACATGGCTGGCTTTTTCCTCCCCCTCCTTGTGTGTGTCTTGTCTGTTCACATGGGCACCCACTCCCAGATGCATTAGTATCCTGGGAACCCAAGACTGCTATTGACAGAACGTGAGTGTTTTATCAGTAGCTACTGATAAAGCACAGCTACAGTTGGGGAAGGGCGGTATTTAAAGGACACAATTACATTTGCAAACCCACTTAAGGCAGCTCTTTTAATATGATTCAAGAGCACTTGTGGCTGCTGCAGATGAAGGACAGGGATGTAGGGAAGAGGACAGGAGGATACAGTGAGGTGGAGAACTAGCTTTTCACTTACGCTTCATAATGTCACATTGGGACTAATTTTTGCAGTTAACAAAACCAGTGCATAATTATTGGACACGATTGGCAATTGCTGCTCAGAGGAAACCTTGGAACTGAATAACAGCTCAGGAGTGAGGTGCCTTGGCAGAGCTGTCTGAGAAGGTCAGGACTGGAATAGGAGAGGAGGCTGCTGGTTAGAATCAAGATACATTGAAGATGAGGGACCCAGAACTGTTGTGTTTGAGGTCAGGTTTGAGGTGCCTCATCAGAACAGGGTAGAGAAGAAGTACTTGGAACTGAAATACAGGGAAAGACCTTTTCCCCCCCATGCTTATTTTTAACTCCTAATGCTTTTCGGATACTCTTACTTTCACCTCTGTAACCCTCAAGCCTAATTCCGAAAAAAACCAGCAAGACAGTTATAAACAAACCCCGTATGGTGCCTGTAACAGGGTCAGCTGCACCTTGAGGGCCTTCTCTATTCTTCTCTAGGGCCTCACGTCACTCAGCAGCACCTGGTCTCGTGTCCCCTCTTTCAATAATACCCCTTCTTGGAGCTGGTTTCTTATTAAAGCCTCATGCAAAATAGTTCATAACAAAAGTCCCGACATAAAACTGATATATCACCCCCATGCAAACAGTCATTCAGATCACCTGATGTCTTATCCCTTCATGCCCTACATCTATTTTGAATTTTATTTTTATAAAAATTTTCCGGAAAGAATGCTCCCAGAGTCACTATGAAGTTTGGATCAATTGTAATGAAAAGAATATGAAAAAAAAGGAGAAATCTATTGCAAAGAGAATATATGTTCTCTGTATGTATAAATATCTCCTGTCTGTATGTTCCATTCTGTGCATCCAAAGAAGTGAGCTGTAGCTCACGAAAGCTCATGCTGAAATAAATTTGTTAGTCTCTAAGGTGCCACCTTGATAATCGACTGCTTCATGGCAGCAGCTGTATGGGCAACCCACAAGGTGAGAGGCAACTCTAGATTAATCCCTGAGTGGAGCGGCAAGAACAGCATTGGTCCAATGAGGTAACTATGCAGGACTGCTTTGGAAATAGTTGACATAATACAATAGCATTCAAACATCCCTGTGGGGGGAAAAGAACACCTCAACAGCCCAACACTGTGGCATTTAATTTCAAAAGAGGAACTATTAACAAAACGAGGGGGTTTAAGTTAAACAAAAGTTAAAAGGTACAGTGACTGAAGTGAAATCCCTGCAAGTTGCATGGGCCCTTTTAAAAAGACCACATAATAGATGCCAAGCTTCAATGTATACCCCAAATTAGAACACAGTAAAAGAACTAAAAAAGAGCCACCGTGGCGCTTAACCACACATGTTAAAAGAAGCAGTGAGAGATAAAAGGACTTCCTTTAAAAAGTGGAAGTCAAAATCCTAGTGAGGCAAATAGAAAGAGCACAAACAACACTGCCACTTAAGTGCAAGAGTTAATAGAAAGCCAAAAGAGGAGTTGAGAACGCTACAAAAACTCCAAGTTATAACAAAATGTTTTTTAAGTACGATCAGAAGAGGAAGCCAGCTAAACAACAGTGGGGCCTTGCGATCAATACAAAAGGTGTGCTTAAGCGATAAAGTCATGCGGAGAAACTAAAATGGATTCTTTGCTTCAGCTCCATGCTGAGGATGTTAGGAGATTCCCAACCTGAGCCGGCTTTGTAGGTGACAGAATCTGAGGAACATGTCACAGATTGAAGTGTCACATAGAGGATGTTTTGGAATTAATTGATAAACTCAACATTAACAAGGCACCGCGAACCGATGCAATCACCCAGAGTTCTGAAAGAACTCAATGTGAAGTTGTGAAACGATTAACTAAAGGTTTGTAACCTGTCTTTTAAATTGCTCGTTACCCAATGACTGGAAGTTAGCTAATGTAACGCCAATATTAAAAAGGGCTCTTAGGGGTGAATCCCGGTCAATATTACAGACCCGGATAAGGGTCTTAACTGATTCAGTACGGGGCAAATTTAGGTCGAAACAATAGTTAAGAATAAAATGGTCAGACAAAAAAACATATTAATTTCTGCCTTTTTTAAATGCAAGAGTTGTGCGGTTTCAACGTGTGACATTGAGCTATACTTTCTCAGTCATTGCTGTAAAGGGAAATCGGCTGAGTGCTCACAAGTTCTATAGAGTGATCTGAAGGGCATGGAGGAGCGAGCAGGGCACGAGCCAATTTAAAGGACAGGTTCAACCTTAGTTAATAGTTCACAACTTCACATTTGAGTTCTTTCAGAACTCTTGGGTGATTGCCATCTGGTTCCGGTGACTTTGTTAATGTTGAGTTTATCAATTAATTCCAAAATCACTCTAGTGACACTTCAATCTGTGACAGTTCCTCAGATTTGTCACCTACAAAAGCGGCTCAGGTTTGGGAATCTCCCCTAACATCCTCAGCCATGAAGACTGAAGCAAAGATCCATTTAGTTTCTCCGCAATGACTTTATCGTCTTTAAGCACACCTTTTGTTTTTGATCGTCAAGGGGCCCCACTGGTTGTTTAGCTGGCTTCCTTCTTCTGATGTACTTAAAAAACATTTTGTTATTACCTTTGGAGTTTTTTGGCTAGCCGTTCTTCAAACTCCTCTTTGGCTTTCTTATTACACTCTTGCACTTAAGCTGGCAGTGTTTGTGCTCCTTCTTATTTGCCTCACTAGGATTTGATTCCACTTTTTAAAGGAAGTCTTTTTATCTCTCACTGCTTTTTACATGGGTGTTAAGCCACGGTGGCTCTTTTTTAGTTCTTTTACTGTGTTTCTTAATTTGGGGATATACATTGAACTTGGGCCTCTATTATGGTGTCTTTAAAAAGGGCCCATGCAACTAGGGATTTCACTTCAGTCACTGTACCTTTTAACTTTTGTTTAACTAACCCTCGTTTTTGTATAGTTTCCCTTCTTTGAAATTAATGCCACAGTGTTGGGCTGTTGAGGTGTTCTTCCCCACAGGGAGTTGAATGCTATTGTATTATGGTCACTATTTCCAAGCAGTCCTGCTATAGTTACCTCTTGGACCAGCTTCTGCGCTCCACTCAGGATTAAATCTAGAGTTGCCTCTCACCTTGTGGGTTCCATACCAGCTGCTCCATGAAGCAGTCATTTAAAGTATTGAGAAATTTTATCTCTGCATTTCATCCTGAAGTGAAATGTTCTCAGTCAATATGGAGAGCATCTTGCTGCTCTCCTCTCTTCAGCCATCTCCCAGGAACCACATAGGCTCTCTGCCAGCTGTCATCTCCCACTCATTCTCCTCCTCGCAGGCAGCCCTCACTCATCAAATCTTTCCTCCCCTAGTGCCCAGGTCCCTTCTTTGAAGACCAATTAATTGGCCAAATTGGAGTGTGCTGATAAGGCACAGGAGCACTGGCCCCTCTCCTACTTAAAAAGCCAGACTCACCCTGTGACAAAAGCCAAACGAGAAGTGCTTCATTCCTCATGGAGGCTGTCCTTGTGTGTGTTGTAAAAGTCAACGAATACAGTAGCCTTTCCTACAGAGAGAGACCCTTTCTGACTTCAGTGGCACCAGGATTTCACCCATGATCTTGGCTTTTCAGCAAAAGATCACTTTGTGCTGTTAGAATGAAACTTGTGTTATAGGCCCTGGGCTTGATTCTGCCCTCACAGCAGGCCAAATCAGGAGTAACTCCACTGAAGTCAATGGATATACCCCAGTATAAAGCTGGTATGAGGAGGAGAACCAAACCCAGAGAGAGCAAGAGAGAAGGAGAGAGGCCAATTCAAAGTATTTAGACAAGCGGCAAATCCAGATAGGAGCAGGTACTGTATTGTGTGAAACTTGTATTAAGCAACTGTCACGGTTCAGGGCAACTGCCTTGTATTCCCCGCTCTGTGGTTCAGCACAGGTACCCACTCTAAACTCCCAGCTCCTCAGCTGTCATCTCTCCTGGTAGAGATCCATATCGCTCTCTTTCCAGACTGCATGTTTTTCAGCCTACACTGTGAATTCCACAGCAATTCAGACTGCCTAAGCAGGCCTGCTTTGCTTTCTCTTCAGTGACTATAACACAGTGTAACTGCCCACAATTATAAGGTACCACACAGCTTTTCCTAAGGAAGCACATTTATTTTTAAGGTGAAAGAATTACTGAGAACTTACTAATAAAAATACCTACACATATGCTAATAAGACTATCTAATGTCAACTCAGTTCCAACAAGAGCTCTGTTAAGAGTCAGTCCTTCAAACCTCACACAGGGATATTTCTGTACTCATAAGTTCATAACACCTTTTGCTCAGAACATGAACACCCATGGATCTGAGAGTCACACCTTTATACCAGTTGGGCCTTCGACCTTATCATTGTGTAACTGGTGACCAGCAGACACAGGTCCCTTTCTCAGAGCAAAGCTTCAAAAGGCTGCCTTCTTACTTAACCAGACATGGTATATTTGCATACCCCTCCCCTAGAGATTTTCTGGGATCCCCACTTAACTTTCAAAGTCTATTCTTGTCTGGCATATTGTGTCAGATAGTTCTTTTATGTGGATAACACTTCCCAGGGTTTGCATTAGTCGTGTCTTCCCCGGAGATGTTACATACAATCCCACAATAACACATAAACATTTGCATTTTAATACAATGAACTCCGAAAATACTTAAATTTAATTCCATAAGGTTTAACCTAATTCAGTAAGGGTTGTACAGGATATTGCAGGAAATCGCCATACCTGTTGCAGCAACCACTCAAGAGACTGAGGAAAAATGGTCTCTTAAGAGTGTTGAGACCTCTGCATGAACAGCTTAGGGCAGACAGTAGCATAGAACAGTAAATCATCATCTCTGACACCAGCTGTTATAAAGGCCTTACATAGAAAGTATTGAATTATGTGATTTGCATAAACCTCAAAACACAAATATTTAATAAAAGGAGATTTTCAGTGTATAAAAGGCCCCTTACCGCTCCATGCTGCTTTGATTCTGACAGTTCCCTTTTGAAGAGGGAAATAAGCACGGTCTGTTTATTACCTTTGATGGCTGGCTGGTGTTTCAGAATAAAAACTAAAGGTAAAACACAGGTGTGAGCCAAGGGCACAGTCTCCTGCGTGTGAAAAGTGGGGCTGCTTCTCTAGTGCCCCGCACCTTATGTCAGCATTTACACCTTGCAGAGTGAGCATTAAAAGTCTACCACTCTGACCTGGTGCCTTCTTGCACCACTATGTACAGGAGTAAATGATGAGAATCAGGCCCCTTGCCCCCCATGCAGTCTTCTCTGGATCCTCTTGGTCCTTTTATTGGAAAGTATATTTGCTTGCTCCTGCTTCATGACGCATTCTCAGTATCATGTTCCATCCTGATGGTTTCCACTCTGTTTGCATAAATATTAATTCTTACAGATCACTGCTTGTTTCCACAAAGGCGATCCATCTTCTCCTGAAGACGACCAGCGTGCCAGCCACACACACCACATTGTACACAGGGCCACTTGACTTTCTCGCTGCACAGCGTAAGAACACATTGTCTGGAGTGGCAGGTAGAATTTCCGCTCCCCATGAGATCGCAGCTGACATGGGGCTGTGGCAGAGGGTAGGTGGCAGAGGGCTCATGCCAGGATGTCTATTATTATTGCATGGTAATGAAGTACAGCATCACAGGACCTGAGAAATGAGACCTCTAGAACTAGGCCATCTTGTGCATACCACTGAGCAGTGCCTGCTCGCACCCTAAGGTATGTCTCTCCAGCGCTTTGCTTTCTTGTTATAAACATTGCTTCCATATCTTATTCTGAGCCACTGCCTGGCTGCTTCCATATCTTATTCTGAGCCACTGCCCACAGTCCCGCAGTGCTGCAGCAAGCCCAGGCACAGTGACACCATGCTGGTCCTTCTGACGGGTAGTACAATGCTACTCTCATTTTATGGATCCCTGGTCTTTTTGGGGAAGTGTCTAGTTGGAGGGAGCCTACCAACATACTCTAGGCCAAATTCTTCTCTCCTTAACACAACTGTGGCACTAGACCAATGATTTTCAACCTATTTACCCTTGTGGGCCACATCCACTACTACCCGTATGGCCCTGAGGATATTACATGAGCTGCAGCTCTGTGCTGACTGGGCCCAAGCAGCCCACGGGCTGCAGGTTGAGAATCACTGCACAAGACCATCTCCCAAGGCCTCTGACACTTCTCAAAACCTGGGGCTGGCTCATGTGCAACTGTTTCTATTAGTGGTGCTCAGCCTCACTGGAGTGCACGAGGCCAAGGCAGAGTTGCACTGATTCATCTGTCTGCTTTGTGTAGAGTCGTTGGATCCTTTGGTCCATCAGGAAGTAACTTTAAGGGGTTCTTCATCCCTGTAACTATGAGCACGTTCATTTCATCTCATTTATCATCAGCCTCGCTGTGCTTGGCAAGTCTTCCCACTCTTTTCTTCCCTTAGCTTGGATGTGTTTTGTCTTATGACTTTGGCATCCTCATTATCTAACTTACCACAGCACAGAGCTTTGCTTCTCGCTTCCCAGCAGGCACGCACAGCATAATGGCACAGGAGACATCTGGCCTGGTTTCCTGTTGTCTTCCCCCTTTTTACTTAGTCACTGGACATTTACTGGTATAACAACGTTGTTTCGTTCACAGGATCCTCCCATCTCCATGGCTGTGTTGGGGATTTTGCTTTGATGCCTGGAAGGAAAAGACAAGATAAAACAATGCATTTTTCCTCTGGCAGGGCAAGGATATAATGTTTGAAGACGACACAAGTGCCATTTCCTGTATCACAGGGTACTCCTGGAACAGAGAAGGGCTCACATACTCTCGAAATCTTATTTCCTGCTTTCTGACGTAACTGGGAACAAAATTAGCAAATTATCATTCGCTTCCACTCTCTGATAAACAGAGGCATGAGACCAGCTTTCTCATCCCCATGCAAACTCTCACACCCACACACGACTTCAACAGGTTTTAATTATGTCCTTGAGTTTGGAATTCATCATGCTACAGTCATGGTCACCTGACACACTTGGCTTGTGACACTGCACAAACCATCGCTGTGTGTGGTTTGGCCAGTACTGCCTCAAGTATCCATTGCAAGCTTAGCGAAAGGGCACAAAACATGCAAGTGATCAAGTACGAAAGGTAGGCCAGAGACAGACAGTCTTCAGCCAATTTCTAGCTCCTGCTACAAACCAGTGACACACTTCAGTGACTTCATGATAGCATCACTGTCTCCACAGGCCAGAGCAAATGCTATCCTACTCCAGAGGAAAGGTCATCACATGCACTACTCTGTCCTGTATAGAGGGGTTAAAATGATGTGTGACTAATTATGTACTGTCAGTGGGGCCATGCTTTGGAGAAGACATGAAAATGAGGTCTCTTTGGCCCTGCTCACAGTGTCTGTCCAGGTGGACGTCAAGGATCCTTCTGCATCTCTCCAGGAGCTGGGTAGTGAAGCTTGGCTGCATAACCCCCTCTCTCAGTACTATTGCAAGATCCAGCACTAAGAGAGCTAATCCAGATGCAGAATGGCAACTAGCCTGCCATCTATGAGTTACTAAGACCTAACTGATTTCTTTGGGATACACTGAGCACAAATTGGTGCATTAGAAAACCCAATTGTAGTCTCTTGTTTCATAGCATTGCTAAAAAAGCAAGCCCTTTCCCCACTTTGCCCCAGCTCAGGTTTTCCTCCCGGGGTGCTTTTTGTTAATAACATTTACATTTTTAGAATAAAGCTCAGCACATGCAGGGCTTGATCCACACCACTGGAGGCAATGAAGCCTGCCATTGACTTCAGTGGGCTTTGAATTAGGCCCACATAGCACCAAGGACCTCAAAGCACTATCCGGACATGAATGAACTGAGCCATGGGGTAGAGGAGGTGACTACTGTTATTGTTCCCATTTTACAGAGAAGGAGAATCAGGCACAGAGAGGGGCAGTAAGATGCTAAGGTCACAGAGTCAATCAGTCTGGGGTTTCCATACCCCAGTCCCAACCTTCTTCCATTAGGAGAAGACTATAAACAAACAGAAACATCAAGTGGCTCCTGGGACAAAAAGTTTCACTCCCCATCTCCCCCCACTTCTCTGCCCCCTGCACTTTGGACTTGAGGAAACTACTCTGCCGCAGCTAGTCAGAGCAAAATGTTTTCTGTTAAATCGCCCCTGCTGGGCTGAGTGGAAGCAGGAGGCTAAATTATGTGGCCCCCTCATAATTGAGTCCTTGAGTTGTCCTCTCAGCCATTGTTTCATTTGTCTCAGGACACTCCAACCAGGCTGTGAACAATTACCCGGATAGAACAATTTGCCTAGCTGCAGTTTCAATGATTATGGGAGCGCTTCAAAAACTCCTGCACTGCTGCTGGGAAAGGAACAGAGTGGCCTGATTGATCCTCATATTCTCCTTAGCTTGAACAAAAACACAGGACATTATTTTAAAATGCCTGAAATTATCCCTTTGGTATTTAAGACCCTGATTTGCCCCCAGCTGGAGAAGGCAAATGACACTAACCTGTTGTCTAACTAGAAAAGGACAAGAAAACTGCTGTTCAGAATAGCTCCTGCTATTCATTGATTACCATTATTTGGGTCCCTGCGGTGTGTACTGTAATGTCAGCTAATCTCCCCTAATTACTGGAGCGGCTTGGAGACTCACACAGCTCCGCCAACGCACCTCATTACTGCCCACCTGTACCTCCCTCTTATTCCAGTCCTGCTCCCCCATACAACTCTGCTAGTGCACTTCAGTAACAACCTGCAGCAACCCCTGCACTCCCAGTTCTGGGGATTCCCCTGCAGCTCTGCTGATGATCCTCAGTCCTGACTGGCAGCATCCTCTGCTCTATCACTCCTGAGCCTATTTTAAGGGGAGATTTTCCTTTCATACCCAACTCTGTGATGTGAGCATGGGCCCACTCAGGACTGTGAAGAGCTCCACCAAACTCGTTTGTCTTGTGATCCAAGCCAGGTTTTGCATTCACATATCCATAGCTGGAGCATTATCTCCAAATCTTCCAGACAGCATGTTCCAGTCGGTAATCCATTTGGGTCAATGGTACCATTCACTGCACTTAACTGCATGCAAACATACAGGAGCCCTAGGGCTTTGAAGGTAGCATATACTCACTGTTCAGAAAATCAAGTGGCTGAAAGAGCAGAGAAGAGAGAAAGCAGCAAGGAGAGGTTCCTGCATCTGAGGCTTTGTCTGTACTGGAGGTGAAGCACAGAAGGCACATCCCAGAGAGGCAGAGCAAAGGTGGCTGTAGGCCATTTTTGCAGCACCCAGACTCTGGACTGCTACAGGAGCTAGTGAAGTCCCCAGTATAAACAGCAGGCCTGGCATCACACTACAGCAGCCTATCCAGGGCTTTCTATGGGCCGCTCCATAGTCCAGAATCTCCATAGCAGTGTGTATTGCTGAACCATTCTCTCCTGCCCTGGGCATACCCCTGCATCCTTTACCAGGGCTTGTGAGGGGGGATTTAAGGCTGATTATAGCAGCCCTACTCTGTTCCTGTCCCAGGGGAATTATCCCCTGGCCCCTTGCAATGTCCATACATGCCTTGTACACTGCTGGAGTGGGGAACAGGATCTCTCCCTGGGATTTTAACAATCCATATACCTGTCCTGGTGCAAGCCCCTAGTGTAGACATGACTCCAATGGAGTGTAGCTACATTTGTACTGATCTGATGGGGGTAAAGGTATAGTATTCCAGTGTGATTTGAAACCAGGGTGAGCTGCACAGTATGAATCATGCAGCCCTGGTGTAAATCAGTTCTATGCAAAGGCCACATCTACACTTGGAGCTGGAGGCGTGAGAGACATACGCACGCTTGGGCTCGTTGAGTTAGCGTTATAAAAATAGACATGTAGCTGCAGCAGCACGGGCAGTAGTAAGCAGAGGCCAGGGATGGCTGCCCTGAGCACAAACCCACCCAAACCTCGTGATAACGTACTCGGGGCACCTAGCCCATACCACTGGTGCATCCTATGCTATCGCAGCTACACTACTATTTTTAGCAAAAGCTCGATGAGTATGTCTGTTAGAGATGGGAATCACACCCTTAGCTCCAAGTGTAGACGTAGCCTAAGGGGCTGCACTGGTGCAGCTGTATCAGTGGCTATAACCCCAAAGCAAACAAGGCCAGAGACTTGAGGGAAGAAGGGGCAATGTTGATATGGCCTGGGCAACAGTACATCAGTGTACAGTGGTGATCCTGAATCTGAGTGCGGGTGACATCCTCACACCACATGTTCTGGTTCAGGTCGTATTTTCCTTATGTACTCTGAGGTGGCACCGAGCAGTCTCTCTCTTAGGTGCTTGGCTGGCTGGTTCTGAAGGCAGGATCAGGAAGGAATTTTCCCCCAAGCCAGACTGCCACTGGCCTTGAGGTTTTTCTGCCTTCCTCTGCAGCATGAGTGATGTTCACGTCCCACAATTATATGGTTATATCTCAGTCATTTCTCTGCCATTGCAGGGGCCTAAGGCATTGGTGTATCTCAGTCTTTCCTGTTCTCTCCCTGTGGCACAGAATAGTTTAGTCTCAGGAGGGCTGTAGCACTTTGGTCTCATGCTGGTTATTGGGTGTCTTGGTGGTGTTGGTGGCCTGTGATCTAGAGGAGGTCAGACTAGAAGATCTGGTGG
Organism: Chelonoidis abingdonii; assembly: GCF_003597395.2. NCBI lineage: Eukaryota > Metazoa > Chordata > Testudines > Testudinidae > Chelonoidis > Chelonoidis abingdonii. The sequence goes on from NC_133775.1 coordinate 90,066,489, forward strand.
TCTATTCTGGCCTTAAACTCAGTGATTCTGTATGACTCTATGTACTCCATGCACACGCACCATACAATGCCAGGACATTGCTATAAGATAACTCCATGAGGATCTCTGCAGCACCACTCAATTTACAGAGCACCTGCCCCCTCCAGCTCATAGGAGAGCAGTGCTGCTATGAATGGATTGTTGTTCCTCTCTCTGTCTGAGGCAGTGAATATAGGTTCCTGGGCTGCTTTACTGTAATCCCGTAGGAGTTCCCAGAGTTTCTTGAACTCCAGGGCACTGTACAGCTGCTGTTGCACAGAGAGACAGCTGAATATCCAGCGGTATTTAACCCCAGCTAAGTCTGTCAATGGGCCCTGTACTGCAGTCACTTCAGTCACTAGAAGCCTGGGCAGACAGCTTGGAAAAGTACCTAAATGTTCAATGATTCATTCCCTTTCAGCCTCGCCAAAGATCAACATAGCTTTCAGGCCAAGGTAAACTCTTTGGCTCTGATGCAAGGAAGGAAAGGGAGGGGCTGGATGGATGAAATTTCCCTTCCTGGGCTCTGGACTCAAGCCGTCTCAGGAGATATAAATGAGACAGATTTGTTGGCCCCAATTCAGACTCCTCTGGCAAGAATCCACAGTGAACATTGCAGAGCTCAAGTACGCTCAGATCAGTGCCACACTGCCTTTGATCTGAAGTAGACAGGGCCAAAGGAGAACATACAGGCACCGAGTGGCATTCCATTATCTCTCCCCTCTGCCCGGCAGGAGCTGCCAGCACGGTGGATGTCTTCTGGCTTGAAAGAACAAGAAAACAAGATCAAGAGACACTGAGGCAAAATGTAGGGGGTGCCACAGCCCCCAGAAATGCTGCTGGGTGCATGGCAGATCTCTGAGGACCTCTCCATGTGGCTTAGTGCAAACTCGGGACAGGTGGGTTCTGGGCTCATCTAAGGTCCTTTCGCATCACTCTGATGGTGCAAAGAGCTCTTAGTGAGGATGTTAAATCTGGCCCAATCATTTTTCCACTCCCTAACCCTTGGCCTCTCCGTTGGCAATTTGGAATGTTAAGCTCTTCAGGACAGGGACCCTCTCTTCATATGCTTCTGAAACCACCTCGCACGTGCTTGGTGTTGTGTGAATAGAGGAACAAATAACAATCATGTCAGCACACAAGTGACTCAGATCCAATGCCCATAGCTAGTCTGTTACTCCTCAGCTGGCGAGTGCTCCACGGTACCACATGGAAGTCCTAAGTTTGATGCCCTTATCTGGTCTCATCCCCTAGGCTAGCCTGGGCCAAGTCCACTCCACGATTCCAGGTGAGATGTAACTGGTCTTAAACACTTGCAATGTGTGCATATCGCATTCTGTGTTCTTATCATACATCAATTGATTTATTGGTAGCTACACCAAAACCCCACCCCATGTGCACACACAAAACACCATCTCCCCCCATTGCTTGCATATATGCAGAGGAACTGGAAAAAAACATCTGTCTCAGAGAAGGAGGGTAGGGAGCCATGTTTCCCAAACAGTGGGTTCCGACACATCAGTGGGTCCCAGGAACGTTCCTGATGGATCGCCACATCCAGCACTGGATTCAATCATCACTGGGCCCTGGCCTAGGCAAACATACATTTCTCCCAGCCTGCTGCAGAGAGGAGGCCCCGGGAGGTGAGAGGGAGGTTGGGGAGCGAAACAGTTCTACACTCAACTCACGGCGGTGGCTGTTGTCCCGTGGGGCTGGGCTTGGCTCCCCATTCTGGGCAGTATGACCTGGCATGCTGGGTTGCAGTGCAACTCAAATTTTGCCTGCCTGCCCCTCATCATAATGGAAGTGTGGCTGGACCAAACCTGAGTGGCGCTGTAACCCTATGTGCCAGGTCACAACGCCACTCACTCAAATCTGGTCCAGCCACCCCCAGATGCGGGGTAAGAGCAGCTTGGGATCACTCTCTAACAGCCATCCTCAGCCCTAGGCCTCCCCTCCGTCCTGGGGTAGGTGTAGGGTTGCAGTGCCAGCGCAGAGGGTGCATACATTTAATGGTGGGTCTCAAAAAGGACAAAATGCAATTGATGGGTCACCTTAATTGAAAGCAGCAAACCCCTGCTTTGTAGGGACCCTTGCAGGCAATCCAGAAGTGGTGCTGAGGGGCTTTGAAGACAATCCTCTCCATGCTTCCTTTCACTCCACACAGACGTAACTGCTCTTTGCCATGCAAATCCAGCTGAAATACATCCGAAAGAGCTAAAAAAATGAGATTCTACAGCATTCCCAAGCAGCAAGATAAGAACGGCTTCTCTCTGCTTCCTTATACTTCATATGGGGAAGGCTATAAAGTTTGTAAACATTCTCATTTGGCAGCTTCATATTTACTTGGACTGTGAGTTATAAACTGACCCTGGAACCCTCTCTCCAAGAATAAGCTGTTTGTTATCTCAGCAAGGAAGCATTAAAGGATCACACAGGGGTGTGCTGCTTCTAGCATATTTCTGTTAGGTGTGATATACAGAGGTCAATGTTATTTCTCACTGTTTTGCATATTTATTACTTCATGCACCCTTTGTTACACATATGCATCACAGCTGGTTGTGGGCTTTTCTCAGGTGCTTTTGAATCATGATCTACTTTAATTCAAAGTACATTTTTTAAAAGTCTCAATGTAAGAAAATGGCCATTGTGTACGCTCACCGCTGTCCTTTACTGGATAGAATTAGAACTGCTCAGACATCAGTCATATGGTCCTACATAGCTAGTTGAGGTTTTCTTGTAGTTCAAGTGATCGGGGCCAGCAGTTCTGGAGCAGACAGGTCTGAGTTCTAGCCCTGTCATCACTAGGAGGTGCCCTGTGTCCATTTTGTGCAGCAGTAGTGACAGCCACAAAGCGCTAGGTGACCACAAATTTATTGCTAAATGTTCACAACCATATCTATTTCCTGGGAGTTTGATTTGTTGGAAGTAAACAGCCCAACATTACAGAGCGAGGACTATGCAATAACTAATGATCCCTTAAATATGCAAACCCAGCGCCTATGTTTCAGAGCAATATTTTCACCCACACTGTGCTAGAATCACCTTGGTGGGGTTACCTACTTGGCCAGGCCCCAGATATGCCCAGGTATTGTGACACCTTTAAAAAATATTCAAGTGTAGCCATGTTCACAGGGGCTCTCCACTGGATGTGCCCCAGTCCCAGCCATTCAGGAGCCTCTTTTGGAATGTGAAGTCTGGGATATTGATGTTTGCTCTGGACAAAGAATGGGCTGTTTGGCAAGAGATACCATGGCCATAAGTAGTCCCCTCAGGCACTGGGAGCTGATCAGATCACATGTGAAGTGCAGGGGGCGCAGCTGACCCTTCATTTTGTCTGAGAGACATGGGGGTTGGTGCCATACTTCACTCTCCTGCTGACCTCGAGCACTCAGCAGCTCACGCCTCAAGAACATCTGCAAAATGCCCTCCAGACAAGAAGCAAATGCCACTGAATTTCAATTGCACCAGTTAGTGCTGGGCATGTTCAGTGAAGGGCAGGGCACCCACAAGTGAGGGACAACACAAACTGTGCAGCTGTTGAGGTGATTAAAATCATCCAGGGGAAGTCACTGCCCATTCTGAGAAGGAAGTGCTGTTTCTGGGCAGCAGTCTCAGGAACTCATTTATCTTTCAATATGGCGCATAGATTTGTTTATTGAGCCTCTTTCCTGCTGTGATGTTGGACAGACACAGGTGGTATCTCGGGGTCAGCTGAGAACAGAGTGCCCATTGTGCTAGGCACTTTGCAAGCAGAGTAATAGACATCTCCTGCTCCAAGGAACTTATCATCTGTATAAGACACGGCTGGGTGGCATATATTGAATATATTTCAGTAGAAGCCCATATAGGTACTATCACAGGGTGGCAGGCCCTTCAATGAAAAAGAGGCCTCAGCTCCACCTGTTACACTGTTGACTTGCCTTCCCAGGTGGAAAAAATTAAGATGGGTCATGTGATTCAATCAGACCTTGGGAATAAATAAGGGACAGGCCTGGGCAGAGAGAGAGAAATGCTTCAGCAAAGGCCTGGAGAAGATTGCTGAGAGCAGCAAGACCCCTCCAGAACACAGTGAGATACCAGGATAGTGGCAGAGGGTGTTTAGCAGCCAGCCTCTGTGAGCCAGGGAGAAGACAACCTGGGGAGAGTTTTGGATCTTCTTGGGGGGAAGGATGGACTGCAGGTAGAAAAGCCTGGGAGTAGCTACTTGAAGAGCAGGGTGGGTTTCCAGCTAGAAAGGTCTGTAAGGGGCTCCTTGACGAAGAGTAGGCTGAGTCTTAAGAAGAGCCCCAGGACTGACAGAAAATTCCAGGTTTGAGTATGCAGTTGTGGTGATGGATTTTACTCTAGGACTTTGAGGAATGTTTTGAACTTTGTTATTTAAACCAACCCCAAGCAGTGGAGTTATTATTCACTGGAAGGGGGATTATTTCCCAGAACCTCAGAGGGAAACTGAGGCACGGCTGTTGAAGAGCCACCCCTAGCCACGAGGGAGTACTCTGGAGACAGTGACTCTATAACAAGCACCTACATAGACTTAACTTCCCCATCCCACCAAACCAACCATGCTATTTCAGCTTTTCCTTGCTTTCTGCTGCTTCTGTAGTGCATCAGGGCACTGAACAGTCATATATGCAGTAGTAGGTGACTTCAGACCAGGGAACAAGAATAGGTTGATGGCAAAAGAGATCACCCAGTAGTGGATTATGAGAAGGCCCTGGAGGACTAGAGGCCATTGATAGTTGCTTTGTGACACTAAACTATATGCACAATAGCTCTAGTGAGCCATGCTCTGGGGAAGCTCATTGGAGGTCTGCCCTAGAGTGATTTCCCCCAGGGCCACATGATTGCAGAATGCACTCACGTCCACAGACAGCAAGGTTAGGAAAACAGAGCAATGGATGGAAATTGCTAGAGAAGGCAAGGCCCCCAGATTCTGTGGTAGCAAGACCAATATAAGAACTTGCCTGGCTTTAACTATCCCTCTTCACCAAATCAGCCACATGGTTTCAGCTCTTCCTAGTTTTCTGTTCTATTTCCCCATCTGTTTTCCCACTGCCGCAGCTCTCACTAGTAAACAAGACAAAGGGGCTCAGAGCCCCCTATCTGAGATTCCATCACCCGGCAGTAAGATGGACAAGGCAGCTATCTCATCCCTTTTAAATAGAATGATTTCTAGCTGGTAAACAGGAAAAAGCCTCTCCTGATTAGCATAACCTTTTTTCAAGGGCAGTTCCTTCTTGAATTAACCTAGAAAACCAATGGGAGCTTGGAAACACCCTTTGGATATAAAAATAGCACCTAGGGAACCTGAAGTCAACCCTTGCTTTTGTATCAGTCGTTCCTTTTTTCTTTCTTTTCTTTTTTTTTGGGGGGGGGGTTGGGGGGAGAAGTATTTCCTAATCCGTTCCAAACCCGCTGTTACTGATTTTATCTGTTTCAAGGAAATAAGGAGCCACCCCAGGAGCTCTGACACTACAAGGACCCAACAAATGAAATAATATTCCACCTGAACTTGGCCTCCGGACTGGGGGAGGAAGCCACAAAAAGAGGTTTGATCTGACAGAAAGGAACATAAGAACAGTCATACTGGGTCAGACCATCTAGCCCAGTATCCTGACGTCCAACAGTGGCCAATGCCAGGTGCCCCAGAGGGAATGAACAGAACAGGTAATCATCAAGTGATCCATCCCCTGTTGCCCATTCCCAGCTTCTCGCAAACAGAGGCTAGGGACTCCATCCCTGCCCCTCCTGGCTAATAGCCATTGATGGACCTATCCTCCATGAATTTATCTAGGTCTTTTCAAACCCTATCATAATCAAAACAGTTGTGTATATGTTGATATAATGCCACCTAGTGGTGTTGATGCAAAATAACTATTTGCATAAAGATGGCAACTTCATCAACTACTCCTGGGGCAAGTCCATGCCACTATGAGCATGCATAATTAATGATCCATGCATATTAATTCTTTACACCAAAAAAAGCTTCTGCTGGAAAGCTGCTGCAGTCCCACCCTTTTGCTCACCAGAGGGCACTGTAGTGAAAGAACAGAGCAGCAGCTCCCTGTCAGGGAGGGAAGAGAGAGAGCCTGCTTTCTTCACAGCCCCTGTTGGGCCAGGTCAGGAGATAGGGGCTATAGGGAGACAGACAATGTGAGGCTGCTGGGGGGTCAGACAGGGGCTCATAATGGCTAGTGGGGTGCGACAGACTGGGGCAGGGGCTGAATGGGAGTGGAGATTCAGAGACACGGGGGAGAGGGAGGTGCAAGGTCACATGGGGATGGGGTGGTTGCAGAGCAACATAGGGACAGGGGTTGGCTGAGTGAGGGCATGGAGACACATGGGAATGGGGTAGGTGGTGCAGGGCCACATGGGGATGGGGGGGCGGGTGTCTGAATGGGGGTGGAGGGACACATGTGGACAGGAGGTGCAGGGACACATGGGGACAGGGGCAGATGTGCCTGACTGAATGGAAGAGGCTAGGGGTCAGCCAGGGTCTTCATGGGGGAAGCTCCCTAACAATCTCTCCATGACCCCCAAAAGATTCTGTTCCATACTTTTCCCACCCATACCCAACAACCCTCCAAGTTCACAACCAGGCTCCTTTCCAGCAATTACTTCCCACTTCCTCTGCTCCTCCATTACTCCTGACTCCCCCAACCCTTTGTACTGCTTCTGAGTGGTGTGGGAAATATGGTTGTAGTTTAAATGAATTATTACTCTGAGTTCTGTATTAATATGCCTAGTAAGGAATCTATTTGTCAAAAAACATTTAATGAACCTTTTCTGTTGTCTGTATTGTTACAGACATACTTGCTGACAAGTATTTTGAAATAACCAAAAATAATTGAAACTGGTATGATTATATTATGTTATTTTGACAAATAAGATATGCAGAATTTGAAAATATTGTGCACAGAATTTTTTCATTTTTTGGTGCAGAATTTTTAATGTTTTGGAGCAGAATTCCTCCAGGAGTAGCATCAACTCACCTACTGCAGAAATTCTATCATGGGATGGGAGTCTAACTAGAAAGTCCACCTGGGTTCTCCCTCCAATCCCCTTATTGTCTCCATTGTTCTTTCTTGGCTGGCTTAAGGTTAAGGTTGGTTGGCTGTGAATATCACAATGCCAATGGAAGTCCTTGACAGCAAAAAGACACTCACTTTGCTATGTTCCCAGCTTTTCTTTAAATATAGCCTTAGAATTCACATTCATCTTCCAGTGAATTTCAGAACAGTTGGCTCTGCAACTGATGGAATCCTGACCGGCATAATCCCTCTCTATAGGCCCAGGGGAAAATAATAATAGAAGGAGTCCTCTTCCATCACTCCAAGGCTAGGGATTTGGAGTGCGTCCCATAGGAGGAGAGATTAAAGAGGCTAGGACTTTTTGAGTTTGGAAAAGAAGAGACTAAGGGGGGATATGATAGAGGTATATAAAATCATGAGTGGTGTGGAGAAAGTAGATAAGGAAAAGTTTTTTACTTGTTCCCATAATATAAGAACTAGGGGGCACCAAATGAAATTAATAGGCAGCAAGTTTAAAACAAACAAAATGAAGTTTTTCTTCACACAGCGCACAGTCAACTTGTGGAACTCCTTGCCTGAGGAGCTTGTGAAGCCTAGGACTGTAACAGGGTTTAAAAGAGAACCTCTATGAATTTATCCAGTTAAGTTCATTAATGGCTATTAGCCCCTAGCCTCTGTTTGTCAGAGGGTGGAGATGGATGGCAGGAGAAAGATCCACTTGATCATTACTTGTTAGGTTCACACCCTCTGGGGCACCTAGCATTGGCCATTGTCGGTAGACAGGATACTGGGCTGGATGGACCTTTGGTCTGACCCAGTACAACCATTCTTATGTTTTTACTTCACCAGCAGATAATGAAGAGAGAATTTTTTTTCCTGCGTAGCGCAGACACAGAACTAAACAACTGGTGAATAAATAAGCCTAGAGGTTAAAGGATAAAGTATTTATTGATTTGTACAGTTAATCTGCAACCCCCATAAAGGGGAAAGTAATCACTTATAGATATAAAATTTATTGCAAAGAGGGTTTCATTAAACAGTTTATTGCTTATTTCATTGGGTTTTATCCATTGTTATCCTTCCTGACATTATGACTTGATCAATTTTACACTGCAATGCAGCCCCATATTTTTTATAATTTGTTTTAAATCATGCAGATGCCATTTGGCAAAGCTAAAATTAAGTGGGAAAAGAAGCATTTAGATGTAGAGATGTAATGAATCATTATGTTGGCTTCATCTGAGACCAAATAATAGTTCCCTCCAGCCATGGGATAAATGAGCAGGATTGTCGGATATACAGTGAGCTCACAAGGCTGTCTCACTTTTCAAACCCACAGCAGTGCAGGGATAACGAGCTGATATTCTAGATAAATGGAGATGTCAAAGCACAGCAGAATACACCATCAGCCAAAGACCTGTAGGGCCCAGGGCTAATTAAATATTGTTTTCAAATTTTATTTGGGTTTTATTAAAATCATGTAAGTTGTCTTGTTGTTGTAGACAGGGCTTTAAAATAAGAATGGAGAGATAATTTGTGACCAAATGTTTTAAATAACTTCTCAATACGAATTACTGTGTTTTCATAGACAAATTAGGATTCAGGTGGCTAGGTACTGTTTGCACAGTTGTTTGCAATAACTGCATGAATAGTTTTGGTAACTGCATGTGCACCTGAGACTACAAGCTAAGACTCTGGATTCCAATATTGAGAGGTTTGAACCCCAGGCCCTAATGTGTTTTTTGAGTCCTTTTATAGTAGTGCTGTAATTCCAATACTGGGAAGGATTCTTTCTTTCCATGATGTACAGAGCCCATAAAAGCTCCTTAGCTGGCCAGGTTAGAATCCCCCTGGCATGACCATAGGCTGCCCTCTGCAGGTGGTGATTAGAGGGGCTATGTATGGAATCCCTACAGTGCGGTTCGGAATCTCAGCGACTGTGTATATCGAACTGATGAAATCTCATTCCAGTACATCAGAGGAGGAATGTAAGCATGGAGAGGAAGACCCACCAAACAAATGGAATTAGTTTAGCTTCCCATCCAGATTCTTGAGAGAAGCAGCCTGGCTTCAGTATAAAGCCATTCTGAGGGACTCTTTTATCCAAAGTCTGTTCCCAATCTGAATAATTAAATCTACCTTCCGGTTAGAGAGAAGGAACAGGATGTACGGTGAGCTACCGTTCCCATGTCAACAGCCCTGAGTTTCCCATATCCTCAGAAGAGACACTTCCTGTAAGGCACCAGCTCTACGTTTAACGCTTATTTGCTAATCTCTGCCATTCGTGGAGCACGCGCAGGGCTGTGCTGATGCTGAATAGAAATTAGCCTGTATTTATACAGCAGATGTGCAGCAAGAGCTGCTGGAATCTATTAGTTAAGCAAATAAGGAAAGGCTGACTTTTAATGAGCACAGCTGAGGTGGCACAACTGACCCAGTTTCCAGTCATGGGACCTAACACCTTATCTAAATTGGCCCTGTCCACTAACTACTTTTGCCTTTTTTCTCATCATGTGTTTTTCCATGTTGTACTGTTCTGGCTCAATATTCTTGACTAGCCCTTCCCCTCTACTGGATGTACTGCCAGAGCTTCTCCAATGCATGCAATTATGTCTCCCTCAAGTGGCTGCAGCCTGTAGAAGATATAAACAAAGTCACCACAGCTAATGTGGAATTTTCTTTAGCTCCAGAAATAGAGTCCTGGGAGCACAGAATCTTAAATCTGGCCTTCAGTGCCATGTGTGCCTGTTTAGGTTCCCTGCAGCCATGGACTCACTACAACAGGAAGGTATAGACAGACTGAGTGGCAATGCTACAAGCTTCCGAGAGGAAGGGAGATAAGAGTACTGACCCAAATACGTGACCTACAGGGATAAAGAGAACAGGGCAGCAGCCTATAAGTCTCATGTGATGCACTTTGGCCCAGTTGTAGTGTAGCTCTGACAGACCCCAGTCGTCAGCGGGCAGGATCAAACAGGACCTCTGGAGCTTAGTGCATGACCCTCTACAGCATGAGCTAAAAGACAACTGTCTGTTAGCTAAGGCTGTAGAGCAGACTCATTTAACTCTCTCTAAGTGGTCTCGTGACACTAGATGGAACAGAACACCATACCCAGGAGGTGTGTGGGTTACATACTTCCCCTAACTGAGGAAGCACATCCCAAGCTTCAGAGACTTCTCAGTTAAAATCCCAGATGAGCCCCCACTTATAACACCAACAGACGGGTTGTTGGCAGGCTGAATCAAATCGGGGACCCCTGGAGCTTAGTGCATGAGCCTGTACCCAATGAGCTAAAAGCCAACTGGCTGTTAGCTAAGGCTGTAAAACAAACTCATTAATCTCTCTCTCTAAGTGGTCTCAGTGCCACTACATGGGAGAGAACACCACACCCAGAAGATGTGTGGATTACAATAGGTCTGTCAGTCAAGTTAGAGTGGTCCACCTAAAATTTTAAGTGCTCCGTGTGCTGCTGCTGCTGCTTTGGAATCCTCTATAGAAATGCGCTCATTCCTTAATGGTACTTTTCAAAGTGCCACACTGACCTTTTGTCTGCCAGGCTATTCTGCTGTTCTGGAGTCCTGTGACAGGGCTCCCTCACCTCAGGAGTACCTCCTCGTGGCCAGGTGCTGGACAGAAATTCTCTCCCATATGGCACTCCCTGCCATCGGTTGTTCTGTCACTATAATATTCTCTCTTCCCACAACCTGGCCCTCTGGCCTGGTCATGCTTTAGGCCCTCCCCTCCAGGGTAACAGAGTCAAAATAAGCTACCGTCCAGAGACTTAACCACAGGTCTTCCATCTGTGTCTGGGCTCCATGATCCTTACCTCAAGGGGTTTCACCCCACCTTCCTTGGTGGCTGGTAGAGAACCTAAGGTCTACTCCCTCAGACTCCTTGCTGCCTCCATGGACTGCTTCCTAAATCTTCTATCCCACAGAGAGTGACTGCAGACTCTTCCCCTGTAGCCCACTTCTGCTGCAAACTTCCTCTTTATACTAACCAGCCTGCTCATGCCTAGCTGGGCTTCATGATCATTTAAGCCTGGCTCTCCCCCCAAGGAGAATCAGGTTACATAAATGGCTTCTCAGGCCCACATTTAACCCATTCAGGGCCTATATGGGCTACAGACCCTTTCACAAGCCCCTTGCTAGAATGTGCATACTAGGCATATGTAGCCTGGGGCACTGGAGCAGCTGCCTCTGCATGGAACTTTCACCTAGAAAAACTATTTGTAGTGTTAGCAGCTGTGGACATGCCTTGAGGGAAAGCACTATTCAATTGTGTTCCTGCAACTTTTAGCCTGCTTTTCCTCTCCCTGCACACTCTCCATTCTGCTGCACACCTGCTGCCATGTCTTAGATTGTAAACTGCTTTGGGAAAAACCTTTGAGGAATTCTTTGAGGAAGTCAACAAGCATGTGGACAAGCATGATCCAGTGCATATAGTATACTTGGACTTTCAGAAAGCCTTTGATAAGGTGTCACACCAAAAACGTATAAGCAATCATAGGACAAGAGGGAAGATCCGCTCATGGATCAGTAACTGGTCAAAAGACAGTAAACCAGGAGTAGAAATAAATGGCCAGTTCTCACAGTGGGGAGAGGTGAAGAGTGGTATCCCCAGGGATCTGTACTGGGACCAGTGCTGTTCAACACATTCGTAAATGACCTGGAAAAGGGGGTAAACAATGTGGTGGCAGAGTTTGCAGATGATACAAAATTATTTAAGATAGTTAAGTCCAAAGCTAACTGTGAAGAATTACAAAGGGATCTCACAAAACTGGGTGACTGGGCAACAAAATGGCAGATGAAACTCAATGCTGGTAAGTGCAGAGCACATTGGCAAACATAATCCCGACTATACATACAAAAATATTGGATCTAAATTAGCTGGTACTAATCAAGAAAGAAATCTTGGGGTCACTGGATAATTCTCAGAATAACATCTGCTCAGTGGACAGCAGCAGTCAAAAAAGCTAACAATCCTAGTAATCATTAGGAAAGAGATAAAGAATAAGACAGAAAATATAATGCAACTGTATAAATCCATTGTACGCCCACATCTTGAATATTTTGTGCAATTATGGTCTCCCCATCTCAGAGAAGATGTATTAGAATTGGAAATGATGCAGATAAGGGCAACAAAAACTATTAAGGGTATGGAAAAGCTTTGATATGAGGAGATATTTATCCTGGGACTGTTCAGATTAGGAAAGATGACTGAGAGGGCGGATATGACAGAGGTCTGTAAAATCATTAATAATGTGGAAAAAGTGAATAAGGAAGTATTTATTCTTTCACATAGCACACAAACTGGGATCACCCCATGAAATTAACAGGCAGCAGATTTAAAAGGATTTCTTCACACAACTCACAATCAACCTGTGGACTTATTGCCAGGGGATGTTATGAAGATCAAATGTACAACTGGGTTCAAAAAAGAACTATATAATTTTATGGAGGAAAGGTCCATCAATGGCTATTAGCCAAGATGATCAGCGATGTTGTGACATTATACCCCATATTCTTTATGCAAATATATTTATGGTCTGGATATGGCATAACTGAGACTTATTTTTTTTGCAAGATGGGTCTTGTAAGGTATCATGAGAGAGGTTAAACTTATTGAATGTGATTATCCAATTTGTATCATTTCTGTATCTAAAGTTAGGAATATTGACTATGTAACAATTACAATTGTTTATGTATTTGGGAGACCCTCACCAGACGATGGGCCATTAGAAAGAAACAATAAGACTTTGAAGATACTAATCTCTCTCCTTCCTGAGAGGCATCCTAGAATGTAGCTGTGACATTACTAGGTCAGGTGGTCCTGTCACCTGGTACTAAACACCATTTTGGACTTCTAGTAATTTTCCACTAAAAGGAAGGGGAGGTCAAGACTGGGAAACAAAAGCTTCCCACCTTATGTAAACCTTATTTAAGGCTGGGGAGTAAGGCAAACAGGACTCTTCTCCATTGCCTTCCTGCCCAAGAAGAAAAACTGCTTAAAGTACCTGATGAGACAAAGGAACTGAGTGGTGGGAAAGGCAACGCTGAGTCCAGACTAAGACAGGAGTTTAGTCTGTAAAGAGAAATAACTGGAACTCTAAGCCACAGAAACTGCAACTTGTCTAAAACCACATTTTTAGAGTGAGAAATTACTTCTTGAAACCAGTATCTTTAAGATCTTAAGAGTAGTATGCATGTTTTGTTTTATTTGCTTGGTAATCTGCTTTGTTCTGTTTGCTATCCCTTATAATCACTTAATCTGCCATTTATAGTTAATAAACTTGTTTTTGTTTATTAAACCCAGTTTGTGCAATTTATAATGGGGGACAAGAAGTTGTGCACATCTTCCTCCACATTGAGAAAGGGGTCGAATTTATGAGCTTATGTTGTATAGATTTATTTACAGCGCAAGACAATATTCTTTTGGCTGCCCTTTTCAGAGGGGAACTGCACTGAAGTTCTGGGCCATTTCTTAGCTGAGTCTTCTCATAGAGAGCTGTTTGCAGACTATGTGAGTCTACGGCTGGTGTGTGTGTGTGTGTTGCCAGAGGCTGAAGAGCCTAATTCAGCAAAAGTAGGAGAGGGATCGCAGGCTAGTGGGGCAGGCAGGATCAGTGAAATCTCAGTATATCAGGTGGCATCCCAGAAGTGGGGGTACAACCCGTCACAGATGTAAACCTATGGTTCAGGTGTCCCTAAACCTCTGACTGCAAGAAGCTGGGACTGGACAACAGAGGATGGATCACTCGATAAATTTCCCTGTTCCTGTTGCCCTCTGAAGCATCTGGCACTGGCCACCATGGGAAGACAGGATACTAGGCTAGACGGACCACTAGTCTGACCCAGAATGGCCATTGTTACATCTGTGCAGAGCTCTACTCAGTGCAGCTTCAGCCTGCTGGGGCTTCTTGGCACTTCAGTAATAATGCTAATTGGGTGTTTTCTGGTAGTACCTACAGTGTGCTAGAGACTGACCACATTCAAAAGAAGACACCATTCATACCCCAAAGAGTCTGTTAGATCCCTCCACAGTCTAATTTGAGGAGTAATTCTTGGATGCAGTGTCACAAGAGCTGCCTTTCAGAGTCCTAGAGGGATTAGAATATCACTTGTCTGCATTACTGGAGCATGGAACTGCAGTGCTCAGGTACCATGGCAATATGGGGCCCATCTAAGTATCTACTGTAGATAAATAGAGAGATCAAATGTCTGAAGAACAATATTCCCGTTTTGTACAGAGCCTAGCACAACAGGGCCCCTACTTAACTGGCTTCTAGGTACTACTGTAAATAAATGGCAATAATAGAAAAAAGGTGCTTATGTGACAAATTACTTTTGGGCCTCTGGATAGACAGTTGCCTGACTTTTGCTGAGAGGTGGGGGGAGAGAAAATCATTATCAGCCTTAACTTGGTCTCAAGTATTTTTTCAGGGGTTCAGTTGTGCTCCTTCAAGTTTTTACTTGAATAAAGAGTTAATTTCATTCCCATTGGGCCCATTTCACAATCTGTGTACAGGGCTAGCAAGCAGTAACATCAGAGTTCACATCCCTACTCCTTTACAGACCTTGGCTCTCAGCAACAGCGACATTATGACTTGCCCCACAGAAGAGGTTGGGAGGGGTGGCTAGTTACTGTTTAAGCAGTGCTCTGAAGATGAACGTTTGACAAGGACTAGACAAGTGCTACTTAGTCTTATTATTAGCCATCAACGCTCCCTTCTGCAAGTTCTAGGATTATTAGCCTGGACCCCTGCATCAGGTCCCTTCTTTAAGACCGGTATGAAGAAATGAAATTGAACTGGCAGAGGAAAGAGAGAACCTGCTAGTTCCCATTGATCCACAGCAGTGTAGGGAGATGGATAATTCTTTGATCAAAACTCATCTTCCTGCTCTGAAAGTAGGGTGCAGGCAGTTCCACTGCATTTCTTTCATATCTCGGTCTATGTTGGCTATTTGCTTGCATTCACTATTTATTCATTGCATATGGAAAGACCTAATTAGCCTTGGCAAGCTGATGGCATATTGCACTCCGTCTGGGTGCTCAGTGCACGCTGCTTACTCTGAGAGAGAGGAGTGATGAAAACTCTCCGTGGTTCCTGCTCAGATCATGGCAAATGCAATAGAATTCTTGGACCAGCCAGTCCAAGAAAACTAGCTGGTATCCAGACTGATTCATTCGTATTCTTTGGAACAGAATAGTCTGAAGGTTTCATCGTTGTTATACTCACTGAGCCAAAGATATCCCTGGTGGAATTCAGTAGAATCTTGCTTGGGATGAATTTGGTCCCATGTGGTGGCTGTACAAAGTTAATCTTCCATACAGTGATGTGCTGCCAATATTCTATGGGTCTCCAACACCCTTTTTCCCCCATAGCCTGTGTTTCAGGATCAAATGTGTTTACAGACAGCAGGGGTGAAACACAGCATAATCTATTCAGTTTCCCATTTAAATCAAAATGCTCTCCCATAAAGAAAAGGAGAGAGGCAACAGCGCTGGGTAAATAAACACTTATTAAAGTGCCCTCTGAAAATGTTTATGCTTTGTTCCTGAAAAGCATGCCGAGTGTATTGATTGTGTAGCACTGTTCAATGGGGTGACTTGGAACTGGGAGTGAGGGGAGTTTTTAGGGATGGCAGGAGAGACTGTCTCTCTATCCCACCACAATTTTTTTTTAATTCCTGTCATTTTTGGTCCAATCAGCTGCCTAGCAAAGGGAAAAATTGTTCTTCAGAAGTATGGTTCTGAGCCCAGTGATCAGGCTGGTGGTTCAGGGGTATCCAGAAGGGGAGTAGAGTTGCCACCTATCCAGGTTTCCCCAGGATTGGCCCTGTTTTGAGGTAGCTGTCCTGGGAAATCTGTCCAGCTGTTCAGTACACACTTGCAGCTGTCCAGTTTTATGGGCTCAGGATCATCCCAGATGTGCTGGTTTTTTGTACCTCAGAGGTGGCAACCTGAAAAGGAGTCACTCCATCACAGGCAGCCCACTTTGCTTCTTTCCTCCAGCACAAGTCTTGGGACAGATGGCAGGTGGCTGGTCAGCCCAAAATTGGATTAACTTTTTCCCCCCTCTTCTTTCTCTCGTCAAATCTATTCAATTCTTTATTTGGATTTAATGTTCTCTTCAATTTAGTAGCTGAGTTTTAACGAAGGGATTCCCATGAGAGATCCCCCCTTCCATCTACCGTGCACAACATGCAGATCTCTTTTCTCAGCTGACAATTTACCCTTCTTTAACTCAGTGTATCACTCTTCAGCTATCCAAAATTTCTTTCTCTTTCACATCCTTCAGTCTCTCTACCTACTGATCTGTCTCATTCTTCCACTGGTGTGTTCTCTCTTCTCCATCTCCATTTCTCTATCCATTTTTCTCACTCTTTCACATCCTGCCTCATTCTTCTTCCTCATCTCTCTCTCATTCCTGTGCTGTCTGTCTGTCTCTCTATCTATACACGTTTTCTCCACCTCCTGTCCGCTGCTTATTTTTCTCTCTCCCTTTTCATCTTTCTCTTGCTCACTCACTCTCCACTTCTCAGTTTAAGGCTGATCCAAGTATGTCTCTCAATATTGTCAGCCACCTGTTACTGTTTTATTTAGAGCAGGTATGTCAAACAGCCCACTTGATGTACGTATGTAGCCTGCAGGACATATTCAGTTTGTCCAGAGTCTCATCTTTTGTATTTAAAAAAAAATAAATGTATAGTACTCGTGGTTACAGAGGAAAACCTTCCAAATGTAAACTGAATGTCAGCTGATGTAGCTAAGCCTTCCTGAGTCTGCAGCCAGTCTTAAAAAATGACACTGAAATGTGAACTTCCACTGAAATGTGAACTTCCAATCTCCTATTAATCTCATTGGAGTACTGACTCCATAGCCCATGAGAACACTAAAATGATCAGCAATGAAAGAATTAATTGCCATTGAAGTGTTCTCATGGGCTGTGGAGTCAGTACTCCAATGAGATTAATAGGGGTGGGAGGGAAGACCATGAGAAGGTGAGAACTGGGAGTTCCTGCAGTGAAGGAAAGGTAGAGGGAAGACTAGAGCAGACCCTGACAAGAGGGAGAGAAACAGAGAAAAGAGAAGAAGGAAGGAAGAGAAACAAAGAGCAGTTTGGCTTCTCACTCACTAGCCCACTGAATGACCATTGACCACCTGTCTCCAAAAAAGCAAAATACTGAAGACTTTGCTGACTTTTGACTTTCTGGGATATATTTTCCTCCCCCAGAATCAGGTGCTTTGTTCTTGTAAATAGCCTCTGGGAAAGCCTAGTTTCTTAGCCTTTTATTGGCACGTTACTTGCCCCATATTGCTAGCTGCATGCAGGGGGTAGCTTCCTTGTGTGACACTGACTATGACTGAGCTGCTCAAAGCCAGGCAGCCATAGCAGCATGAAATGACTCAGCTTATTTTGACTGCAAAAGATTTTTTTATGGTTAGTCTTTCCTTTAACTTTGTCAGCCTACTCTTACTGCTAAATGTTGTTTTACAAGTGGAAACCCCTCACTATGAGGCTGCTGTTTGGCTGGACTGAGTTTCCCACATAGGCCAAGGTAGCAGGGCAGCTGTGTATCCATTATACCAGTGGGAAGTCTCTCCCTTCACCAAGGCTAAATACACTTTGGACTCTTAAATAAGAGTTTGGATCCTGTGGGAAACTTCAACATTTGTGGAAATATTAAAACCCCAACTCCCATAAGGTTCCGGCTCCAGGGAGTCTCCAGAATTGCCACCAAAGGTTTGCCAATCCTCCAGGATTGTCCGGGAGTCTCCAGGAATTTAAGTTTAATCTTTCATTAGAGATTATGTCATGTGATGAAACCTTCAGGAATACAGCCAACCATAATTAGCAACCCTGCTAGGGTGCTGGGGCTTTTGGAAGAAAGAACAGTGCATAATTTGTAGCCAGTCCAAACATTCTTTGAAGCCAATAGGAGCCCTCCAGTTGACTTATGAGATTTGGGTCAGATCCTTATTTTGGAACAGTAACTTCACCTATTGCCCCAAGCTTTTGGGGAAAGCAGTGAAAGTGGGTTGTGCAAAAGGCATCTGTTTCTGTCTATATTTTGTTCAGCCATTGCTGGCTATGAGGTTAAGCTGGTCGGGGAAAATATCACACTTTTTTTTTTTTCCCCAAATCCCTTCTCTCCCCACCAGTTTCTTCCCCTAAAAATTGAAATGTTTTAAAACTTCAAAATTTGAAACATTTCCACCAGCTCCTTGGTTGGATGAAACAACAGAAAAGCTATGGGAATGTTCCACATTTTGTTTTTAAATTTCAAAATTCTGAATTTTGAAAATATTTGGACCATCTCCCCCCTCTGGGATTTGTAGAATCCCCCAGGTTAGAAGAAACAGAACTCAGGGCTTTTATCACAAAGTGCACCCTTGGCTGAAGCTGCTGGACACACACAGACACTTGTACTCTCTGAGTCTTTACTCTGCAGATGGAGACATACAGCCTCTGCTGTACAGTCACTGCATAGGGACTTCCTAAATCATTGCCTGGATTCAACAGCTGTGGAGCGAGATTGCTGTTACACTACAGGTTGCAGGTGAACGTGCTGAATTTAAATATCTGCCAACGTCATCAAGGGGCTCAGGCAGTCCCCTTTTTACATTTTTTGTACAACTTGAAATATATAAAAATAAAGAATGGTATAGAATTTACAAAAGATAAGAGGAAAAAATAAAATCCTATTTTGGGCTAGCCAACACATGCACACTGATGCAGAACCTATGCTGAAGTAAAGAAGCAAAGTAGGATGAATCTTAACTCTAGGAAATTCTATTATCAGACCATTTGTGCCCTATTTATTAGACTCCCTTTGTATATTAAATGCCATGTATCTATAGTGGAGTGCCCTGCATTAGAATGTGAAATCCCTTCTTTAGTTTCCTGATATTCACTCCCATTGGATATTTATCCCACCCCTCACTAGCCAAATAGGCAGCATATTTAGATTTTTAAAAAACCCACCAAAATACTGAAAAAACAAGATGAGGATGCTGAAAGCAGCAGGAAGGGTTGATCACAGGCATCAAATGTATGGGCTGGTGCTACTGACAATGTAAATTAAGCTACCAGTATCAGGAATCTCATCCTTAATGGTAGGGCTCATATCAGCTCAAATAATCCACTCAGTGAGAGGTGAATGAAGCAGGAGGCAACCTAATCAGAGGAAGCACAGTACCGCACTCTAAATGCTTTGAGAGATGTAATAGATATAAAATCATATGCTGGTCTGAATTAGGACTGTTCCTAATTGGGAATTTGTTTCATATATTTAGTTACAATAATGGTTCTCAACCTTTTCCATGCCCATGTCCCTGTCCCTATGTTATAACAGGAAAATGTTGTGGGACCCTTCTTCCATCTAGATGTACAGAAAAGGCAGGTATTCATGACCCCCTGAAATACATCTGTGATTTCCCCAGGAGCTATAGCACTTTTGTGTGAATTGAGTGCTTAAGGATTAATAGCATTAGCAAGAGGCAAGCATGGAGCAGGTGGGTACTTTCTTTGCCCTGCAAAGCTCTGCCAGTGCACCTCATCCCCAAACTGCCGTACCCCTGAGACATCTAAACAGAGGCTGCTAGGATTCCTCAACTACACAGCATGATGTGAACAAATGCTCATGTGACTAGGAGACACCAAACTCCATTTCATTGGAACAAAGTAAGAGCTTAAACTCGGGCCTCCCAAAGTTAATAACTTGATCAGTTGAATCACCCAGCTGCCTGAACACGTTAGCACTAGACAAATATCAAATGATAAACATATACCAATACTGGGCAAAAATCTTAAAAAACCTAAATGTCATCCTCTATTATCCAATGGCCTAAACTTTCTGCTCGGGCTCACCCATCTCTTAGAGAATAGGGTAGATTTCATGCTGTTTGTCCAAGGCAGTAAAAATCCCTCAAAGACTGTTCACTGCTCTGCATTAGTGAATGTGGGGAATAAATGATGTCAAGCCACAGCTTTTGTTTTCTGCTTTTGGACGAACATGAAGGGAAGAATTATGTGACCATTTAATCTTAATAATGCAAAGCCTTCTGCACTCACATGAGAAGACCTGTTTGTTTAGCCAGCAATATTACACACAAGCACTTGGCAGGCTATTTTAAAACTATTTCAAGAGGCCTTTTCTTAAATAAGAAAGAGCCTCTGCCACCCCTTCAAATGTTCTCCATGGGCGTGTTGACAGGACCTGCGCTGCAAGGTTATTCACCCTCCAGTGTGACTGAGCCAAGACCTCACGGGCCTTTTAGGGTTGTAAATGACTTAGAACAGGGCCCTGCCAGGTTTATAATTGTATTTATTTAGGTTGCATTGTATTTGTTGTCTCCACCTTTCCCCACGTAGCTAGAAAGACAGGTGAATAAATAGACAAACATCTGCGCTCCTGAGGTAAAAGTCTTCACAGCTCACAATTTTAGAAAGTTTCCTTTCCAATTAATTTGTAATAATTTTCTTTCTACTTTCTCCATCCAGCCCCACACTCCTCAACCCCATATCCACTTGTGTTGATTTATTAAAACTTTTGAAATATCCTGGGTAGATTCCTGGTCAGGAATTTGGAATGTCCTCCCCAGATAATCCATTGCAGTTTTTACACTGAGTCGAGTGCATGCCAGGTTAGGACTTTGGAAGTTTTTCAGTGTGGTGTGAATCTTCATGCACCAGGAATAAGATCAAGAAGATTTATGTTTGTATATCTCCCTGTCAAATCTCTGTGCCTTGACTTTAGGCCCATCTCTCATTTAGGACATATTGTGCATTTCCCAAACTTGTTTAAACGGTTTAGCAAGCCTACGGACAGCATTAAACTGAACTTAAACTGTTTCTTAAGTGACTGAGACTAGATAATCAACTACTAATTTATATCTGTATTGAACCGTTTCTTTAAATTTCCCTCTGTTGTGCTGCTATTGGTGCAACTCCACTGGTGCGACACCAAAATTTTTAACCAACGTGTCATCAAATCCTGCTCAGAGCAGGTCTAGGTGACAAGATGGTAGAACCACAAGCAGCTACTGGTGCCTTGGCTATGCAAGAGCTTCCATTGCTACTACCACAGATGGGAGATTTTAAAGAAGAGCTCAGGGTAGATAAACCCTGTATTAAAATCATGTACGTGGTTTTAATTCAACTGAAAACAAGGCCAGAGAGCTAGAGGGCTGTACTCCTAAAGACATCTAGCACTATTGAGATTACTGGGAAAAGGAATGGATAATTACATACAACCCACTGGGCTAATAGTGCAGTAAGGGCCAGCTTTCCCAAGGAGCTCATCTCCCACTCTGCCTGCAAAACAAGGGAAGAGGGGAAATAAGTCAACCCAAAAGGTGTTGGTGGAAGTTCTGATTGATTTTTCTCTTATCCAAACCTGTTTGCTCATATTATCATGATCTGTAGTTGCATTTTAATTAGGTTTTACATCACAATTAGCTTTGGATATAATCTGGTGCACCCTAGTGGGTGTTTAGTAAGATCTGTGTAATTGCTTGGGGCTGGTTTTGTTACAAAGCAAAAGCTAGTCTATCGCTTTTGAGCACTTCATATAAACAAGTCCAAAAGCAAACTGGGTTTTGCTGAAGATTCAGTGATCTGTTGCCAGGTGATAAGTGCTTTTTTATAAATCTCATAAAATCCCTTTTTCTTCTGCGTTGCAATATAATTTGGTTTTATATGGTACATTTCATAGTTACTCAGATAATAATTTCAACAACATAAAGTCTCTCCTGTTGGCTGGCAAAATAATCAAGAGCTGAGCTGTTAAGAAAGCCAAGAGCATGATCTGATCTGATCTAATTTTGCCCCCAGATCTCATAAATATGTTCCTAGAGGGCTGAGAGCTAATAATTAATGAATGACATAAACGAGTTGGAAGCTCCCAGCTTGGATCCTTCACTCCCTGCCAGTGATAATCAGGGCTTTCATGTTTGACACTGTAACAAAATGTTACAGTCCATATTTCACAATTAAATACTTAGGCCCTGATCCTGTGAATGTTTACATACAAGTATCTTTCTAGGTGTTAGTAGTACCATTGGCTTCAGTGTTGTGCATGTGTAAATTTGCAGGTTGAGACTTAAGGCAAAAATACACCCCCTCTCACAAAACATGACGCAGCAAAACAGCAGAACAAGGACTTGACCCAAAGCCTGGTGACAATGAGGGTCTTTCCATTGACTTCAGTGGCTTTGGATCAAGCCTAAATCAACAGCAAAATAGTTCTACTATCTTCAGAGCTATTGAAAGCTTTGGGTACTTATACTTCTGGTTTCATTTTAAAAGCACTTTCAGCTCAGACTTCCAGGCTGGAGTTTAGTTCCTAGAAGGGCCAATAAAAGCCTGTGCACCCTTGTCTGGGGCTTGATGGCCCTCAGAGACCTATGTTGGGTCACCAGCCATCTGGCCAAAGAGAGTTATCCTGTACAGTTTAGTAGAAAATTATATTAACTGGATAAACTTTCCAGAGATTGGTATTGAATCACCCAATAGAACTGGGCAGAGAATTCAATCCTTGCTATAGAGTTCAATCCCTGCTATAGAATTCTACAGATTGGTTTAAAAAAAACCCACACAAGTAATTAAGGCAATAATCCCGTGCTCAATAGCACAGGTTTTTAGTGTAATTGCTATAGAACCTCTTTGGTTTCATCCCTGTTAATACTGATATAGTTTCCCCACATAGGTGATGAGGGCTCCTTCACTGATTCTCCTGGATTGGTGTGGAAGGCCACAGTTGTGTAACATAAGCAGGTCTGGACAGAACCATAGGGCAAATGGACATTTGCCCCATGGGCCACTCTGCTTCTGTTTATACACACAGGCTGGTTGCTTGTTGTGAGACCCCCTCCTTCTGCCACATCTGCCATGTTCTGGAGGAATTCATGTTGATTCTGACAGTTTCTCCTCTTACTTTTGCTGCCTGTGACTCACCAGACAGAGAACTTAGCTGACAAGACTACCTTAGCTGCAGTCCCCCAGCCCCTGTCCAGGGCCTTCATCAACAGACACAAGGAGTGGCAGGCCTGAGGGCTCTCTCTCCACACCATGTCAGGCTGAGCAGACCAAGTGCTGATCCCATTTCATGACACCCAGCAGTACTGCTGCTATGTGGAGGAACAGAATCACCCACTCCCCAAGAACTCAAAGCACCGGCTTTCACTTTGTTTGCCCAGGCTGCAGACTCAGTCCTGACTCTCTAGAGTCAAATGAATGGAAGCGGGGTGGTGGGGAGAAGAGATGGATTTGTGTGGGGAGGAGTCAAGAGCTGAAGTCCAGGTATGCTATGACATCATACACATAACTTCGTTTGGTGTTTGTGTAACCCACACATCTCCTGGGAGTGGTGTTCTGTCCCATCTAGTGGCACCGAGACCACTTAGAGAGAGAGTTAAATGAGTCTGCTCTACAGCCTTAGCTAATAGGCGGTTGGCTTTTAGCTCATGCTGTAGAGAAGTGATTCTCAAACTAGGGCTGCCGCTTGTTCAGGGAAAGCCACGGGTGGGCCAGGCTGATTTGTTTACCTGCCGCGTCCACAGGTTCGACCGATCGTGGCTCCCACTGGCTGCGGTTCACTGCTCCAGGCCAATGAGGGCTGCAGAAAGGGTAGCCAGCACATCCCTCGGCCTATGACGCTTCCTGTTGTAGAGGCTCATGCACTAAGCTTCAAAAGTCCCAGGTTCGATCCTGCCTGCCAACGACCAGGGTCTGTTGGTGTTACATTTGCCCACATTATTGAAGGGAACAGTCATGGGATTGTTTTCCCACAAGGCATGCTTCTGCCCTTTCCAGGAACTATGTAATAGTTCAGTCCCCAATACAAGCCCCCCTCCTCTAGGGGAGCAGCAGACCTGACGGGCAGTGACACACAGGTCTCTGGCATGGCAGTCAGGATCTCAGAAAGGGTGATGTCAGCAATGACTTTAGTCCTTCTCTCACTGCATGCCCAGCCTTTCTCTATTAGGGATAGGCAAACTGCCTGAGGTTTGGCAACCTCTTGAGATACTATTTGGTATGTGCAGGGTTAGTGAAAGCTCATGAACTTTTTTCTGTAATCAAAACTTACTTTTTTCTAAAGCCGATTCCTAAGAAAATACTTTTTGATTAGGATGTCGCTGAAGGGAGCCCTGGGCTGTATGTCAAGACTAATAAAACCAAAGCACCAAATCTCAGCCAGCACAATATGTGACTTGCATAATTCACATCTCTCTTCCTCTGATCCATTTTTGGAGTCTTCATGTTGTTGGGTGGTTTTTTCAGTCTGCCTGCCCTTCGCTGCTTTTTTATTACCCCATACTCTCTCCTAATGGAAACAACAGCCAGTATTGAGTGTCTCTTTAGGATCCGTAATTCTAACTGTGTTTAAAATGAGAGATGGTGTGGTCTAGTGGCTAGCCCACTTGGTTAAAACTTGGGTTCTAGTTCTGGCTCTGTCACTCACCTTGGGAAAGTCACTTCACCTCATTGTGCTTCTGTTTCCACTTCCACCATTTCTCTGCCTTGACTGTGAGCTCTTCAAGGCAAGGACTGTCTCCTCCCATGTTTTTGTGCAGAGCCTGTCACAGTGGGGCCCTAATCTCAGTTGGGGGCCACTAAGCGCTACTGTAATACAAATAATAAAATTGGGCCAAATGTTTCATCCCAAATATTTACAGTACATAGATACAATAGACCAAAAGCATCTCAGGAATAAACAAGTGCACCTCTCTCGTAGTCAGTGAAAGATACATTTGCTCACACCAGGGTGGAAGTCTGGTCATTTGAGTTCCAGTCAGCTGTGTGCAATGGCATCCATCCATCAGCCATGGATTTGAACAAGGAGCAGATTTGTTAAAAAAAAAAGAGACTTGCTTGAACTGTAACATTCATAAGTGCACTAAAAAACTCATTATTTTATATCCCTCCTGTCCCCTTCTAAAATCGAAACTGGGGAAATTAGTTACCAAGATATAACTCTGCCCTCCCCCCTCCTCACACACACACATTACTAAAGAAAAAGACAAAAGAGCAGGAATTTGTCCTGAAACCCATCTGTGCTGTTTCTGTACCAGTTGAGCTAAAGAGGCAGCTCTATAGAAAAGCTGGGGGATAATCTTGCATATACTTCTGTAGTTCACCCCACACAGCCAAAGAGTTCTCATTTAACACAAAAGTCTAATCTCAGGAAAGCTGTATTTTCAGACGTATGCTGCCATCTACAGATGAGAGATATTAGTCTTATACTATTCACATAGGAATATGTGATTTGCCATACCCCATCAGACTCGTGCTCTATCTAGTTCAGTAGTGTCCCTAACAGTATCAGCTGCCTCAAAGGAAGGCACAAGAGATGTCAGAATTGTCATTTATTAAATAACCATCCCTTACTAGGTATTTCTTCCTTGTCCCAGGGAGTTAGTGGTTGTCTTAGGTCCTGAAGCTCTTATGCATTTTTAGCTTATCCAATGGAACTTTGGATGTTCCTACTATTTATATCCATATGCAATCCTTTCCCTGAATACTGCCAGGCTCGTTTCTTCAGTATTATCTCTTGTCAGTGATTTCCCCAGGTTAATGACATTATTTTGTACTCTTAAAATTAGGTGCTTGGATGTTATTATACTGTCACCATTACTGAGTTTGCTTTTTCATATGCTCCCCAATCACATTAGAACATATTGAAGTAATAAGGTGTTTACACATGGGTGAAATCATAAACATCGGTTGCTTAGATGAATGATGGTATATTTCTAACTGTTCTTTGGCTTTTAATGAACACTACACTTTGATCTATGTTGTTTCCTATGCATTACATAGGGTATTTCAGATGCTGCAGGTTCTTTCTATCCAGGTTTTATACTGCACCTGTCACCTGTCCCTGTGGTTCTCAACCAGGTACGCAGAGGTCTTCCTAGGGATACATCAATTCATCTAGATATTTGCCTAGTTTTACAACAGGCTACATAAAAAGCACTAGCAAAGTCAGTGCAAACTAAAATTTCATACAGACAAAATGAGAAAGTAGCAATTTTTCAGTAACAGTGTACTATGATGCTTTTGTATTTTTATGTCTGATTTTGTAACCAAGTAGTTTTTAAGTCAGGTGAAACATGGGGTAAGCAAGACAAATCAGACTCCTGAAAGGAGGACAGTCATCTGCAAATGCTGAGAACCATCAACCTACGCATGGTAACCTCTCAGCCAGACCTTCCTTAGATTGGTTATGTGCTGATGGTTGGCAGGGCGGAGTCCCACTGGCACAGCTCCATGAACTCATTGCTTAGTTTTCGCTACATTTCAGCACATTATACAAAGCTCCCAACAAGTAGCCAGCTGTTGTTTGAGTGCCAGTCTCTTGCTTGCCTCCAATACATGGAGGCTACACACAGATAGTTCACTTTGTTCTAAAGTAGAACCATATCAGTATAACTCGCCTGAATCTTCACTTACTGGGAACTTTATGTTGTTGTGCCCTTGTGTACCTGCACAGGGAGGGGTGGCATAGATAGCTGTTTTTGTAAGGAGGTGTGTAACAGTGAGGCACTATCACTGAGGTTCCTGCAGCACTGGGGAGAGTGCAGGCTTATCTGAAGTCAGTTAATCAGTCTCAGTTGGGGATTACAGACACTTGGGTGTCAATTGCTTAGCTAATGAGGCAATTGGCTCAATAACAGGGAGGATGTAAGTGAGAGGAACAGGAAGCAGGGGGAAGCTCAGAGGGTGATCCTGGTTTGAGGAGAGATGGCTGTGTGGAAGTCTCTTCCTACTCTAAACCTGCAACATAGTGTACCATCCTTTGTAAGTGAAGAATAAATACATATGTGGTGACAGGGTTACACCTGGAGGTTAAGAGACCAAGAAGCAGGCCAAGCAATGTGGCAGGCTGGGTAGTGAGAGAGGTCTTCCCAGGACAAGGTGTGATGATTCTGTTTTCCGTGCATTGTCTGTTTTCTTGTAGGATCATCGGGGAATGTTGTGAGGCAATTAGAAATAGAGACTCTTATGGAGTGACAGATATTGTGTCTCAAAGGGGCTTCACTTCATGGGCTAGCACTCACATTAGTCTCAACTTAGCTTCTGGATAAACTCAACATCCCCTCATTTTAATTGTTGAAAATGACCTGCACTAGAAACACAGAATCCTGGGTCTGAGATCACAGAAACAGGTATTCATTCTAAATGGCGTTAAGTTCCCTGCATGTGTCCCTCACTTGGGGTCTTTGGCTCAACGGCACCCCACAATTGGATCATGGTAGGCTAAGAGAAATGCTTACACTCTGTTCTCTCTCCCAGAGACATTTGTTATTTTCCTTGATCTCAAATAAAAAGCATTTCAGTCAGGAGGATATGATCCTCTAGGTTGATGGGGAAATATAACAATAGGATTCTAGTCTAAATTGTTGGGCCACTGTGAAGTATAAATGGCTGCCTAGATGCTTTCTGCAGGCTGACAAATGTTGATAGGTTTTTGGGTGGCTGTGTTTTTTAATCTCATCGTCAAAAGTTCAAACCAGATATTGAGCCAAATTTTATCTTTGGTGCAAGCCTGTGAAGTTCAGTAGAGTTACAGGAGAGATTAATCTGGCTTGTTCTCATTAAGTAAAGGTTATAAGAGGGGTCAAGTTTTTGACTTAATAAAGACAATCAGTCAGGTGCTGCCAATCTTTTTATTTTTTTTCCATGCAGAACTTTATTATAGATAAGAGAACAAAAATACTTCACCTCTGGATGTTGCATGTAATACTAACTTCTCTGAGAGAAAATATGTCACCTGGAACTAACAGCCTGTGAGTATCATGCAAAGTTTAAAAAGTGATCTTTCCCAATCTTCCTTGTGCTCTAAAATGCATTATTCATTTACATGTTTTTGAGTTCTCTATCAGCTGTTTGATATAGGTTTATAGACCTGCATGTTAGACACACATGTGCAGGATGGGGACCTTCTGCTAGGGATATAGTGCCTCCTATGCAGACACAGGACAGGTCTACGCTACACGGTTAGGTCAACATAAGCTCCCTTGGATCAACCTAGCTGCGGCAGCGTCTTCACTGAAATTTAGCTCCCACCAACATTCCTCTCTGTGCCAGTTTAGTAACACCACATCCTCGAGTGGCACAGAGTCACAGCTGATGTAATTAAGTCAACACAGTGTCAATGTAGATGCTGCACTGCTTACATTGACTGTTACTGACTTTCAGGAGCCATCCCACAATGCCCCACACTGACAATACAAGTGCTCCTTTGAAGAACGCACACTGCTGACACAAGGAGCCACGTGTGCATATACACAAGTGATTTAATAACTGCAATGACTATATGCCAATGTAAGTTAGGTCAACTTAATTTTGTAGTGTAGACATGGCCAGAGGCTCAACTACTTCCAAAGCATTTTTCCACCTCTGGACCACATGAAGGGTGCTCCATGTGTGCAGTCTGTACAGGAGAGGGTAGTGACTTGGCAGACCATGGTGAGGAGCAGGGAGGCCAGGTGGCGGGGTGAACACTGTCCTTCTCCCAGCCCTACAGAGCTCAGGTGCAAAGAGTAACACAGCCTAGAGTTGGGTTCTGTTTCTGTCTCTGTCATTCATATATTGTGTGGCCCTGGGTATGTTACTTGCCCTCTCTGTGCCTCAATTTCCTTCTTTGCAAAATAGAGATCATGCTGTATACCCTCCATTGTAACATGTTTTGAGATCTATGGACAAGAGCTCAGCATTATCTATGACAGATAGATATTTCTACTTGTACTTTGTATTCACTGCAGAGTGTTAAGGAGAAAGCTAGTACTATCCAAGTGAAAGCTTCCCAGATATGACTCTGCTTCCTAATAAGCAGCCCAAGAGACTGTTTGAAACATAGATGTTAATATTCCAAATGTTTTTTATCTATCCATTTTGTACATCTCTTAAAGTAGCATGTTCCCAGCATGGTTGATCCCACCATATGGGGACATTAGCTTGCATCATTAATGTCTGGTGCTGCTTTTCTTTTATCAAAATCAGTTTGTTGGGAGATAGAATCTTTCCTCCTCAAAAGCAGTCTGACTTTCCCTTGAATGCACCCACCCTTTAGAACTCTACAGGATGGCTACCTCCATGCTCCGCCTACCAAACAGCTCCTTAACTTGAGTGGGTGTTTTACATCTCTCGGGAGCAGGGCTGAAGGCATGAGCAGAGGAATTCTATATTTCCAGAACGTGTCTTGCTGTTCATCAGAGTTAAGTAAAAGGGAGAGATGGGTTGATGAAGGATTTTCCACATTCATTCAAATTCAAAAGCAAATTGTCTTCTCCTGTCCTCGGCATGCTCTGCTCTGCCAGTGATGCCAACTATACCTGTCAGTTTGTCAGCCTGTCTCTCAACCAGATCCATGTTTCTTTCCATGCTGCTCCTTATGCATAGAATACCCTCTTCCTCTGTGAATTAATTGAAACAGAAGAATTGCAAAACTGGATTAGACCCAGACAATCTCTGACAGTAGCCAGTACCAGCTACTTCAGAGGAAGGTGCAAGAAACTCTGCAATGAGCAGATCTGGTGTAGTCTGCCACCCAGGGGAGTTTCTTCCTAACCCTCAATAGTTAGAAAGATTGGCTTATGCCCCAAAATTGTGAGGCTTTTCATTCCTTCTAAAACTTTTTTTGTATTTAATATTATAATTCTGGCTATTCTTGTTGTCTATATGAAAGCCCATTTCCTATTTGAATTTTGCAAGTTCTTGCCTTAAGTAATTCACTCCCTGTGGCTATAAATTCCACAGTCCACTTACACATTAAGTGAAAATATTCCCTTTAATCATTTTTGAATTTGTCACCCTTAACTTTCAGTGAATGTCCCCTTGTTCTTGCATTGTGAATCAGGGAGACCAGACTCTGTTGATCCACTTTCTCTGTCCCATTCATGATTTTACATACTTTTATCATGTCTCCTCTTATTTGTCATCTTTCTAAAGTGAACAAATCCAGTCTTTTCTCCCTCTCTTCATAGGAGAGATTATCCATGCCCTTAATCATTCTCATTGCTCATCTGAGCCCCCTCCTATTCTTCAAAATCCCTTTTTGAGACACTGCACACAGTATTCCTAATGAAGCCATACCATTGATTTATATAGTGCATTTATCCTATTTTCTTCATTGTTCTCCATCGCATTCCTTATGGCTCCGAACATCTTGTTTGCTTTTTTGACCACAACTGATCAGTGAATAGAACTCTTCATTGAGCTGTCTACAATGACATCCAGGTCCTTTTCTTTAGCTGATACTGTAAATATAGAACACAGTAAGGCATAGAAGTTCATATATTTCTTTCCAATTTGCATTACTTGGCACTTACCAGCGTTGAATTTCATCTACCATCTTGTCGGTAGATTTCACAATCTGATATATGTAAGGTCACAATCCTCTCCTTTATCTCTGCCCTCTCATCTCAAGACACTCCAGTGCTGTGATGCCTACATGAAATCAGCCAATAAACAGTGGTTTGGTTGCATGTCATTCAGGGAGAGCTGATTTTGGTGCCTCTGGGAACAATCAGCTTGTGCATTAGCCACATATGTAACCATGTGATCTTATTTCTATAACTCTTGCCCTTATTCTAATGGAGGCCACTAAGCACTACTGCAATATAAGTAATTGTTGAAAGGCCACTGAAATCCTTCATCACACAGTCAGTCATTCTGTGCTGGCCCTGTAGTATCCAGCAATCTGTAAATCAACTCATATTGTATCACTGTGTTTTACAAGTAGATCTCAGGGTTGCGTACATGTTTACTTGCTTTGTCTCAATGCCACTAAGTCACTTCATTATTTAACACACTGATGCATAATATCCACCTCCAAAAGGATGAATAAATTAAAATGCAGTTGGAAGTGCAGGAAGATCTGTATTCGTATATCTCTTCAGTCCATAGGGACAAGACTTGTATTAGTGGTTGAAATTTTGCATTGTTAAACAATGTGGTTGAACTTTGAATAGGGGACTCGATTTCTGCAGATGTAATGTTATTCTATACAGTGATATTAATGTTTACCTGGTATTTTACATTTAAAAGACTACCAATGACACTGTACAAAAGATCATCAGAGTAACATTTTGTGTGCGTGTAATTTATTCTAACAGTCCAGTATTTGTGAAACTTTTTCTTGTGCGTTACAGCAAGCTCACCACAAGGGGGAAGCTGAGTTTCATTTCTGACTCTTTAAGAATTGAGGCTAAGTCAGAAATAGTACACTTTGGCCAATAGAAAAGCATCCACTATTGTGACAACCGCAGCACTCATTAAATATTTCATTCCAAGAACTGAAGGTGACAGGCACTGGAGTGATTGTGGGTTTAAAAAAACTGATTTCAGAACAGCTTGCAGAAGTCAGAACTTGTTAAAAAGGAGAAGTGCTTTTAAAAGCACAAGACCCACCAAAGTTGTCATCTTTCCTTTTGCTTCATGATAGTCCACCATGTCAGCTGCCCTACTATTTGGTCTATCACAGTGGCACCCACCAGCTGACAGCTACTGCTTTATGGCACATTCACAGCACTTCTGGAACCAAATGATCCCTCAAACGAGTTTGCAAGTTGTCAACTTCCAGTGTGGACAAGAAATTGAATCAATAATGAAATTGTGTGCATGTGCATATATAAATGTTTGGCCATACTGGATGTTCAAACTGATTGCAACTCTTTGCCCACATAAAAATAAATGTTTGACAAATACGATTTTTACAACTTTTTTTTAGAAGAATTAACAGTGAAATATCTACTGTAACTGTAGGCTGATGATTTCCCCTTCTTTCAAGTTTCAGTGTAAAAGGCAAGAGATTGTTCAGAGCTCTTGTTCAAAAAAAGGCCCTGAGACAAGCAACCAGGAAACCTGGGTGTCTTCTGAATTAGAAAGATCTGGACTTTCTCTATGAGATTCAAGAAGGTTGTTTGTCAGCAAAGTATCTATCTAACATGGCCTCCAGTATGTTGAAGACTTCTGCAAAGTGGAGATGGCTCCACAGAGGAATTTGGAGGAATTCTGTGCGATCTTGCAATAGAACCTGCCTCACAGCATCTAGATTCCTATTGAAAAGATCTGTCACAACCATTGTCATTATACATTAAACAGCTATTTTCAGCAACCCCCAGAGCAAATAAACTCTTCTCTACAGTGTTATAACAATGACACATACTGCACAGTCCTCCAGCATGAAGCTTGTAAGAGTTAAAACATAACTTTTGCTGTTATGAAGGGAGGAGAGAAAACCTGCAGATATAGCCTAGCTTTCAACCTTTACTCTTTCTTCTGGTCTCCAAATAGGGTGACCATATTTCCCTATGCTGAATATGAGACATCTGCTAAAATTACTTGTATTCAAGTGAATTCAATGGCAATCAATCAGAACTATTCAGGACAAGCATTCAAATTAATATCAAGTTGACTGAGCCCCTATTAATAAGAAATACTGCATATTTGGATTCTTTTTATTTACCTTCTTATTTTTAAGGCTTTAGGGGTCACCGGGAAGCGGTGACACACACACCCCTAGCCCCCACACACATATGGGGAGAGGTGACACAAACTCACTCCTGTACACCTCTCTTACACGGGGGTGACCGACCTACCTGACTCTCCCTGCCCAGCACTATTTGCCCTCCATGCCAGGCTGGGCCCCTGGGACGTACCTGCCCCTGCTGATTCCTGGAGCCACGTCTTTCCACACAGCCGGGAGGGGATGGGGGCATGCAGGGTCACATGCCTCCCTCCCCAGATTTCTGCCTGGGTTCACACCAGAATGTGGCCAGCAGAAGTCTTTTGGCACTTTGCAGGAGGGAAGGAATGGGAGCTTCCCGCCCCCCGCCCACTCGAGAGCTTAGTTGAGGGTTGGGGAGGCTTCCCCATGCCAGTGTTGCACAGGGCTTTGGCACATGCAGGTATTGGCTCCCCCTGGCCAGCACCTCAAGCCGGAGGGTCTTGGGCTTTCCCAGGTCTCCAGCCCAGCCAGAGGCAGTGGGGGAAGGAAGGAGCCTGCCAGCCAGGCTGTGGGTGAGCTGGGCGTTCCGACCAGGGGCTGTTTCTCTGCAAATGCTAAGAGCGGGACATGCCCTGCCAGGGCAATATGAAGGAGAAGCAGGGCTGGGAGAGGCAAAGCAGGGAGGGAACAGGAGGGGGGAGGATATAAAGGGCCAAAGGGTGACCAGCAGAGGCAACATGTAATTGGCCACCACCTGGCACCTGCCCACACCCACCACAGCTTGCAGCGCGCAGCCATTGCTGGATGAAAGCGAGACAAGGGCTGGGGCCCCATTGGCCTAGAGTTGGCACACAGCTGGGGCTGAGATGATGGACCAGCAGAAGAAGCGGCCGGCCCTGCATGCTGCATCTTCACCCCACCACCAGCCTTGCACGCCCATCCCCATTGTCGGCCACTGGCCCCTCCGACTCACCACTGGTGGGTGGACAGCTGGTGATCAGGGATCCGATCAGCAGCAGGACCTGCCAGTACAGAGGCACCACAACATTTTTAATAATGGGAGTGCTGAAAGCCAGCCCCCTTACTCCTGTCCCCCTCCCAGCCCCCCAAGGCTGAGGCCAGGACTCTGGGCGTGCGAGGCCGGCAGCACGGACTCGAGGTGCGTGGAGCCGACAGTCGGGACTCTGGGCACAAACAGCTGGCAGTCGGGACCCTGGGCATGCGGGGCCGGCAGCCAGGAGCCCAGGGGTGCTGTCCCTTTAAAAACAGGACATCTGGTCATCCTATCTCCAAATATGTGGGACTCTGTGAGTGGGAAAAGAGGTTGTAGATAGGGGAAAGCTGTTCTTTGTGGCATTATGCTCTTCCAACTGCATGGGGATTTCCTCACATAAAACAAGCTGACCTTACCAGTATCTTATGTACCAGGGATAGGTTCTTTCTGAATGCAGTAATGGGCCCACTGGAATGCATGGAGGCATGACTACTGAGGGAGATATGTTAAGGGAAATGGGGGGACCAGGGAGTAGTATGAAGGGATTGGGTCTCTGGGGACATGCCTCAGTCAGCTGTGAAAGCCCTAACATCTGCTGGGTTCCTCAAGCGTGGTGGGGTCTCTATAGATTAGGAGAATTATTTCCCTTGCAAGTTCCATGAGGATGGAGCAAATTCAGCCCACCCTGACACAGTGATTTTGAAAACTCTGCAGTCTCCAGGCTTCAGGAGGGTTGTAACTTTAGCCTTCCTCTGGGGGTTTTCCACAGGCAATTGTGGTTAGATGTTTGGCTGTGTGTGTGTTTTTTATATATTCTTCCTGTTTGCTACCCCAGCTCTGCACAGACAGCACAGCAGACCTGTGACAACTATAGTTGGCCCAGAGACAGGCCAACTGTAGCAGGTACACATTTTTTAATGGGAGCTAGAATTCTATAAGTTGCATTTAAACGGTTTTTCTCTTTATCATGCAGAAGAGGGGAACCTCCCTCGTGTCCCATTTCAAAATGGGGCTACCGCCTCAGTAGGGTGAGGGAAGAGAACAGTATAGAGGTAAATCTGAAAATTGTACAATGCCAGATCTCCTGAAATTCTCTGGGGAGAAGAATGATCTCAAAGTTACACTGAACTGGGCTCCAGGAGATCTGGCTTCTGATCTTGGCTCTGCCACAGACTCTGTGTGCCCTTGGCCAAATCACCTAATCACTGTCTGTTTCCCATCTATAAAAGGGGGATAATTCTCTATCTCGTGGGGGTGCTGTATGGCTCAAAGTGCCACTGAAAAGCCTCTAAATAAATATTAAAATGCTGATGCCTCAGCCAGAAGTTTGAGTACTCATGCAATTCATCAGTATCTCATATTGGTTCTCACGCAAAGATGAATCACTGGAGAATTGGGATTTAGCATGCTGTATCTTCAATGTGATGGCAAAAGCACTATCATTCACTGCAAGCAATTAGCAAGGTCCAGGCTGGACAAGCAAGAATGGCAAGTTTCTCATACAAAATAACTTAATAAAAATGTAATCCTGTTACACAAATCTGGGGCTGCTAGGGGCTTTATGGTTGCCTCTAGGCTGCACAAAAGGCCACTTGGGTAGTGAGGCTACACCTCAGATCCTCCTGCCACAAAAACAAAGCCCCCTAGCACTTGTGCCAAAGGAAAATTGCTATTAGCTGTTGGCACTATAGAGTTTATGACTCACAACTGAACAATTCTGATGCCAGTTCATTACACTGTTGTGTTATACAAGTACTATTTGAAGATCAAAAGTATTTTACCACCAACATGCAATCAGTAGTTAACAAGTAATGAAGAATAAGAGTTAATCCTAATCATACTCCTGAAATGTATGTATATACATACTATCTTACCTACAGACAGAGAAAAATAGAGAAGGTAAGGGATTTGCCCAAGGCCTCAGAGGGCATCTATGGCAGAGCCATGATTAGAACACAGGAATTCTTTAGTGCCCATACCAGAGCTTAATCAATACCCTTCATAAAATGTTTCATAACAGCATATAGTATAGCCTTCAAAATAAAAATTGCATTTAGAAACAACCATTGGTCTGTCTTCTGTGGCCTATTCCCTGAATTACAAGTATATCCAGAAATATTGGGCCAGTGTGATCCTGCTGTAAATTTGACTTTGGCCCACAATGGGTAGATTTATAACATTTTGGAGCAAGTGGGAACAAGCATCCCAATCCAGGTCAACAGACTCAGAGTAGCAGGGTTTGCACTGATACTCTAAAAATAGCTGTACAGGTAGCTCTTGGAAGTTTTGGCTTGGACGCTGAAGCTCATCCCCCTCTCTCGCTATTTAATTAGCCTCCTATTAAATGCATTAATATGTGGTGTTTTTAAACTTCATTGGATAGGTTATTCCACTTAGTGATCACTGAATGGAAAGCTCTTTATGTTATGTAACCTCAACATCTGTCTCATTTCAGTCTCATGCTCTTAGCCTATAGAGTTAAATTTCCAAACTCTCGGGGTGGTCACACAATCGATCTCAGAATTTTGTAAATTGTAATTATTTCTCTCCATAGTAGTTCTGCAATTCTGAAAAAAAATATGTTGAATTTTCTAAGCCTTTCCTGAAAAGATTTACCCTGATTATCCCTATGTTCTAGGCAAACACCAAACTAAACAGAAATTTCCAAATAAGACCTAACAACATACCTAGACAACTGGGGTCAATCAATATCTCCTTTGTTTTGTAGTTAATTCTTCTATACACCCACATACTTTGCCTTGCCCTGTAACTAATGTGCTCTTTACTTTCATATTCAACTAGTATTTTCAGAGAGAGCTCTTTCCTCATGTTTACTTATCAGTCCTGGGCTTCATGCTTGCTCCTGGCTGAGTGAGATGCAGAACACTTTCACCTCTCTGAAATCAAATGGAAGGTGAAAGTGCTCTGCATCTTGCAGCAATGGGCCCCCTACCTATATCACACCAGTTATTTGGGATCTTAATTATATACATGCATTTTCTTCAAGGTTACTCAATTTCCTTTAAAAAGTTGCAAATCCAAATAAAACTAGAAAAAATGCATTTGTCAATAGATTTTTGTTCCTTTGATTTTAGCGAATTGCAGTCCCATAAATAGCTATGTTTTTTTTTAATTATTAAAGTATCTCTGCAATGTGTTTTTAAGCAGGTAAAATAAGTTACATAGTTTCGTTTTCTGTTGCCTTTTTTATAAAAAAAAACAGCCGACTTCTTCTCTGCACAGACTAGTAGGGATCCTAATTCTCAGTTTGTTAACCAGATTTTATTTTTTTGCACTGTCTGTTTTCTCTTGAAATGTTCTGAATTACTGCTGAGTTATTCTAAAGAGCTACAGTGCTTCTGATAGCACATGTAAACCATAACTTTCAAAGCCTACTGTGAGGTTGAAACTGAAATGATGCTTTTAGACATGAAACACCAAAAAAACCCTAGCTTTTTTTCCCCACAGTGCTGAAGACAGATATTGAGTAACTGAGGTGATGGTGGCGGCAGTGACTTTGAGTTTTTAATTTGAACTGACAATTTATTAACTCGGATTGAGGATTTAATAAATAGTGGTTATTAGTGAGAGACTGATTTTTTTGTGTGCATGTGCATTTTCTTGTGATGTCATCTTGTGTGAATCTAAGTTATTATGAAACTAACCAAAAATTAAGAAAAACAAACCATAAAACAGGAAAAAGTAAAAAACCTTAAATAGAAAAGAAAAAAATCTCTATTAGAGTTGTAATAAACGTCTGTCTCAAATTTGGACTTAGAGTTCAACATCTGAGTGTTTACTGGGACCTTTCCCAAGCTCACTACCAGCTTGGATTTTTTCTCGCTGCCACCAGATAGTAATGAGGCTACTATCAGCCTGGATTCCCCCAAATACTCCTTGGGGGACCCCCTCTGTGGACTCCCCAACTTCCTTTGGGAAGACCCCCAAGACCCAGACCCCTGGGTCTCCCTATCTCATCCCCCAGCTTCCCCCCCTTTCCTGGGTTAGCCGGTGCGATGCTATACTTCACTCCTTGAATACAACCGGAGAGGCAATCTAGCTTCCCCGAGGCTATGCATTCACCTAGTCAGCTCACACAAGAGATTCCCCCTCCCTTTGTCCTGTAGCCTTTTCCCGCCCTGGGACAATAGGAAAGTAAGACACAGAGTTTGGGCTTTTCCCTCCCCCCTCTAGCCTGTCACCGATATAACAGAGCTCTGGCACAGAGATTCCTCTCCCCTCTGCCTCACTAGGAAAAGAAACTTCCACAGGTTTTAAAAAAAAAACTTTATATAAAAAGAAAGAAAATACAAAACAATAATACTGCATTAAGAGATCAATACAGGCTCTTGCTTATAAGAAAATATGAATAAACAGTCTGATTTAAAAGATAGCCCCCTTTAAACCAGTCCAGCAAATCAACACACCTGTAAATACAACACAAAGCATATAACAGCCTATTTGCCTTGTGGCCTTTGTACTCACACTTTGTAGGAAAATATTAGAAAGAAATAGGAGTTAGCAGAAAAGATGTTTCCTCCATAGCTGGGAAAAACAAAAGACCTAGAGTACACAATTCCCGCCCCTGACTTCTAAAAAATCCAGTTCTCTGATTGGTCCTCTGGTCAGGTGTTTGGTTCCCTTTGTTCACCCTTTACAGGCAAAAGAAAATTAATCCTTACCTTACCTATCTACTTATGACAAGAGTCTAGTCATGCACACTACTGTCCTGATAAGACTACTGCAAAATAGAGAAATCAAAATCCACCATAAAAGTGTGGCATAATAAACAGAGATAATGTCGGGAAGAAAACAGGCCGGTGTTCTTTTCTTGTGATCTAAATACAAACAAATATATTATTCTAATCTGAAATATTGTTCACAACTTTCTGGTTCTGCATTCCTAATATTTATTCAGTTTAAAGATACCATTACATGTTTTCTTTAAAATAGCACTTTTGTTTGTAGACTCATGTGTATTCATTCCCAATAGCAAACACAAATACCTTAGGCCAGTCTTAGCTGGTATAAATAGGTGTAAAACATAAAAATTTATTAGTACCAGTTGAGCATATGGCCTCCTGTCCTTATACAAAAGGGTAACAAATTTTTTCGTGAGGCACTTTAGCAAAGTTAATGTATTTTATTATCTAAAACACCAAACTATATAAGGAAGAAGCTCTGATTAATGGTTAGATCACTGCAGTCAGGAGGTTCAGTTCTCCATTTTACTGCTGGCTGTTGACAATTGATCAATTCAGTATATACTTTAAGAGTCCTCCTGGATTCCTCACTGAGGTTAAACTCGCACATAGCAAGCATCCACAAGTAATGCTTTCTATCATCTTTGGTTAGCTAGGAAATTCCTTCCCATCCTGGTGGACAAAGACCTGGCCCTTTATCACCACCTGTCCACACTTCTGCAGGGCAGTACATCTGTGCATGAAGACATCAACCCTTAGGAAGTTCCAGCTAGTACAGAATACTGCAGCATGTATCCTCAGCAACGGAAGCTACCGTGAGCACATCAGATCTGTCCTCTGTTCTCCACATTGACTTCCCATAGAGTATCAATTCAAGTTGAAGATCTTGGTCCGTTTCTTCAAGGTGCACGATAGCCTGCGCCCAGGATATCTAAAAAATCACCTAAAGTTCCAGGTCGAAGACCACAGTTGACAACTCTGCTTCTCATGCACAGTGAAACCTTCTACCATAAGGGTAAAGCTTGGCTGTGCAGGAGATGGAGTTTTCTCAAAGTCCAGTCTGAGACTGTGGAATGAACTCCCACAGGAACTAAGGACCACCACAAACTTCACCACCTTGCAAGGTGCATTTCTTCAATCTCTCTTCTGTATTGTAAACACAGACCAGCCTGTATGTAAATATAACAAAATGCTACCGCATGCCCAGTTTTCTCCCTGGGGAGAATACTGAGAGAATGAACCACATGTGACAGATGTTAGTCACTTTGCTTAATGCACTACTGGAAGGTGGTCAAATACTACAGTGGTGAGGATGATATAAGAATCTTATCGAATAGACCATAGAATAGAATAGACTCAGTGTGTGAGCTTCAGCAAGACGTTTAATTTTAATGGGCTTCAGGTTTTCACTGGTGAAATGGAGATTATAACACTTATGTACCTTGAAAATTATTAAATAGTTGAAGGGTTTATTGAGATCATCACTATGACACAATGAAAATATTGTGGGCAGTTCATACACTCTTAAGTATTACAGATGTCTATCAGTATTTTACTAACATGAATTTAGTGCAATATTTCATTTGCTAAAATAAATTACATGAAAACCTAAATAACACTGAAGGTCTGCTTAAAAAAGAAAAAAAGTAAGGAGTACAACTGTATAAGCAAAAGTGGGTAACAAATTTATATGTGTCTGGCTGGCATGATCCCTGTCTGGCAAGCAATATATTTTGTGCATTCAGACACCATAGTTGTACCTGTATATTAGATATTCAATTGGGCCCTCAGTCTGACAGTCATAATAATAATCCTTTGTCCTCGTCTAGTGCTCCTCATCTCAAATACTTTGCAAACTCTAAAGCATCTTCACAGTATTGCTGAGACTGGGTTATGGAAACCTTCTGGTGTGTTATGTTTGATTTAGAACCTCAGCCTATACACCCTCATGCACATGAATAACTTTATCCAGGCGAGCAGACCCCTTGAAACTAATGGAACCACTCCAATGTGTAAAGATACTCCAATCCCTGAGCATTTGTAGGATCAGGCACTTATATTGTACAGGCCTCATCATTTTCTGGCTGTCAAGCGCCGAGTCCCTTAGTTGTGGGATAAATAACAAATAGTCACAATGATTAAAAATAATAAATCAAATTAATTATGAAGAGTAAGTCTTCTGGGTTGAGGTGAGATGTGGAGGAGGCAGCTGTGTGGACTGTGCTATGAGACACAGAGGTTACCCTGGCGGTTGCCTGCACCTTTGAGCTTTGGAGTGGGGGAAAGAGGTGAAGTGAGAGGGAGGAGGATTACCCCTCCTAGGGCTCTCTGTCTTGAAGGGGGAGTTACTTCGGCCTCCCCTGTGGTTCCTGACACAGGTGTAGACAGGGGCAGGCCGCCTTTAGGACGTGCGGGGCCCAATTCAAATAGTTTCAACAGGGCCCTGGCAGGGATGACAAAAAAAAAACAACACAAAAAACACGCAGGGCTTGTACTCACCAGGCGGTGCTCCAAGTCTTTGGCGGCACTTCGGCGGCGGGTCCTTCACTCGCTGCAGGTCATCAGCGGCACTGAATGACCCGCCGCCGAAGTCCCAGAGCAAGCGAAGGACCCACCGCCGAAGTGCCGTGGAAGACCCGGAGCGCCACCAGGTGCGTAAAAATTAAAAAGGTGCCTCTAGCCAGGGAAGGGATTCTCACTGGGCGCAGGGCCCTCCTAGGCATAGGGCCCAATTCAGGGGAATTGGTGGAACTGGCCTAAAGCCAGCTCTGGGTAGGGGGTTAGCCCAGGCTGTCACCTGGTCTGTACCACGTAGGGGTGCGTGTACTACGTTGGGGCACTTGGAGGCTTCTGCCAGTGGTGGGAACAGAGACGGGGTTATGGTAACCCCAGGCTCAGGGGTGTTGGCCCCAGGGCTATGGGCTGGGCAGGCCAGCGAGCGGCCAAGGAAACCCTCCCCGAGGCGGGTGCGTGGGGAGGCGGGCCAGGCGCAGCGCCGGGGCTGGAGGAGGAGGAGGAGGAGGCGGGCCCAGGCGCGGCGCAGCGCTGCGGGGCTGGGCGGCCAGGGAGGCAGGCGGCAGGCGGGGGCTTCGCAGCCATCGCGCCTGCCCGGCCGGTGGCGGAGCTCGGGCGGGGAGCTGCGGGTCTACGGGCCGGGCGGGCCCCATGGGCGGGTGTGTGGGCTCCCATCACGACTCCTCGGGCAGCCTCAACGAGAACTCGGACGGCACCGGAGGTGAGAGGGGGCCGGGGGGGACTGCGCGGGGTTCCCCGTTCCCCAGCCCAGGGACCCCCTGGACACCGCGGCACTCGGGCCTGAGGGGCTCCCCTGGGGGCCTCGCTATGCATCACCGCCCCTCTGGGGCCGCTCGCCCCCTGCCCCGGCCCTCCATCCCCTCCCCCGCTATTCAGGGAGGGGAGCCTGGCCCAGCCCTCTCAGCGCACCCCAGGGGTACAGTCCCCTCCCCCCCAGGTGCCCCGATGCCTCTCCCCGCCCGCCCCTCCGGGGGCATCCCCTGGGCGAGCCTCGCCCCCTGCGCGTTCACTGCAACTTTCCCGAAGTCAGCTGCTCGGCTCCCGGCAGGTAGGGGCGTGGGGAGAAAGCAGCCCTAGTCCCCGGCCCAGGCCGCGCACTCACTCTGCCTGGTCTCGGCGCCGTAGCTCCCTAGGAACCGCGGGATCTTTTAAAAAGGCCCCTCGGCTGCCCAGTTCTGCAGGGTTGAAAAGGGCTTTGGGAGTGGTCCAGCTGGACCTAATCCCCTTTCCCCTGCCTTGCTGGGAGGCCATCCCTGAGAACTTACCGAGGGTTTTCAAATATGTGCAGCTAAAAATAATAGAAATGAAACATTTTTGTCAGTGTTAAAAAAAAAATCAGTTCTTCTCTCCTCTCCATACAAAGCCATAATTAGCCTAAAAGCCAATACCAGACACTAGAAACTCTTCTTGATAACGTGTGTCACTTCAGTGGAGATCATGCTGCACTCAAAGCAGTGGGCTGATCAGAGTGCTGCCTTGCATTTTATTTAACTTGCATAGGTTTTTATCCTATAAAGTAATGTTTGCACTCCATTTTCTGTCTGGGACTTACCCCCGTTGTTTCAGTACATAGAAAATAATTAAGCTGTTGGATTATCTCCTGATTACTTTGCCTTTCTCCGTTTTCTCCGCTTTCCATCTCCGCTAAAAGATGGATGTTTCCCCCTCCCTTGTTTAAATTATTGGTATTAAATATTCCCTTTAGTAAAATTAAGTGCTGAAGCAGTGTGTTTTATCTATCATGTTAGCTACATATCTGTTTAAAGGGGGGGAGGAGAGAGAATGCTGCAATGGAAATAGTCTCTGTTCTTAACTACTTCGCATTTATTTTGTAGGAAAATATAGAAATATGACCTATTAGGTCACCTAAATCATCTCCCTGCCACTGCAACTTTGTTCTTGATGCTGTACTATGCATTGCTTTGTTTGGTCTTCTTTCAAATGACCCAAGTGATGGAGCATTTTTAGCAGCACTGTTGTTTTATATATATTGCGTAAAATATAAAAAGTACAGATCTTAAAACAACTTTTTGAAGCAGCTGCCTGCTCATTTCAGTGGCTCTTTGAGCCATGTGTGTATCTTAAATAAACCCCTACTGTTTTTTTTAAAACTGTGTAAGATTTAGTGTCACAATTCCCATTAAAGTAAAAGGGAATTCGGTAGCTTTTTCCAAATCAACTTTTTTCAGACTTTAGGAGGAAGTGAATAAACTAACAAATTTTTCAATACCAAACTAGCTGTGACCAGTTAACAAAGAATAGTAGAGTTTTCAGGAGGATGTGAGGACAGGTTCGTGTTGAAAGCCAAACAAGAACATTTACAACAAAAAGCTGTCTTATAGCTTTTAATACTATTTACAGGGGGCCTGGATTTTTCAGCGCATCCATGCAATGTCAGCCATTGTTTAGTGCATTATGAAGTGAGACAAGGTTGCAGAAACAGCCTTGACTCTGAATTGTCTCACTTTTATCTCACCTTTGATATCTAGTGGGTTAGATACAGTATCAACAAGATATGTTATAATTCTTCAGCAGAGAGTGTAATGCCATATCATTGGACTCTCAATAGTAGTGTGTGAGGCAGGCAATTTCAATGGAATTGGTAAAGTTTAGTATCCCAGATTTAGCTGGTAAGGACTTGCTTCTGCTTGAGGTTACACAGCATGCATCGTGTATTTTGGGGCAAGTAGCCTATTGTGCATGGGTGCGTTAGCACAGCAACTGAATTTTCCAAGCCTACAATTGCAAACCACATATTGGAGGGCAGGCTCAGACTCTAAGGATTGTGCACTCTGAGTCTGTTTCATGTAAATGATCTGATATTTCAGTTGAACTATATGGGACTGAATGAAAATATATTTATAAACTACCTACTACTGTGTGTGTATTACCCTATTTTGAAATGTTAACCTGTTTTTTTTAAGGTAGCTATAGTTAAGCTGAAAGTGCATCAAAATATGTTTTTAATATACCATAGTTTATCAGTCAAGATGTCA
The DNA here is from genome assembly GCF_003597395.2 of Chelonoidis abingdonii. Lineage (NCBI taxonomy): Eukaryota > Metazoa > Chordata > Testudines > Testudinidae > Chelonoidis > Chelonoidis abingdonii. Next base: position 90,110,227 of record NC_133775.1, read on the forward strand.
AAGACCAACTTTTCTGACTCTTGGATCTAAAACATTATAAAATGATTGTGGTAAATCTGACTCTTGGTGTCTCAAGAGAATTTGACTTGAGACATCTGACACCGAACTGGCCAAAGCAGTAGAGCATATAATATAAGGAACAATCCTACATTAGAAGGGGGCTGGGCTAAATCATCTAGTAGGTCATTTCTGTCTCTAATTTCAGTTTCTGTGATCTAGTACAGTGTTATACACCTTTCAGCCTGTTGCAAGTGACTAGGGCCATATCATAAACTCCAGGAAAATAGTTTAGAACCAAAACTTCAGTGTTAAATGCTGGGTTGCCAGTGTCTGAAATGATGATGCAGCAGAGTCCCATGGCACCTTATAGACTAATAGATGTATATGTCTATTAGTCTATAAGGTGCCACAGGACTCTCTGCTGCTTTTACAGATCCAGACTAACACGGCTACCCCTCTGATACTTGAAATGATGATGATAACTCTTTGTTGCAAAGCTTTATACTTTCTCCTGAAGAAAGGAACAGTTGCTTCATGAACTAATATTACTAGTGATGAGACTGGTTAACCATGATGATAACATGCTTGATCCTGAAGGACTCTCAGAGCCAGATCTTGATCTCAGTTGCACCAGTCTGAATCTATAATAATTCCAAAGAAGATGATGAAATTTTGTTGGATTAAATCAGCGTAACTCAGATCAGAAACATCTCCTCCTGTAGTTTCATGAGTTCTTCAAGCAGTCACTAGCACTTTATATATCCATTGCTGCTCAGTGAAGTTGCTAAAATGGCTTGATCAAATACAGTTTTCTCTTCTGATTTGCTGTAGAGCAATTAGCATACTTCAAGGTCAGCAAGATATTTAAATTAGCTGGTCCTTAGAGTAGATTCATTAAGACGTGTGCGCGTCTACACAATCAGCTGGCCAGAAATATTGGCACATGTCTTTGTCATAAGTTATTCTGGAGTGCAGACTTGAGGCCCACTCCTGCTCCATTGACTTCAATAGGAGGAGCAGGCTCTTACTTAACAAAAATATCTGGTCATCAGCTGTGCCCATCCTACTGGAAGAGGAACGGTTTCCCCAGGCTAGCTCCAGCTTTTCAATTATTAGTACTTTTTTATAGTACTGTAGTGTTATACAATACTTTATAACAGATTAAAACAAGCGTAAACAAAATTGCTGCTCCAAAATGCTTACTGTGTAAAAGCCAGCAGAGGTAAAAGAGTGATATATGGTTATTATCATAGTCGGTCTTTGTGGAATGGGGGATTTCCAGGAGAAATGTGAAAGAAGAAAAGAAGGCTGATTGATGTATACTAATCAGGACAATACTTCATAAAAACCCATCAATTGATGTTCTCAGATTTCTCTTCGATATGCTTTGTTAAAGATTATGGTGAGCTTTTACAACCCTGGGCAATGTGGGTTGGTGAGAAATTTCTCATCCCTAGCCACTCCATACTACAGGTTATTTGATCTGTTCAGATGAGCTGTCTTCAAATACATGGATCTGGGGTTAAATAATGGAGGGCTTTACATTTTTGTGTCTGCTGTTAGGGTTTCTAAAGATCTGCACCAAATTATGTTCAGTTTGGTTCACCATTACATAAACATTTAGAAGAATTCTTCTTGCCAAAATGCTACATCTGGGTCCCATCCCCTCATGGAAGCTATTTATTTTACTCCTATCCTTTGAAATTAATTCCCTTTTCATTTTCTTCTGGTAAGTCTGTTAAAATCTTTTCTGTTAGGCATTGTGCAATGTTAGTTTGTCTTGCCTTTCTTTTGTCTGCAGAGTTCAGCAAGATAGTTATTTGTATAGAGTGAAGAGAAGGCAACAGATCCAACTTCTTGAAATATGGGCACCACAAGTCATTACAGATGAAGTCTTTGGGCTGCAGCTGTCTCTGCTGCTGTTCTCTTTCTGACATGATGTTAGCCTGCCCATTGGAGTTCTTGTCTTCTCCACTGGGAGAGAGAACTCCAGTAGTTGTGTTTTGACCTTTGTTGTCTCTCTTGTTGCCTCCAACTTGTGGTGACAACAGGAACAAATAGAAGCAGGTGATTGCATCTCAACTGACGCACTGGGATAGCTGGTTGTTCTGAGTGCAAATTCTTACTGCAGTGCTTAATATGATACCATTGGGCCGAAAGCACTGGAAGGCCAATTACAGCCCTTGGTCTAAACTTTGTCCAACTATAGAAAAAAACATTTTAAAATATCTTTATTGGATGGTAGTGTAGCATTGCAGTGAGCACTTCTGTTTTGAGGTGACAATAAGTGCTTTCATAATAAGAACAAGAGTACTTGTGGCACCTTAGAGACTAACAAATTTATTTCAGCTCAAGCTGTAGCTCACGAAAGCTCATGGTGAAATAAATTTGTTAATCTCTAAGGTGCTACAAGTACTCCTGTTCTTTTTGCGGATACAGATTAACACGCCTGCTACTCTGAATGCTTTCATAATGTTTGTTGAAGACTGACTATGGGAGTTCGCATATTGAGTAGTCAGAGGTTTGTTTCTCACAGTCTGACCAATGCAGTAGCTCCAACCATGGCTAGCTTAGATTTTTTTAAAAAGGTCTGTTGACTGAAAGGTCAGTAGCTTTTTGGTACACACTCTTTATATCAGAACCCAGGCAAAGGGTCCTCTACTTCCATATAATGTAATCTGGCTTGTTTTAGTTTATTTTAAGCCTTAAACTAGTGTATGCCAGTACATAGTACATTTGTTTTCTATTGCTATCTAAGAAAAGAGTGCTTACTTCATCGTTCTCTACACTGTGTACCAGTGTAGAGATGGTCTTGAATTCACAGCTGACGTATACTGTTGGCTTTCATCATACTTTTTGGTATGTCATTTTCTTTGTGAATTTTGTGAAAATATAGTTAAAAGTTTTATTTTTAAAAAGCTACATAGTAAGAAAAGTTTAAACATGAAATGACAGTTTTATAATTTGCCCTAGATCTATCATAAGAATGTTGTGGAAACTGTACAACAGTCAGTATGTCAGAGATTTGTACCAAAATCGGTCTAACATTTCTTGTTCTGATAGCCTAGAACTCCTGATTTCCAGGGGTGCTGAGCATCCACACAACACCAGTAGAAACCAAGGGCATCTGCAGTTGCTTGCACAGCACTTCTGAAATCAGTCTCAAAACATTTTTCTTTTGAAGTATAAGTATCATTTTAACAAACTAATGGGCCAGATTAGGTTTATGTAGTTGCTTCAGTATCACTTCAGTCTTGTTTCACCAACTGAAATAAGATGTCATCTCTTCTGTCAATAGAAGCAGACTAATTAATGCAACCGTTCTTTTAATTTGCTTGTTTGCATCGTTCCCCTCCCCAAGCAATTGTTGAGTTCAGTTACTGATTGGAGTATAGAAATAAACAAATGCTTGATTACTCTATTTGGGGTTTCCAATGCTGCATGCAGCAAAATCCTCCACCTCTGAATATTAAGTAAATATAATAAATGAAACATTAGTGGTGCTTTAAAGATTTATGACTATAGTCGATATGGAGCGAAGGTATCACAATTAGTATTCTGTTCCTGTGAATTTTTTCAAAGGGAGATCCCTTTTTATTACAGCAAAGAATATTTTTTTCCTTCATGGTAATGCTGAGTAGTATTTTGGGTCACAAGTTGCAACACAATTCATGTAGTTAAGGAGAACTCCACCAGTATAGTGCTCCAAACATCCTAGTAAAGTGGTAATAGCTCAAGTCTTGCTCAGGTAATTTAGCTAAGAAAAATTATATGGACCATACAATAATTCCTTTTGCCAGAAAGATTTTTTTTTTTTTTTAGGAAGGTGAAATGCTGCATGTTGGAAGTTAGTGGTTTGAGTACTTGTGAAATGTTTCCCAAGAAATAAAAATCTGATTTCAAAAGTAAACTGAGTCACTTCCCACAAATTTTTTTTGCAAGTGGAAAATTGGTTCTAGATAGCTAAAGCTGATCTGGCATTGTAGTTTAAAATCAAGCTTCCAAAAATTCCTTTCATCTACTGTCCTTGTTTTAAATGAAATAATTGAAAAAAAACAAAAACCCTACCCTTAAGCAGTATTTGCTTCTTATAAGCAAAGGATTGAAGTACTTGAGAGATCTTATGTATAAAAGAATTCCCAGTCTCTCTCGTGAACTCATCATACATTGTGTATAAAAAGTCAGTTACGTTCTTAAGCAATTGTTTTTCATTTACTATCTCTACTTCCATAAAACTCACTCGTTTGATGTAATGGCTTAAGTTTTCTCTTAATTACTTTGTAGGATGACTGTTTTGCAACCTATGAAGACCTGCTATATAAAGCCACAAATTAATTGTTCACCGAAGTTGCATGTCCCCAAGTTGCTGTCTTGTCAGATTCAGGATGGGTATATCTACACTGTTTTAAAACCTGGGCAGTAAGTCTCAGAGCCCAAGTCTGTAGACTTGAGCTCACGCTGTGGCTCTAAAAACAGCAGTGTAGATGTTTCAGCTCAGGCTCTGAAGCCCATGGAGGTGAACGTCTGCACTGCTGCTGTTAGTGCCATTGCACAAGCCTGAGTCTGTAGATTCAGACTGAGACTCACTGCTGCAGTTTTAAAACAGCATAAACATAGCCAATAACTTCTTGAGCATGACCTGACGCAATACTCTTTCCTCCTGCAGTGAGTTGTTGCCTGATCTGTAGGTTGCATATTAGTTACATTGATTCTTTAGTAATCCCCAATCAACACTCTGTGGTTTGGCAGGGTCTCATCAGGAGATCAGGCCTAGAGTTATTAGAATTATTATTAATGTGGGAACCCTGGTGTGCACAGGAGCAACACTCACACTGAAGAAAAACCTTTTGAATTTGCAGTAGTTTTTATTAAAAGCACAGATGCTCCAACCCAAACAAGTAGGTAAATATACTACAGAATTGTCCATACATCCAGCATTGGAGCAATCATACACTCTCGTCATCCTTGTGGAGACTAGAATTGATGGTCCACAAAGATCTTATCACATATCTGGCATGCCAAAAGATCCCAACTGCTTAGGTCATGGTTTAGGTTATTGTAGGGTGAGTGGCCCTGGTGAATATTCATAAGGATGTCTAGCCTCTTTGGTCCATAACTAAATTTCCTCACCTTGATAATGTTGGGGTATTCTCATACTATAGGTTAATATATTAGTTACCTTAAACTTATTAGCATAGAGATCAGTGGTTACTAAGGCAATCTTGCAGTTCAACTTCTGCTGGTGTTCCTATACTAAAATAACCAAACTTGCATTAATTGGTATTTTGTGGTTACCTGTCAGCAGTTTAGTCATATTTACCACAGAATTCTGTCTTATGCTGTCTTGTGATTTAAGGTTGTTCCTGGTTAAACTACTTATGCAAAAGCTTTATAAGTCTTATATCCATATGTTGAGCTATTGTCTTACCAGGTCAGGTCTGTAGGCTTCATGCATTACTGCTTTATACCTATATCTTATCATGCAAATCTCTGTTATAGGCTCTAGAGGCACCCCCAGTACTCTTCTGTTCTTCTTAGCTTTTTCCAAGCATTACTTAGAATGAAACTGGATGTAGAGGTTGGTTTCATGGCTAATATTAAGACCCTGGCAGAGGACTCCTAAAAGGGGCTGGATAAGATGGCAGTGTCTCTCCTCCAAGACTGAGAAGATCTTTCCACTTTGGTGGTGGGGGAGGAATGTTTGTGACAGAAGAGAGCTGTCTCCCAACAGCCAAAGGTTTTCAGGAGGGCCTTCACATTTATCAGATATATATACTAGAAGGATGTGTATATTTGAGAGAACTCTTGATTCATCCTCATCTCGGGGGGAGGGAAAGCAAATTATGTGCTAGTATCATTTGATTAAATGCTTTCCAATACTGCTAAACAGCAGCTATCAGTTTGACATTTTAAAATCAGCAAGTCCAGGTAACTTTTATCCCAGTTTTTTAAAAGAGCTGGTTGAGGAGCTCTCTGACCATTCATGTTAATTTCAGTAACTCTTGGAATGCTGGGGTAGTTCCAGAGGACTAGAAGAAAGCTACTATGGCACTGTTTAAAAATGGAAAATGGGATGACCCAGGTAGCCCTAGGCCTGTCAGACTGACATCAATCTCAGGCAAAATAATGAAGCAGCTGATAACTGGTTTCCTTTTCTAAAGAATTAAAGGAGAATAATATAATGCCAATCTACATGGGTTTATGCAAAATAGGTCTTGTCTAACTAACCTGATATGTTTTTATGAGAACTGATTTGTTGATAAAGGTAATAGTGTTCATGTAGTATACTTACAGAAGTGTAAGGCATTTGACTTAGTAGCACACAACAGCTTCATTAAGAAACTAGAACAATACAAAATCAACATGGCACATAGTGAATGGATTAAAAACTAGTTAAATGATAGGTCTCAAAATGTAATTATAACCAGGGTAACATGGAAAAATAGATGTTTCAAGTGGGATCTTGCAGGGATTAGTTCTTTGGCCTACGTTGCTTAATATTTTTTATCAATAATTTTGTGGAAAAATCCCATATGATCATTACTGAGTAATTTGCAGATGACTCAAATTGGGCGATTGGTAGATAATGAAAAGGACTGGTCACTGATACAGAGCAGTCTGGATTGCTTGGTAAGCTGACCACAAATTAATTTGTATTTTAGTATAGCCAAATATAAAGTTAATCATCTAGGAACAAAGAATGCAGGCCATTCCTACAGGATAGGGCAGGGATTGGCAACCTTTCAGAAGTGGTGTGCCAATTCACTGTAATTTAAAGTTTCCCGTGCCTTAACATTTGGCGAAGGTCTCTCTCTCTGTCTATTATATAAACTATTGTTGTGTTTAAAGTAAATAAGATTTAAAAAATATTTAACAAGCTTCATTTAAATTAAAATTAAAATGCAAATCTTATCAATGTAGCGTGATCCTTGCCTGGGATCCTTGTCTGGGGTTCCAGCCACCAACCCCGCTCAGCCCGCTACCGGTCTAGGGTTCCATTTACTCAGCCGGCAGTGGTTGAGGAGACCGGTAGCAGACTGAGCAGGGCCGGCGGGGGGCTGAGTGGCTCAGTCTGCTGCCAGTCTCGGGTGCCAGTAGCACATAGCCTGCTGCCAGTCTGGGGTTCCGGCTGCTGGTTCCTTGCCAGTTGGGGTCCCAGCCACTGGCCCCACTCAGCCTCTTGCCGGCCTCGGTGAGCAGAACCCCAGGCCAGTAGAGGGCTGAGGGGGGCTGGGACCCTGGCTGGCAATGGGGCAGCAGCTGGAACCCCAGAGCAGTGCGTGCCATCAAAAATCGGCTTGCGTGCCACCTTTGGCATGTGTGCTGCAGGTTGCTGACCCCTGGGATAGGGGATTCTATTCTGGGAAGCAGTGAGTCTGAAAAAGACTTTGGGGCCATGATGGATAATCAGTTGAATATGAGCTTCCGGTGCAACAGTGTGGCCAAAAGGGCTAATGTAATCCTTGGATGTGTAAACAAAGAAATAATTCAATAGGAGTAGGGACATTACGTTACCTCTGTATTTAGTTCTGGTGCGACCACTACTGGAGTATGATGTCCAGTTCTGGTGTCCACAAATCAAGGAGGTTGTTGATAAATTGGAGAGGGTTCGGACAAGAGCCCTTAGAATCATTCAAGGATTGGAATAGATACCTTCTGGTGAAAGACTTAAGAAGCTTGATCTAATTAGCTTATCAAAAAGAAAGTTATGCGGTGGCTTGATCACAATCTAAACATCTACAGGAGGAACAGAAATTTGATCATGAGGGTTCTTCAGTCTAGTAGAGAAAGACAGAACAAGATCAAATGTCTAGAACTTGAAGCTAGATGAATTCAGACTAAAAATAAGACAACTTTTTAAATAAGTATTGGACTATTTTAGCAAAGGTTGTAGTGGATTCTCCATCACTGGAGATTTTTAAATCAAGATTGGATGTTTTTCTAAAATATGTTCTATCTCAAGCATGGCTATTGGGCTTGAAACAGGAATTAATACAATGAAAGCCTATGCCCTCTATTATGCAGGTCAGACTAGTCAATCACTATGATTTCTTCTGGCCTTAAAAACCTATTTATCTTTCCTGTCTGCTGGCAAGTGGCTAGGATGTAATTCAAGACCTGAAAGATTTATACTGTGACTTTTCTCCAATTGTAGCAATCCTGTATTTCTGTTAATGGGAGCTGAATTAGTGACATTTGGAAAAGCTAAATTTCATAAATACATGCTGATTAAAATGGAACTCCATATTGGACTCCAAACTCCTGATCCCTACATTATAGGAATAGAGTTGCTGAACTTTTAATATAATCTTAATTGATAGCTTATTATTTTTGGACACTATAGCTATGAATTTTCACATGCCGAAAGTCTGCTGACCAGAGTTACAGGTTACTTTATGTATATATGTGGCTTTTAAAGTAGTCTTTGTTTTGTATACCAAAAATATAAGATTTTTATTTACTTACAATGATAGTGATAAGCATTTGGCATTTATATTGTGACTTTGCAGACAGAGATTTGGCACAGCTGGTGAATCTGCTTGTCAGGAGCTAACACACAGGGACTGTTCAGCTAAATTCTCTGTGGAATTGGCTGTACCACAGCAGCAGATTTTCATAGTGGTTAGATATTGTCACATGACATCACTCTGCATAAGAACCCAGTGAACAAGGGAGTCCTCAGAATTACCCTAACTCTAAAGCAAAAGGGTGTGAAATGACCCACTGCATGAGCACAAGGAAGGAAAAAACCTAGAGTCACTGACTCCACTACTTCTGCCTAGAATGGTTCTTGAATGAGACATTTAAACTGTAGCAGGAGACCTGGAAGAGTGAGGAATCTGCTCGCTCTCTCTGTTACCTGGCTGAAACCTAAGACGAAGAGAAGGAAAGTTACTTTCTCTGTCCGAGACAGTAGACCTATAAAATGCTTTTTGTTCCTTTTCGTCGTCGTTCTGTCTCAAATACCAAAAAAAGTGTCATCAAATCATCATTGACGTTTCATTGTCAGTTCCCAAAAATCAGCATGTGCAGCAATTAAGGTTTCAAGAACAGCTTTAACTCTTAAACTTTGCAAAGCCTCTATTTTTTGGACTGTGCTTTAAAATGCACTGTGTAGTTTGATACTTGACTGCCTTGAACTGTATACAATAAAATATTCAGGAGGTCTGATGTGGTCAACTTAATGTTGCAGCTGGAACATTAACTTTGCATTTCCTGATTTTTGCTAACCATAGACCTGATCCTGCAGCCATTACTCACTTTAGTCCTCATTTATTCCTGACTTCAGTGGGACTACTACTGCTCAAGTGAGTAATGGCTCACGGATGTGGCTGTGCAAGCTGAATGACACATTTTGCTTTTAATTTCTTGGTTTTCTTAAACATACCTAAGGCAGCATGAACACGTATATTGCTCCAAATGCTGAAGAGATGAACTTTTTACTTTCTAAGGCCTTGTCTACATGAAAGGGAAAAGTCAATCTAAGATACGCCATTTGAGTTATGTGAATAGTGGTAACTCAAATCAACGTAGCTTAAATCTATTTACCGTGGGGTCCACACTGTGTGACAGGAGATGCTGTCCCATCGACACCTCTTACTCTTCTCGATCAGGTGGAGTACAGAAGTCAACAGGAGAGCGATCGGCAGTCAATTTAGCGGGTCTTCACTAGACCCGCTAAATTGACCCCTGAGGCATCGATCGCCATTGTGTTGATCCTCCAGTAGGTATAGACCAGCCCTAGTGAGCTAAGTACCCTAATGCCCTGAAATCTTAGAGTAGTGGGAAGTTTTGAGGCGCTGTAAATTCTGAATGCAGGTGCCGAAACAGCTAATTACATATGCCAGCACGGGTGCATTTATTAATTTACTTGAACTGTTTTAAGACCTTATGGCCTTTTAAAGGCTGTTTACAGCAGAAACTGCACACAAAGTGCAAACACTGACTGAACAAAACTTTCTACTGCACATGTGTAGTAGCTAACTTTCAGTTCATATTTTTTTTCCAGAATTGAGAGTGGAATGGCTGACTTCTCAATGAGAGCCTACCAGCAAAACTTCAAATTGTGGCTGTTTTGAAGTTATCTATGTGAGGGCCATGGCAGTTTTTTAAAGGGTTAAAGTGTAAATTTTTCTTTCTCTTCTATTAAAGTCTAATATGACCAAGAATTTTGATGAAGCTTTTAAAAAACAAAAACAAAAAGCAAACAAAAAAAAAAAAAACCAAATTCCTGCTATGCTGAAATTTCCATACTTGGTAATTTGCCTCAAAAGATGATTTTTTTTAAAAAAAGGAATAACTGCACAATGAAGTTTAGCCCTACACGTTGCCTGCTATAATAAGATGATTATCAGAGAACTAAATAAGGTAAAAAAGTTTACAGAATGAATAAGTGAATACAGCCAGTAGCAGAGAATTTTTGTAATGGAGCAGATATTATCATGGGAGTTAAAGCAGAGAATCCTCTACGCAAAGACTGGAATTTGAAAACGTCATTTGCAAGATTACTCTGTAAAAAGGAAAAGTTTTATTAAAGGATGGAGGGGGAGAGACAGAGCGAAAGAACGAACATGAACTGTCCTCTGGTTTCCCACAGTTTTAAGTGTGAGAGAAGGCAGGTTTTCAAATAACAATAACAGAGGAGAGCTTGGGCTTCTCTCAATTAGAAGGTTTTCAGGAAAAAAGTACCTGAGGTTAAACTGTTGATAGCCTATGATACAATGTTGTGTATAGTGTGGAATGATGCCATGCAATCTTAATAAATAGGAGAACATTGAGCTATGATGTATCTGTTGGATCTACTATTATTGGCACTTAGAACTATTATTTATAGAGAAATTGATAGTTTGGCCAATATATTAATAGGAAGAATTTTTTTCACCTTTACGCAGTAAGGAGGTGCCTATCCTCTGAGAATACTCTCAAGGATAAAATTGTGTCAGGATTAGGGTGCAGTAGTACAGTACAGGCACCTCTTTTAGAAAGTTTGTTACCTCTGTATATTTAAAATAGAACCACAAAGCTAAATATCTGGCACACGTACTGTGAGCTGAGGGCGCTCTAGATTCTGTTTGCCAGAAGCTGGGAATGAGCAACAGGATGGGTCACTTGATGATTACCTGTTCTGTTCATTCCCTCTGGGGCATCTGGCACTGGCCACTGTTGGAAGACAGGATACTGGGTTAGAGGGACCTTTGGTCTGACCCAGTAGGGTCATTCTTATCCTCTTATGAAAGAGAATCATTTGTCACTTTTTTTTGGCTGAAGAACTGCCATCCTCTTAAGTTGTCTGTGTGAGTAAGGGCTGGTCTACACTACGGGATAAAATCGATTTTAGATACGCAGTTTCAGCTACGTGAATAACGTAGCTGAAGTCGAATATCTAAAATCGATTTACTCACCCGTCTTCACCGCGCGGGATCGATGTCCGCGGCTCGCCATGTCGATTCCGGAACTCAGTTGGGGTTGGTGGAGTTCCGGAATCGATATAAGTGCGCTCAGGGATCGATATATCCCGTCTAGATTAGACGCGATATATCGATCCCAGAGCAATCGATTTTAACGCGCCGATACGGCGCGTAGTCTAGACGTACCCTAAATATAGTTTCTTTTAAAAGAGTGTGCCTGTGAATTAGTGGAGTGTACCAGCAGTGGGTGAATAACATCATACCAACTGATTTGGATTCATCAACATCCCAATACCTACACAAACAAATGAGTCCTTTAGAAGACTGGGAATTCCTGGATAATGGCCCTCTAGTGAGGAGGTAAATTATTTACAATGAAAATTGCTAATCCACACACCTTATATTTCTTCCATAAAGTACTTCTTGGAAAAGGCAAAAAATGTTGCATAAGTCTGGTACACCGGACTTCATAATTCTTACAAAATATTTTCAAGTGCATTTACTTGTACATAATTAAGTATAATTAAACCACAAATGTCAAACTAAATGAACAAAACATTTTGATGCAGCATCCGTGATAATTGGATTCCATTGAAGTCAGTGGGACTACTCATGTTCATCTTTGCAGGGTCAGTATCTTGCTCACTGTTACAATAAGAGTCCATAATACCAGGGTTAGTAAGATTCTACTGTGAATACAGAGTCACTTTCAGCTAAGCTGAAAAGGGAAAATGTAAGAGATGACTACTCACATATTTGAAGCCTGTTTTAAGATTTTTAACATGTACTTTTATAGACTGCTACCATAGGTGGAGTCTCCAGTTCTAGTAATCATGGCCCCCAAGTCCCCCATCTCTCTCGACATTTTAAAAACAGGCCCATATTGAGCTGTTGCTCACCCTGACCCACCACTTTAACAAGTGACTTAGTACGAAGGTTAGTCTGACCTTTAATTCGTGTTCATCTCCATTATGTTGTCCTCATATGCTGTCCTTTTTTCCTTTAAGCATTTCCTTTCTGCATGTTCCCTGTCTCTCATCCTTAATTCTTTGTGCTATTACTACCCTTTCTTGAGATCTCTTCAGCTAATATGGAACCTTCTTATGCCAACCTTTGGTTCTGTGCCCTATTAGGGATGTCATCAGAACTTCCTGCTCACCTTAATAATAAAAACAATTTTTTGTACTGTATATCAGATTCATTAGATAGATTATATGTGCTGGACAGGTAATTGAATGATAGACTTGCAGGTCCCAGCTGTGCTCTGGCATTTTGGAGAGAAAAAAAACCAAAAAACAGCTGCTGCTTTTTTTAGTGCAAACTGTCAAATATCTATTAAAACAACACTTATGTAAAATGCTGTAACGTATATTATTTGTGAGTGCCATCTCTAAGGTTTTTGCCTTGTTTTGCTTCATAAAATACACAGCAGTATTTGGTGAAGTAAAGCTGTGAGAGGGCTTCAAAGGAATGCATATTTCTACAAATACAGAGAATAGCATGGTAACAAATTTGCCAACTTAGAGTAGGTTCTGTAATGTGCTTATCGCTGTCGGATTTATCAGTGTTCACCAATGCTGTGTAATGAATATTTTATTTTTGTAAATTGTGTCCTATTCAGTTCTTGTTTCAGATATATACCTCTCCATGTTGCTGTCCAAATACAAAACTAATTCTGTATCCAGAACAGTTCAAAGATGGCAGTACTAAAGTTGAGTATGTGTTGTACACGACTACTTGATTACCTAAGTCCACATGCTCTAAACTGGTCACATGTTGTACACGCTTGTACTGATGGTACATACGCAGCATTCCATAGGTCTCCTAGTCCAACTGAAACAGACAAATCCATTCATTGTACCTGTCCCAAATGCTTTGAGTGCTGCGTTGTAGTCAAAACTTAAGCATGGTCTTTAAAAATAACTGAAGCTCGCTCTTTGGTTTTGAATGAAATGCCTTCAGGCTAGAGAGGGAGGGAAGGCAAATTGCAATCTTGCAGCTGTTCTGGCAATTGAATCACTTTGGCATTTGTAGAGACAGAGAAAGAATATTAAAATTTGATAATGCATGGAAATACTAAGAAATGAGTGCACTTTAGATCCAAATAAGCCTCTAACTTTTATAAACGCTCTCTATACATTAGACACTTTAGAAGACCACTTTTTTCTTAAGTGCTGCATGATTCGTAAAATAACAAAAGGATTATTTTTCTATTGAAGACAAATGAATGATATTTCCCATTTGGGGAGTTAATGCCCGTATCTAAATGAATTGATTCCTTGCAAAACCTCTTTTCTGCTTTCTTAAAAACAAACTTTGAGAGTGATGTTGCCAAGATCTCTCTCTCAGAAGAGAAGGCATTATATGAATAATTCTTGCATCCATCAGCATCCAAATCCAGTATTTTAATATCTCCTTATTGCTCTTTCTTATAAAAGGAACAATTTCTTAAATGTACGTTCCAGAGATGGCTTGTGGGAGGGGGCTCAGAATTTTGAAAGGCCTTTTTTCTTCCTGTGGAGTTATCATATTGTGGTTACTTTGAAGATTCTATCCTATTTATCTTAGGCCTGGTCTACACTATGCTTTTAAACCGAATTTAGCAGCATTAAACCGATTTAACCCTGCACCTGTCCACACAATGAGGCCTTTATATCGCTATAAGGGCTCTTTAAACCGGGTTCCTGTACTCCTCCCGACGAGAGGAGTAGTGCCTGAAATCGGGAATTGTTTACCGATGTCAGATAGGGGTAGTTGGCCCGCAAATCGACGATATTGGCTCTGGGTGGTTATCCCACAGCTGCACCTCTGTGACCGCTATGAGAAAAGCCATCTGAAACTCGGCTGCACCTGGCAGGTAGACAGGAAAAGCCCTGGCGACTTTGATTTCATTTCCTAGTTTGAGTCAATTGGGGGCCTCACACAGTACAATGACCACACAGAGCTCATCAGCACAGGTAACAGTGCAGTCTCCTGAGAATTGAAAAGAGCTCCAGCATGATCACACGGGAGGGTACTGGCATCTGATCGCGTATATGGGAGAGATTTTCTCTAACAGAACTCCGTTCCGAAAGACGAAGAAACATTTGAAAAAATTTCCAGGCCATGATGCAGAGAGGCACACAGGGACTCAGTACAGTGCCGTTTGAAGTTAGGAGCTCAGACAAGCCTACCAGAAAATCAAAGAACAAATGGCAAGGTCTTGGGGCAGGGACAAAACATAGCCGCTTCTACCACCGAGCTGCATTGCAATTCTAGGGGGGTCCACCACCAAGTACCCCACCCTGTCTGTGGATTCCATAGGTTAGGGTGGTAATCTCAGCTGGCTGAGGATTCGCAGAACGGGGAAGATGAAGAGGAGACGAGCTTGCACAAGAGCCACACAGCACTCCGTTCTCCCCAAACAGCCAGTGTGCTTTTTCTCATTCGTTGACGATGTTCCCCAGCCCTCCCAAGCCACTGTCTCAGACCATGTAAGCCATGGAAGCGAACCTCTGGTGAGTGTACCTTTTGTAAATATAAACATAGTCTAAAGCAAGGTGTTTTAATAATTAATTTGCCCTGAGGACTTGAGATGCATTCGCGGCCAGTACGTTTATGGAAAAAGTCTGTTAACGTGTCTGGGGATGGAGCGGAAATCCTCCAGGGAATCTCCCATGAGCTTCCTGAGGTATCCAAAAGTCTTGGTTTCTGGGCAGGGCAGCCTTATTCCGTTCGCTCCATGGTAGACACTTGACCACCGCCATGCATTGTAGCAAGTAATCTGGTATCTTTGCATGACAAAGCCTAGCTGCGTATGTCCCGGTAATTGCTGGCATCAGCAACATCGTTCTTTTATCTCACTGTGTTATTCCTCAGAGAGAGTGATATTGTTCATGTATAACCTGGTTAAATTACAGGAATTTAATTAAGGGGACAGAGATGGCCATTCCTACTGGGCTGTTTGCCTGTGGCTGAAAAGAAATCCTTCCCTTGCAGTTTAGCAAGCGGGGGAGGGGGAAGTGATTACTCTGAGCTTTTTCGCATTTGGCTAGCCTAGCAAGGATCTTCCCTGCCAGCAGCCCACGCGGTGGGGAGGGCGGTAAAGCGATCATCCCAGAGGAACTGGATAAGGGGTGGTTTCTGCTGCTGCATGTTAACAGGAAAGAAGCAGCGACTGAATGGGATTTGCTTGGTATTTGGAAAGGGGGCACTGTGTATATGAAGGGCTGCAGAAGCCGAAAGACATGGCTTACCATCCACATGCAAGCTGAATTCCTGCTGTCCGACCTGCATCTGTGATCTGTACAGCAAAGCCACAGAGGCACTCATATTAAGATGCAAAATGCGACCTTGTAGTGGAAAAACACACGTGCTATTAAGTGGAATATGTTGTTCACGTGAAGGTATAGCCATTGTTCTGTTAAAATGTATCTTTAAATTACTCTCTCCTTTTTTCCCTCCTATGCAGCCTCAAATTTTTCAAGGCCTCGCCTACTCCATCCCAATGGCTTATCCCAGATAAGGCAGGGAAAAGGACACGAGATGAAATGCTTCTCAGAAATCCATGGAAGTGACCGGCAATGAAAGAGCTCTCATCTGAATGAGTGGAAGGACGTGGTATTCAAATTACGGAAAGATGCCAAGTGAACAGTTGAGGACAGGAGGGAGCTCAAGTGAAGGTGGCAGCAGGACAGACAGAGGTAGGCAGGAAGATCAGCGGGTGAGCGGGATGCAACTCTGGGGCTGCTGCGTGATCAAAACTGACTCCTCCGACGTTGCCTGTTGGCAGCTTCAGAATGGGAAGCAGGATCACAGAGTGCCTCTGCAGCCCCTGTTAACCCACCCTCACCTATGTGTCCATATCCTCCTAACCCAACATTAAGAACGCGTGGGGAAGGCTTCGTGCAACCCAACCCACTCCACCCCTACGTGGACAGCCCCAACCAAAGGCTGTCATTACTTTTAAAAATTTTTAGTGCCTTTTCCTTCCCTCCTATCCTCCTTCCAAACCATGCCCGTGCCTACCTTGGTGCAGTTCTCTTCCCTTCTTTTTATAATGAATTAATAAAGAATACATGGTTTTTAAATGATAGTGACTTTATTCTCCTTAAGCAACTGTAATCAAATGGGGAACGTGTGTTGCTTAGAGGAATGATTCAATCAAGGGGGCGGTCATCAAGCAGAAGCAAACACAGCAGTCAGACTGTACCTTGGTCCATTGATTGAAACTCGTTTTCAAGCTTCTACTAGAGATGCGCACCGCTTCCTGTGTGCTCTTCTTAATGGACCCTGGTTCTGGCTGTGCATAAGTGCAGAGCCAGGTGATTTGCCTTCAAGCCTTCCCACCCCGCCATAAAGGTCTCCCCTTACCTCTCTCAGAGCTTGTGGAGCACACAGCCAAGCAGCAAATAACAACGGACATTGGTCTGGTGAGGTCTGAGCAGTAGTAATGTGTGCCACCGCGCCTTTTAACGGCCCATGCATATTCTACCACCATTCTGCACTTTGCTCAGCTTGCTAGTTGAACAGCTCACTAACTATATCCAGGCTGCCTGTGTATGGCTTCATGAGCACAGCATCAAGGGAGGGCTGGATCCCCTGGATAACTGCAGGCCTGTCACATCCCAACTGATTGTTTTCTGGTCTGGGAAGTAATTTCCCTTGCTGGAGCAGTTTAAACAGAAGTAGTGTCTGAAGCACGAAGCGTTATAACCCTCCAGCCGTCCCACGTGGATGTGGTGAAATGTCCCTTATGATCCACCAGTGCTTGCAGCAGCATTGAAAAAGTACCCTTGCGGGGTTATGTACTGGGTGCCCTTTGGTTGCTCTGGTGCCCAAGATAGGGATAGGGTTCCATCTATCGCGCCCACCACAGTTTAGGGAATCCCATTGCCAGCAAAAGCCATCTACTATAACCTTGCACAATTTCCCCAGGAAGTCACTACCTTGCGTAGCAGAGCTTAATGATTCTTTGGCTACTTAGCATCACAGCAGCCCCACGAGTAGATTTGCCCGACTTCAAATTGATTCCCAACTGACAGGAGCTGTCTGGCGTTAGCAAGCTTCCAGGGAGCTATTGCACTCGGCTTCTCAGCTGTGAGGGCTCTCTCATCTATGGTATCTGACGTTTCAGGGCAGGCGGAAAGCAAGTCATAAGTTCCATGAAAGTGCCTTATGCATGCACAAGTTTCCACAAGCACTGGACTGTCCCAAACCTGCAAAACTATTTGTGGTCCATCTCTCTCTTCAGCCACTGGGAATCGTCCCAAACCTGCAAAACTATGTGGTCCCACCAGTCTGTGCTTGTTTCCTGGGCCCAAAATCAGCATTCAATGGCTAGAACCTGCCCCATTACCAGCAGGATCTCCAAAGCGCAGGGCCCGCAGTTTGAGAGAATTCTGTGTCCATGTCCTCATCATTCTCGTCACCGCGCTGCCGTAGCCGCCGCCGCCTCGCCTGGTTTTGCAGGTCCCGGTTCAGCATAGACTGCACGAGAATGCGCGAGGTGTTTACAGTGTCCACAATTGAGGTCTTGAGCTGAGCAGGGTCCATGCTTGCTGTGCTATGGCGTTTGCACAGTTCACCCAGGAAAAAAGGCGCGAAACGGTTGTCTGATGCTTTCACGGAGGGAGGGATGAGGCTGTACCCAGAACCAGCTGCGACAATGTTTTTTGCCCCATCAGGCACTGGGATCTCAACCCGAATTCCAAGGGACGGGGAGACTGCTGGAACTATGGGATAGCTACTTACAGTGCAACGCTCCTGAAATCGACACTATCATCGGTACATGGACGCACACCACCGAATTAATGTGCTTAATGTGGCCGTGTGCACTCGACTTTATACAATCTGTTTTAAAAAACCGGTTTCTGTAAAATCGGAATAATCCCTCAGTGTAGACATACCCTTACTTAGAATTGTGTCTTTTGTTGAAATACACTTTCCATGTGTTCCTCAGTGGAGGTCATAAATATATCAGTAGGATGATCAAGTTTTTTTCCCATAGAATCAAAGTTTGGAAGGCATGCATATGAGTATTACACTGAATGTATTTGTTTTCATATAACTGCAAGTGTTGAATGCATTCTGAAGATTGGTAGTCGTGCTGCATTTGCCATCTGGACCTTCTGGTCTCACAAGTCAACTATACTGGCTATACCAGACTTAGGCCAGTTTTGTCACTCATACTGAGCCCTTTTATTTTTATGATTAAAAGATACATGTTTGACACAGGTGACAATTTAGAACAAAGTGCATCAGAAGCTGAGAAATGTTGTTGAGGTCAGCTGTTTTAACTGGCACCCAGTGGGTAGATGAAAGCTGCTTGGGCTCTCTCTGATCTCTTCCTCCCCTTCTTATGATGATTGGGCCAGGTAGCGCAAACCTAAGGAGAAATCTGATGTCTGACGTGTGAGTACTTTTGTATTGCTCTTATAAGTAATCCTAAACGGGGAAGATGATAATATAAACCATTCCAAAGTTTACTGTCTTTGGAGCAGGGTAGTGCCTCATTGCCATGTCAGTTCTCACTGGAGACTTCATCAGCTTCATAGTCCTGTAGCTTGTTATTGTAGCTGCTCACAAGAACCCCCATTGCTAATTATTATAATCTTAAAAATAAAAAACTGACTTGTGTATGTTCTGTCTCACTGGAAACTGAATAATAATGGTCAGGTACACCAACAATGTTTTAGTATGTCTAGCGGAAAGAAGAGCAATGTTCTTTCGAGCAATTGGATCTAGATAAAAGCTCATATCTTCTGATTAAATGATCATACTAGGTTTTTTTGGATTTTTTGTAGCTGGAGATGCAAAATAGAACTTTATTTGGGGTGGTGTTGGTATCCAGAAGGGAGAAGAGTATCACAAACTGGTTTCAAATATGAGGAATTTTTTTTTTTTTTTTTTAAATCACTAAAATGTGCTGGGTTTCATTAGGAGGGAAATGATGCATTCTTAAAGACTGCTGTCATCTGCAATTGTTTTAGTTTCATTAGCAGAGAATTCCAGACACAATGTGTGTTCAGTAAGGATGTTCTCCAAACCTAGTGACAGAGAAGAGAGGGGGAGTGTTGCATTTGCACATAGACCCAAAATGGAATGTCACCCTTCTGCTGAGCAGTAGCAAGTGTTGGGACCTTGCTGGTTGGGCTCTTGTTAGAAGAGGGATTCCTAGTGATGGCAATCTGGAATATATTCATAGTTAACTCATTTTATTTGCAGACTTACACCTGTTCTGGAACAGAGGTGCTCACAAACGGCAGGCTGGCTGCAATCTCCTCTTTCAGAGAGCTCTCCGCTCAAACAGGGATGACTGGTTCTGCCTTAGGAATAGATTAGGAGATTAAGGGAAAGTATACTCTCCCTTACTGTTTACCACAGCTCTCCCAAAGTAGTGCATCAGAAAACCAAGCACTTCTTCAAAGATTGAACAGTGCTCTCATGCTAAGAACAACTCTTAATAATATGTAACAGCACTGTTTTATGACTCCTGAACAAAGAGCAAGATCAGAAATGTTCAAATTTATTGGTCGTACATTTCTTTTGGTATAGTCTTCTGAGATGGCTCAATGGGCAGAATCAAATTGCTTACTCCATGGAACATGTCTCTGAATATACCTTAGGAATATGAGTGTGCACCACTTTTTTGTACACCAGGATCTACTTTTCTCTACTGATTGTATCTGGGAAAATGGCGCACTTCAAAATGGCACAAATGAAAGTGACCAGCCTTAATATTTATTATCAATTTACATGTTTTACACACAGATGTAGTGGAAAGCTCCTGATGGAGTTAGTACCTTGCATTTGTATACTGCCCTGTGTGTAAGAGTGAGGTGGGAAAAGATTCCAGTTACCTTGGGGAAGAAAAATATAATTAAAACCCTGTTAATTTCCTTGGTTGTTGCAAGGCTGCCCAGAGGATTCAGAGGGCCTACGGTCGTCTTTGGCAGCAGGGGAGCCCCTGCTTTGGCGGTAATTCGGTGAGGGGGGTCCTTCCTCTCTGGGACCCGCCGCCAAAGTGCCCCAAAGACCTGCGGCGGGCGCCCCCCACCACCAAAGTGCTGCCAAAGACTCAGCACTTCCAGAATGGAAGGACCCCCTGCCGCCGAAGACCGGGAGCAGAAGAAGCTCCGGGGGCTCCGGCCCCGCGAGAGTTTTCCAGGGGCCCCTGGAGCGAGTGAAGGACCCTGCTCCCGGGTCCCCGAAAAACTCTCGTGGGGGCCCCTGAGGCAAATTGCCCCACTTGCCCCCCCACCCCCCGGGCGGAGTTGGCTTGCTGTGACTGTTTGCATCATTTGCAAACTGATATGAGGAGAGTCTTGTTCTGACTTACCATTTTTAAGTAGTCACCAGCTCATAGCTGAGAACTGTACTATTATCAGGCTTGTGTAAGGCCTTCAAATTTGAAACTGTTGCAGAGAATCAAATAATAGCATTGGAAAGGGAACCTTCTGTGTTACCTTGTTCAACAGCTTCCATCAAGCAGAGAAGACTTCATGTTAGAAATTCCACCAATTGATCTGATCTTGACTTCACTCTTGAGTTAGTGACCATTTAACTGATTAGATAATCTGATTGTTCTTCCTACAGGAAACTTCTTCCAAATTTCCTTGTTGAATTAGTCTTTCATTAACATAGTCTGCTGCTGACCTCAAACATAGGGAGTCACTTTTCCAGCATTTACATTTCTTACCCTTTCAGAATTTTTATAATTATGATTTCATTAATAAACTCATTCCTTTACCATGAAAGGTATGGTCTCAAGTCCCTGTGCTATTTTTCTTGCTCATATTTTATACCTTTCTGTTGTATCTTCTCTTGTTTGTTTGACATTGGCAAAGGAGGAACACAGTTAAAGTCATTTGGAAACATTTTCAAATATTTTATAAGTAAACAAGATGTTTACATATAGATGTTTATGCAAGGTATAGGTTGGAATTTCATAGACCCTAAATAAGGAGGCCTCTGATCAGTGTGTCAGGCACACTAATTGACTAAAGTCTCCAATTCAACAAGAAAATTGATTCAGGTCACAGGCTAATAAAATTAACAAAATTGCTGTCTTGTTCATGATCCGAAAATCCACAACCTCCATACTGCATGAAAAGGGAGAATTTTTTTTTAAAGTAGTTCTTAACTGGTCTGTCTTAATTTTTAATATGGCATCTATTGCTATGATATTCAAGCACTATCCTGATGTAATTCTAGGGACTAAGAACCCAGTTTTGCAATGGAATCTGCTCAGGCAGAGGCCCATGAAAGTTAATAGGGAGGTCTGGCAACTTAGATCTCGCTGTGGGACTGGAGTCTAATATTTAATTTATTATGGGCACGTCTGCACTGCAAAATTTTACTTTGGGACAAAGTATTATATAGCTTTGTTTCTCTTTGGCATTTTTGAGGTGCCAAACACCATTATATTTAAAATTAACACCGTGCCTTGACTGTGTTACATAGCTTGTCTTCTGTTGTTCAGAACTGTTACAGCCCTACAGTTCTACAGAATTCAGACTAAAAGACTCAAGTCCCGAATAGCAGATACTGTACCATGTGTGCTCACTTTACCAATCAGGCTTTAATTTTATATATTGGTAAAACTAGCTTTTCCAAACACATTCTGTGTGGTCACACTATACATTCAGTGTATTGGAGCGGTAACTTGGATTAGAAGCGTGGGCTGTTTGGATCAACTCCTGCTATTCCAGATGTGTGTGTCTTAAATGCCAGGAATTTTTTCCATTTGGCAGTTTTCCTTTTTTTATTCTTTCTGAACAGTTGTTTAGCAACCATAAGGACTGATCCTAATCCAAAAATATTATCAGAGGTAATATGGCTATAGTTTAAAATTGCCGTGTTAAAAAATAAAAGTTAAGAAGAATAATGGTAGTGGAAGGTTTTATTTAATCTCTATCAGAGGTCTTAATTTCAACAACTGAAATGTTGTAAAATTTTGCTTTCATGAAACTTTTATTTTGCCCATGTTCCAGCCAGCTCTGCTCTAGACAGAACTCTGAAACATAACCAAAATGTGAATGTTTTCGTGAGTTAACAATCACAGGACTGATTGCAATTAAATATGCTGATATTTGCTACCAAATCAACTTCATTTTATATTTCTAGTGTTTTATTCTTGATGAACTTGGACTGGTTTTAATTTTGGCTCCACAGCCAGTACAAAAAATTGAGGGGGAACAGTTTTGTCTAGCTCTACTTGCATGAGGAACGCTTCACAAGATGAAATTCCCCTTGGATTAAGATGCAATAACCATTGATTTTACAGTGGGAGATAAATTTACTAGCTTTGCTTATTTTTGAAAAAGTTTAGCTCCAGTATGTTTTTTTCCACCCCTGGGTGCACTAATAGAAAAGTTCCGTGTAACTTGTCAAAAGCTTTTCAACCTAAAATCATGTACAGCAGTTACAAAATCTTTTGACTGAATAGTGTGTGGGATGATGTATGTAGACTGCTAAATATCAACAGAAATCAGTCTTGAGGCCTGTTAATCATCATTGATAGATGCTTCTCTAATCTTTCGGCCATAATCTTAAAAGAATTTTCTGTTGCCATTAAGAAGCATTAGAGGGCTTAAAGGTCACCCCACTAGTTTTAATTTACTATTCTGAATTATGAGAATTTAAAAAACCTGCACATTAAGCTCAACTATTTGCTAAAGAAGTTAGATTTTTTTGGTGTATGTGTCTTCAGTGCAGCTGATGCAAAATTAATCTTGAAATTATTTCTTACCTAAGAATTGCCAGAGTAGAAAAGACCAATATTCTACCTAGTCTGAAATTCTGTTTGAAGGGCCTATACCACATAAATCAGAAGAAGATGCTAACCCTGATGTGAATCACATAGCCAGTTGAGCAATACTATGCCCTGGGGAGGGGAGGGAATGTAAATTCTAAAATCAAGCGTGAAAACAGCAGCACTCAAAGTCAATGAGAACATAAACATTGACATAGTTGGAATAGTTAAGAGGATTAATCTCTCTCTTTCATTCTAGGTTTCTACCCCACTTGTAAGGAGTTTGCAACCTTTCTTGTTAAGTTATGTATACATCAGTGAAATGTTTCTTTCTGCTATGGGGAGAGCAAGTACATGTAATATCCTACCTGGTTACCTCCTCCTTGTTACTCCTCGTATGGATTTGATGGACTGACCTTTGTTCTTCTGGGTCCCACATCTGAGTGCTTTCTTGTATTATTCTGATACACAGTTACTTGGCAGTGCCTCCACCTGGCACATTCCTTCCTGGGAAAAGTATCAGAGGGGCTGCTTTGAAGGAAAAAAATCCAATTGCCATTTAACTCTTACTTATCCACCTGATGTATGGAGACTTCCATGGAGTAACACAGACATAGAGTATATCAAACCAGGTAATTGTATTCAACAAATATTCATAGGGTCACCCGTGCCCAACCCAGTAATTTACACCAGACGAGAATAAGACTTTTTAATGTCCTGTTGGTATGCATACTATTTTGAGGCCCTGGCTGGCTGGTGAGGGGGATGCATTCAGCAGTAGCAGATAGAAAGTTATCCCACCACTCTAGAACATAGTCATTGGATAGATATCTTCCAGACAGTGGGCCTGACTTCCTAAGTAATGGTTGATGCACTCACAGACTCCATGACATGGATGCTCCTCAGTTTCAGATCCTGGTCTGGTTCCCTCAGGAGCTGTAGGAGGCGTCCGACTGCCCATGCTATGCTAGTCATGTAGAACTTTTCACTACCAAAATTGTACTGCTTCTGCCTCAGAGGGTATCTCTCTCCATAGAGGGACTCAGGGAACAGGTGCAGACTATATCAAAAAAAAAAAAAATGTAAACTCTAAATCCTCATTTCTTATTCTATAAAACCCACGTGTAGGTTGAAACAGGCAGGGACTCTTGACCTAACAACAAGTATTTCTTGAGTTATGGTAACTGTTTTAGCTAAGGGATTAATCTAGTCCTAAACTAATTGGGAGCTTTCCCAGATAAAAGCTTTTAAATAGAGAGATATCATGAACAGGGTCCAGAACAAACTGAGGGATATTGCTTCCAAATACCCAGAGGCCAGTTTTCAGGGTGTAACCCTGCATACAGACATTTGACTCCCAAGCTCACCAAAAATCATGTCCTCCCTGCAGTGACTGGCTCCTCTCTCTCCATCTGCTACCCTGAGGGCAGTCTATCCCGAGAACCTTCGTCTTTGGTTAGGCTAGCTTCATGTTCCTAGTCTTAACCTGTCAATCATCCTCACTTTAATCTGCTTCCTCCTTTGAGCAGGCATGCTGGTGGCCATCCAGGCCTGTGCTGCAATAACTCCCCTGAGCTGACAGAGTCCTCTGCCACTCAAATTAGTATGTCTCCTCTCTCCCTTTTGGTTGTTGGGAAAACTGAGATTCTGAGCCTGCCCTTGGGCTTGCTACATTCTGGAAGCAGCTTTCCTCTCCCTGGAGTTTCTTCAGCTACCCACAGCACTCCACACCTGAGCTACTGGCACCAAAACTGCAGAAGCCAAGGTAAACTCCATGGAGGTTACACTAGGTTGATGCGAGAGGCCTTCGGGTGATTAAATATTAATAAAACTGTTAACAATATTGAGCTAAATCCTAATTATGTGTCTAAACATCTTTATGGTAGTGAGGATCCTGAGAACCAAATTCTACAGCTGCGTGGAGCAAGGGTGCAAGAAATACTCCAGAGCATAGAAACTGGAACAAAACAAATCATACTGAAGTGAATCTGTGATGAAACTTACATTGTCTGTGGGTGGATTTTGATGAGCAGAACTAGATCTTTAGACACTCAAGCCCCAGTCACAGACATTAGTGTTGTAGTTATCACACAGACTTGCACAAAAACCAGGAAGTTTGAGGACTATATAGTGTTTACTCTAGACCAGGGATCGGCAACCTTTCAAAAGCGATGTGCTGAGTCTTGTTTATTCACTCTAATTTAAGGTTTTGCGTGCCAGTAATACATTTTAATGTTTTCAGAAGGTCTCTTTCTATAAGTCTCTAATATATAACTAAACTAAATAAAGTAAATAAGGTTCTTAAAATGTTTAAGAGCCTTCATTTAAAATTAAATTAAAATGCAGAGCCCCCAGACCCGGCCAGGACCCAGGCAGTGTGAGTGTCGCTGAAAATCAGCTTGGCACGCGTGCCATAGGTTACTTACTCCTGTCCTAGACATTATTGTGGGAGTAGAATGGGCTGCTTCTTGTTAATTATATCGTAGTGGCACTCAAAAGTCCCAGTCAGGGTAGGGGTCCCATTGTGCTAAACCATATATAAACATGCAGGCATGGTCCCTGCCCTGAAGATTTGTGATCTGAGTCCATAGATGGAAGCATTTGGTATATATAGTTCACCAGATTTACTATTCTACTGGCAGGACCGGCGCCAGGGTTTCTCGCGCCCTAGGTGGACAGCCATTTCGCCGCCCCCGCGCTGATCCCGCGGCTCCGGTGGAGCTGCCGCAGGCATTCCTGCAGAGGGTCCGTTGGTCCGTGGCTCCAGTGGAGCTGCTGCAGTGGTGCCTATGGGAGGTCCACCGGAGCCGCGGGAGCAGCCGACCATCCGCAGGCATGACTGCGGCAGCTCCACCGGAGCCGCGGACCAACGGACCCTCCACAGGCATGCCTGCGGCAGGTCAACCAGAGCCGCCTGCTGCCCCACCCCCCCCGGCAAAATGCCGCCCCCTCAGTAATCCTAGCACCCTAGACGATTGCCTAGGCTGTCTAAATGGTCACACTGGCCCTGTCTACTGGCAGTTATGTAGTACTAGAAAAAGACTTTGCCATGCAGTCACTTTTAATAATTATTCTATTGTAAATACTACAGTATACATAGTGCAAGCTTTTTCTGTTCAATAACAGTTCTGTATCTAAGCAAAAGTATTAGTATACTATAAAATAACAAATGTATTAAAAACCATATGGTAAGAATAAGTCCATGGTACTTATTTATTTTGAAATAATTGCTGTTTGGGATTTTTGTATTGATAAATCTTGTAGCAGTT
Source organism: Chelonoidis abingdonii (assembly GCF_003597395.2). Taxonomy (NCBI): domain Eukaryota; kingdom Metazoa; phylum Chordata; order Testudines; family Testudinidae; genus Chelonoidis; species Chelonoidis abingdonii. The sequence continues at coordinate 90,136,638 of NC_133775.1, forward strand.
GTGCCTAAGCATATCTTGTGCTAATGCTTCTTAACTCATTGGCTACCCTCTAGTACCAACGAAGTCCATGTCCTTAAATTATTTAATTTTCAGAAAAAAAAATTAATTTCACTTAAAAAAAATGAAAAGCAAAAGGATCTGGAAAGTAAACTCAGAGCCAAGAAAGACACATCTTGCTAAATCCCATTCTGTTAATTTGAATGCACTCTTTTTTTAAAGGATACATGTATTTTTAGTCTGATTTAAAAACATTCATATCATTTTAATTATATGGGGAAAGAGAAGTGGAGACACTTGGCGTGATAACTCACGTTCCTAGTTTTAGAATGGAGTGTTACAATGGGAAATAAGAGGTATTTTGTGCTCTTTCTTGGTAGGTTTTTAAAATCCTATAGTACCTTTCAAAAAGAGTAGAGTAACTCATGTCCTGACAGATACGATGTTCAAACCTGTATTTGAGCTCTTGCTGAGTACATAATGGCTTATCCTTCTGCCTACACAATCGCTGCACTGCCAGTATTTATTTCAGTGTGCACAGATCTCTGCTTTCTTGAGTATTAAAGGTGCTTTATTAAACCAAATTATATTTTGTAACTCATTTCCTTTTAAAAGGAAGGAAAATTGATTTGATGTGACATGAATGCTACCTTGTGTATTATAAAGCATGTCATAGCCCATATAATACACAAAAAATACTCCTATCCCATCAGTTTTAAATCCAACTTATTTTAGCATTAACTCCTTCTTAAATAATTCTAATTCCTAGACTCTAATTTGCCAACATTTATTTGTGCAATAATTGACACTGGTGGCACTTACTGTATGCAGTGTGCAACGCAAGGCTATCCTTTGCAACTGTGAAAGTAGGAAAATCTGTTTAGTAATAGTGGTTTCTAATCCACCATGCAAGGTGTGAAGAACTTCTCATACTGTTACTAGTCTCTGACTCCAAGATAAATGTAGGCTTTCCCCCTCTTCTCTCCCTCCCCCTCCCAAATTTTTTTTTGCATGAAACAGGAATTCTTTACACTGGAAATTTGACTTGACTTAGTCGTCTTATGGAATTGATTGTGCATATTGGTAAATAATGCCTGATTCATGAGTAGCATGGAATCCCTGCCTATTTATAGTCAATATTGCCATACATAAATTATTTTTGTTCATGTTTGTATGTCTAACAAAAAGGTACTCCTTTTTTGTGTAAGAGCCAGGGTTATTTTTCTTGAGGTAACAAATGTTCTAAACAAATGTCTCTTTGGAAGTATTCTGTGAGTCTATCAAAACAAACAAATTCTTTGGTGTCTTGTCTTGTCCCAGTGAATCCAAACCTCAAGTCCCTTATGCAAAGGAAAGTGCTTTCTCATAGAGTGACTCAGAATGCAGCTGAATGTTTTGTACTCTTTAGGCAGCAGAGGCATTGTAAACTAGCCCAGATAAATGAAGACAGCAGGTAATCTAGTGGAAATGGAGATAAGCAGTGAAAGCTGCTCTGGCTTTAAGAACATTTAAGTGAATGTTCTTGTTTTGTACACTATGGATACAGTACATTTATATTTTGAGACTAATCTATGGATTTCTTGTGTCTCAAGTTAATAACTAGCTCTGACTGTGGATTGTATAGTTCTTATGGTCAAATAATGTCTTTTTGTTCTATGAAGCATCGTTTTCCTGTATCTGCTATGTAAATAATACAAACAGTAGTAAATGCATGCCATGTAAATCTTATAAAGATGTAAAGCTCAAATGTGTAACTGTATTTGAAATGAATCACTTTGAATTAAGAATGTTTGAAACCTCATTTAGGGAATGTTGATGTTATGAGAGGATTTTGACAACAACCCAGCCCTGCAAATTACCTCAATCCTGACCAAGAGACTAGAGAGACGTAATTAAGCCTGTAGAATGTGCCCTGCTAGTCCCCTGCCAAAAAAGGTAATCCTGAGTCCGTGTTCTCATTCCCTTCATGTGCTAGCAGTTCTTTGTCATCTCACATTATACACTAGTAATGCACAAATGTTGTGAAATTTTCACAGCTTTCCAGCATCAGGAGAATTAATCAAAGATAAATGCCAGTAATTGATGATTACATTATCATTTAAATCCTATTAAACTCAGTTGCAAACCCTTTTAGGAAAGTGAGAAAGGGAAAGCAAGTCCTATGTGCTGATTGCAAAATCCTAGTTACCTGAAGTAATTTCTTCTTATATACATACAGTTTATCGCCCTCTGTCATCTGTACCTGCCTGTCTATCTGGTGAATCCTCTGGCTGTGTAACGTGATGCTTATTCTGTGCCTAAAAGTCTTCATTGTCATTTCAAGTTGCAAATATGAGATGCAATTTCAAAGTAAGTTTTAACCGTGAAAACTGAACTCTGGCACATTTTGCTGTTGTTCCAAGATCTTTATATTCCATGATCCCTGGAAATTAGATGAAAGACAAATTAGTGATTGTCATCCTGGCAGCGCAGAATATAGTCTAAAGAAGATATATTGAATATCAAAGTAGCATACCTCATGGGTCCGTCTGGCCTTCTCTGGTATACAGTCCCCCGTAACACATTGTAGAATAAATTTTAAATTATCCATACTTAGCACTTTACTTTTATTGTAGCAGGGTATAATCTCTGTCCTGTCATCCTGCTGTCAGAAACCCCTAACAGCTTGATAATTCTCAATTTGAACACGGTTAGGGTGACCAGATGGCAAGTGTGAAAAAATCGGGACAGGTGGTGGGGGATAATAGATGCCTATACTAGACACAGCCCCAAATATCGGGACTGTCTCTATAAAATCAGGACATCTGGTCACCCTAAACATGGTCTTCCCAGTCGGTGTGATTTGTCTGTGTTCCCAGCGTTCTCAGTTAGAATAGTGTTGTCTGTTGATCGATTTTTCTTTGACACTTGAAATCTTTGAAATTTACTACCCATTGGAGATGACCTGGGTTACAATAGTTGCAATCGGATTCTAGTGTCTGTGGTTTTCACTGGCTATCACCAACATCATTTTGATAAGCAAAGCTTGCATGCTACAAATGGGTCAGAAACCAAAAATAGACAGGCTTGTCTTGCAACTCTTAGAAGCTTTGGAGTTCTACCAGAACTTAAGCAGACCTTCCTAAATATATTTTCAGGTATCCTCTATCATCGTACGCATTAATAGCAAAACAGACCAGTAGTAGAAGTTATTTGAAATTTGATACCAAGTACGCTACTGCTGATTCCATAGCACTCTGAGCTGAGATGATTGAGAGCATGGGCAGCTGACCTTTTTATTCCTCTTTACCCTTTTACCCACCCCTGGAACACTTCAATTACTGAGATTACTCTTCTGTTAGATGTCAGATTTTATTGTAGAGTAACAGACCAGAAGAGCAGATGGGAGTTTATTATTACTAAGAACAAACAGATGTTTAAACTAGTTTGCTGTTTTCTCATTTTTTCTCTCAGTGGATGTGATTGTTGGAGGATGGTGTTGGTCAACTTGATATTTACCTGGAGTTAACTCAGGCCAAACAATGCATACCCAAGTATAAAGTTTCAGGCTTATTAGTTGGATATCTAGTCCAGAAATGTTTGACAAGGAGAATGAAGCAAACTGCTGACCTGTATCTCCGTTCCTTCCCTATATCATTATCTTTGATTTAAGCCACCATTTTATTATGGAGATCAGCTTTGTAGCAGTTTCTTTTGTGAGCACTCCTCAATTTGTGAAGGTTAAAATGAAATCATAAATGTTCGTTTTGTACCTTGCTATCTGAACTACTTAGATACACAATAGTGAAGCTAATGAACTTCTATATTTACACTCATTAGTTAGTGGCAACTACAATGTGGTTTTTTTTAAGTGACTTTTTTCCTATATAGTAATTTTAAAAGAAGAAGACATTTAAGTCTTTGAGTTTAAATTCTATCTACCTCAGGAAAGGAGTGTCAAAAAGGTGTTGTTCAATATTGTAGGGAAGAAAAGTACTCCTACAGGACAGGTTCCATGACTGTAGACATTTAGGTTCCCAATCCTGAGTGGAGCTTTGAGTGATATTGCAGTGCCATAATCTGTTAGCATTTAGCATCTTAAACTGATAATGCTCAAAGTCAGTGCTAGAGTTGGCTTTCTGTCCCTAATTCCCTGTTGTGCCAAGGCTCTATATTACAGGGCCTTTGTTGATAGGTAAAATTGGAGAGACTCTACTGCCCACTGTTGGGAGATGAGTGAGGGATTATTTCACAGAAAGAAATATGACATTTGAGGAGCATAGGGAATACGTTTTCCTGTCATTATGCATTCTGTATGCAGTCTTTTTTGTTACCACAGTGATCAGCATAGTTACATGCATACACAGCTTCTGTGTTGATCTCGCAGTGACAGAAATGTTTTTAGAAATTACAGGGGCATAGCATTAAGAAAAATGAGAGGAGTAGGTTTGAACAAGACACTGGTCTCATAGACAAATGTCTATGAAATAAGCTGGAAGCATGTACAAATTATTTCTATTAATGATTTAACTGAGCATGAAACAGTAATTAAATCATGACTATTGGCTTGCAAAACGAGGAGAGAACTCTGTTAATGCCTAGAAACATAGAATTTCAGTCAGATGTCCGTCTTAAGGAACAAGAGAAGAGATAAATAAGCACACTTACTTTCAACTGAGCAATTGTTTTTCAGTTTCCTGTAAGGTATGAGTGGATCTTCATTTCCAGCTATAAAACTAAATCATTAAAGATACTACATAGTGAATTTGTCAGGTAGAAACCCTAGTTCAAGCTTTTTCCAACCTTTTAATTAGCCGATGAGCTTAAGTAGCTGAAGCAGGCTATTAAGTGCATTTAGTTAATTGGCTGATGTGAGACTTGATACCTTCTAATAATTATACCTGTAGGATAAACTCAAAGTGTGGCATTAACTGAAGTTACCCAACTTCATCATTTGCCATCATAAAACAATTGTTAGCTTTGAGGTTTGCAAGTTTATTTTGGTGCATTTCTTTATGGAACTCATGCTCCTCTCATGCTAAAAATGGTAGTGGCTTTGCAATGAATACTTGAGTTAGAACATCACATTCTTTAAATGAAGGAAATAGGGACCTTCGTCTTGTGATTCATATCATATCACTGTATTTTTGTCCAATGTAAATGTCATACTTCTATGAAAAGTTACCAGTATTACCATAATGTGCTCTGCTTGGTGCTACATATTGAGATCAGTAGGAAACTGAAGTTAGTGCGGAATCCACAGCTTTTATTAAGCAATTTCACATCAGGAGCACATTATGTTAGTATTGTTGGATCAGTTCTTGCTGAAAAGAGCTTTCCATCTAGAATTCAAGACATCAGCACTGACCTATAAAGCCCTACATTCTTTGGGAGCTGGGTAGTTTGGAGTCTCTGCCATCCTGCCACAGTTTAGATTCAGCAGAGGCACTCAAGCTGGAATCCTTTCAATATGAGAAATGGCTCTGTCAGCAGGATGCTCTCTGTGAATGGGTCACTTGACTCCCCACCTTGCCTTTTAACCTTCTCTCCCTACCCGCCACCCCCCATTATCATGGAAAAGAGACCTGAAGTTTATAAAGGTTTGGGTTTGTTTTGTTGGTTTTGGTCTAAGGAGTCATCTTTATGAAACTTTAAGCAGTCTTCAGTCTTTAAAAGTTCTCATACCTACGTTACGTATATTGTATTGGTGTCCTTACTTGTGTACTGGCTTCAGGCATGAGTACTTGAATTACATGGGAAAGTCAGTGGCATTTCTTTAAAAGAGAAAATATTTAGCTAAATGCACTCTTCTATTTATAACAGTATATTGCTTTCATTTTTAAAATGGAAAAGGTGTCTGCACAGTATGCTGGATATTATAACTACTCAATTTGTAGCAAAATATAGATCTGACGTACAACAGATGTCCCTGCCTATCACTTTATTGAATTCCTGTTGACCTTCTGTGGTGTGTTTAAGAATCTGAGAGAGCTGATTGCTCAACCATTATGCTGCCATTATAAGCTTCGGTCAACATAAAAGCAAAGCTTTCTTTATAAGACTTCCAGCTTAGTTTAATCTTATTTTGAGCTTGCTGCAAGCGCACAAATTGGTGATTGTTAACATTTCCATGCAGGGGAAACACTTTGAACATCTTGAATTGTAAGTTATTTTTAACGAGATATACATTTTATTTCAGCTCCCAGTAAATGTCAATTATTTTTTCTTTATATCCTTTCCTTTGTACCTCATAAAAATGATGGTTGTGCAACAATTAAAATCCTGGGCCAGGACGGCATTCATTTGCAACAGGAAGTGGATGGTCTGATTCATGATTTCAAAACTACACTATGTGAACTAGCAGATGAAGGCCAGTTTATGCTGTTGGCTTTGAATGGCAAGCAGGCAGTAGCATAATTGTCAGCATAAGATTTACTAGTCGGTGGAATTGTGTACTCTGCAACTCCATCCGATACATCTAACACTTCTCTATTAACTGAATCCATGAGAAAATATGAAAGGCATTTAATGCTGTTTAAAAAAAATGTATCAGAGGGGTAGCCGTGTCAGTTTGGATCTGTAAAAGCAGCAAAGAATCCTGTGGCACCTTATAGACTAACAGACATTTTGGAGCGTGATTTCCACTCCATACGGCTAAATGCAGTGCCTTGCATGGTGTCAAGTATCAGAGGGGTAGCTGTGTTAGCTATGTTTCTTGATGAAACTGCTGTTTTCTTGATGAAACTGCTGAATTACATTCTTGGCGAGAGACTGAAAGCCATAAACAGTTTTTAAGTAACCTCCATGCAAGCTTTCTCTTGCATTCCTGAAGAGGTTACTAATTATACTGAATGAATTGTCCTAGGTACTTTGTGGTGTTTTTCCCCTTGAAAGAATCTGCATTGATGCTAGCATATTCATTTTCAGCCGTGATCCTAAATTTAAATCCAGCTCTCCAGAACTGATCCTAAATTTAAATCTAGCTCTCCAGAAGTAAAAATGTGCATTTTGCTGTCTAGCACAAACAATGGTGGTAATTGCATTCAATAGGAGCATGTGATTGCTGTTGACCTCAAAAGAAGACTTCCACTTCAGGATTTTAAGTGGTTCAAGTATAAAGGTATTTGAGGCTTTTGCTACATGTCTTTATCCTGGGGTATGTCTGCACTGCGAAATTAGGTCGAATTTATAGAAGTCGTTTTTTCAGAAATTGTTTTTTTACAGTCGATTGTGTGTGTCCCCACAAAAAATGCTCTAAGTGAATTAAGTCGGCGAACTGTGTCCACAGTACCAGGGATTTCCGGAGCGTTGCACTGTCGGTAGCTATCCCAAAGTTCCTGCAGTCTCCGCCGCCCATTGGAATTCTGGGTTGAGATCCCAATACCTGATGGGGCAAAAACCAGTGTCGTGGGTGATTCTGGGTACATGTCGTCAGGCCCCTCCTTCATGAAAGCAATGGCAGACAATCATTTCGCTCATTTTTTCTTGGGTTACCTGTGCAGACGCCATACTATGGCAAGCATGGAGCCTGCACAGCTGACCATCACCATAAGTCTTCTGGGTGTTGGCAGACGTGGGACTGCATTGCTACACAGCAGCAGCTCATTGCCTTTTGGCAGCGGACGGTGCGTTACAACTGGTAGCCATCGTTGTACTCTTGGGTGCTCTTTTAACCGACCTCGGTGAGGTCAGTCAGGGCGCCTGAGCAGACATGGGAGTTACTCAGCCAGGTCATTCCCATCTTCTGCTGAGCACCCGGGAGATGACGATGGCTAGCAGTCCTGCGGCACTGTCTTCTGGCAAGCAGCAGGATATGATGGCTAACAGTCATAATGCAGCATTTTCTGCCAAGTACCCAGCAGATGATGGCAGCTAGCAGTCGAACTACACCATTTGCTGCCAGCCTAAAATGTAAAAGATAAATGGAGTGTCTCAAAACAAGAAATAGACCCAGTTTGTTTTATATTCATTTGCTTCCTCCCTCCGTGAAATCAACAGCCTGCTAAACCCAGGGTTTTGAGTTCAATCCTTGAGGGGACCATTCTGTGTGACAGTTGTTTGTGTTTCTCTTTGATGCAAAGCCACCCCCTTTGTGGATTTTAATTCCCTATAAGCTATGTCGTCAGTCGCCCCTCCCTCCATCAGAGCAGAAAATCGTTTCACACCTTTTTTCAGCCCAGACGCCATAGCACCGGGATCATAGAGCCCACTCAGATCACCGCGACAATTATGAGCACTGTAAACACCATGCATGCTATCCTGGAGTATATGCAGAATCAGAACCTGACAAAGCAAAACCAGATGATGTGGTGGTGGCAGCGCGGTGACGAGAGTGGTGAGGACATAAGCATGGACGCAGACTTCTCACAAAGTACAGGCCCTAGCAGTGTGCACATCATGGTGTTAATGGGGCAGGTTCATGCTGTGGAATGCCAATTCTGGGCCCAGGAAACAAGCGCCGACTAATGGGACTGTATAGTGTTATAGGTCTGGGATGATTCCCAGTGGCTGCAAAATTTTTGTATGTGTAAGGGCAATTTCATGGAACTTTGTGACTTGCTTTCCCCTCCCCTGAAGCACCAGAATACCAAAATGAGAGCAACTCTCACAGTTGAGAAGCGAGTGGCGATAGCCCTGTGGAAGCTTGCAACGCCAGACAGCTACCGGTCAGTCAGACATCAATTTGGAATGGGCAAATCTACTGTGGGGGCTGCTGTGATCCAAGTAGTCAATGCAATCAAAGAGCTGCTGATATCAAGGATAGTGACTCTGGGAAATGTGCAGGTCATAGTGGATGGCTTTGCTGAAATGGGATTCCCTAACTGTGGTAGGGCGATAGACAGAACCCATATCCCTATCTTGGCACCGGCGCACCAAGCCAGCGAGAACATAAACCACAAGGGGTACTTTTCAATGCTGCTGCAAGCACTGGTGGATCACAAGGGATGTTTCACCAACATCAACGTGGGATGGTCGGGAAAGGTACATGACGCTTGTGTCTTCAGGAACTCTGGTCTGTTTCAAAAGCTGCAGAAGGGGACTTTCTTCCCAGACCAGAAAATAACAGTTGGGGATGTTGAAATGCCTACAGTTATCCTTGGGGACCAAGCCTACCCCTTTATACCATGGCTCATGAAGCCATACACAGGCAGTCTGGACAGTAGTCAGGAGCTGTTCAACTATAGGCTGAGCAAGTGCAGAATGGTGGTAGAATGTGCATTTGGACGTTTAAAAGCACGCTGGCGCAGTTTACTGACTCGGATAGACCTCAGCGATACCAATATTCCCATTGTTATTACTGCTTGCTGTGCACTCCACGATATCTGAGAGAGTAAGGGGGAGACCTTTATGGTGGGGTGGGAGGTTGAGGCAAATCTGGCTGCTGATTACGTGCAGCCAGACACCAGAGCAGTTAGAAGAGTACAGGAGGACACGGTGTGCATCAGAGAAGCTTTGAAAACCAGTTTCATGACTGGTCAAGCTACGGTGTGAAAGTTCTGTTTGTTTCTCCTTGATAAACCCCCACCCCTTGGTTCTACTTCCTGTAAGCTAGCCACCCTCCTCTCACCGCTTGGAGAGGCAATAAAGTCATTGTTGCTTCACATTCATGCGTTCTTTATTAATTCATCACACAAATAGGGGGATAACTGCCAAGGTAACCTGGAAGGGGTGGGGGAGGAGGGAAGGACAAGGCTACACTGCACTTTAAAACTTATTGAAGGCCAGCCTTCTGTTGCTTGGGCAATCTTCTGGGGTAGAGTGGCTGGGTGGCCTGAGGCCCCCCACAATGTTCTTGGGCGTCTGGGGGAGGAGGCTATGGAACTTGGGGAGGAGGTATGTTGGTTACACAGGGACTATAGCAGCAGTCCGTACTCCTGCTGCCTTTCTTGCAGCTCAACCATACGCTGGAGCATATGAGTTTGATCTTCCAGCAGCCTGAGCATCGACTCTTGCCTTCTGCCAGCAAGCTGACACCACCTATCATCATCAGCCCGCCACTTACTTTTTTCAGCCCGCCACCTCTCCTTGTGTTCATATTGTGCCTTCCTGAACTCTGACATTGTCTGCCTCCACGCATTCTGCTGTGCTGTGTCAGTGTGGGAGGACAGCAGGAGCTCAGAGAACATTTCATCCTGACTGTGTGTTTTTTCACCGTCTAATCTTCGCTAGCCTCTGCGAGGGAGAAACATTTGCAGCTGGTGCAGGAAAAGGGAGAGTGGTAGTTAAAAAGACACATTTTTAAAGAACCGGTACACTCTTTCACGTTAAACCTTGCTGTTCACATTACACAGAACGTGTGCTTTCGTTACAGGGTTGCATTTTGCCTCTTGTATTGAGGGCCTGCCGGCTTGGTGTGACAGATCACTCACGCTTCACCCCTCCCCCCATCGCGTGGCTAACAGCGGGGAACATTTCTGTTCAGCCACAGCCAAATAGCCGAGCAGGAACGGGCACCTCTGAATGTCCGCTTAATAAAAGCACCCTATTTCAACCAGGTGACCATGAATGATATCACTGTCCTGAGGATAACACAGTGAGATAAAGAACGGATGTTGTTTGAATACCAGCAAACTCCGGGACCATACGCTGCCATGCTTTGTTATGCAGTGATTCCCAACTACGTGCTGCTGGCCTGCCATGGTAGTCTCCTGCCATGGCGGATGGAATAAGGCCGCCCTCCCCAGAAACCTTTTGCAAAGTCTGTGGGATTACATCCAGGAAAGCTTTATGGAGATGTCCCTGGAGGATTTCCGCTCCATCCTCGTACACGTTAACAGACTTTTCCAGTAGCTGTACTGGCCACGAATGCCAGGGCAAATGAATCTATTAAACATGCTTGCTTTTAAACCACGTGTAATACTTACAAAGGTACACTCACCAGAGGTCCCTTCTCCACATTCAGGGTCTGGGAACACGCCTTGGGTGGGTTCAGGGGTTACTGGCTCCAGGTCCAGGGTGAGAAACATATCTTGGCTGTTGGGGAAACCGGTTTCTCCATTTCCTTGCTGTGAACTATCGTCAGTCTCTTCATCATCTTCCTCATACCAAAACCCGCTTCCGTGTTGCGTGATTCTCCATTGACAGAGTCAAAGCACAGGGTTGGGGTAGTGGTGGCTGCACCCCCTAGCATGGCATGCAGCTCATCATAGAAGCAGCATGTTCAGGGCTCTGATCTGGAGTGACCGTTTGCCTCTCTGTTTTTTTGGTAGGCTTGCATTATCTCCTTAATTTTCACACAGCACTGCTCTGCGTCCCTGTTATGGCCTCTGTCCTTCATGTCCTTTGAGACTTTTTCTCATGTGTTGGCAGTTCGTTTACTAGAACAGAGTTCAGCTAGCACGAATTCGTCTCCCCATACAGCAAGCAAATCCTGTACCTCCTGTTCAATCCACGCTGGAGCTCTTTTGCAATCCTGGGACTCCATCATGGTCACCTCTGCTGATGAGATCTGCACTCACCTGAACCTTGCTACACTGGCCAAACAGGAAATGAGATTCAGAAGTTCGCGGGCCTTTTCCTGTCTACCTGGCCAGTGCATCTGAGTTGAGAGTGATGTCCAGAGCGGTCACAGTGGAGCACTCTGGGATGCTCCCGGAGGCCAATACCATCGAATTGCATCCACACTACCCCAAATTTGACCCGGCAAGGCCAATTTCAGTGCTAAATCCCCTCATCGGAGGTGGAGTAAAGAAATCGATTTAAAGAGCCGTATAAGTCGAAAAAAAGGGCTTCGTCGTATGAACGGGTCCAGGCTTAAATCAAGGTAACGCTGCTAAATTCAACCTAAAATCATAGTGTAGACCAGTCTGTCCTAGCATTCCTCAAAGGTCTTGTCTGCTGCAGTATTTTCCCAGTGTCAGTCTAGCATGTGCTACCGGTGGTAGCAACTTTATAAGCTCTAGTGTAGGTAGTATTAAATGACAGCTGAAAATGCACCGTATTGCTGTTGCAGCTGGTTGAAGAAATGCTGAGAATAGTGTATCCATGCAGACTGGTGTTGCTACACAGACAATATAGCTGGGAAAGCAAGGGTTTCTTACAAGTTTAATATGGTTCCTTCACTGCTGATGAGAGGATGCTGGAGCATCATAAGTGTATCCTCTTCCCCATCATGGCTGAGAACATGCCTGATACATTGGCAGTTGTTTGTAAGACTAAGGAGCAGAGGAGTTGGGTGTCAGCCCTGAACTTGATGTAGTGAGTCTGCAAGATGTTCCACTTCCTAACTGTCACTATCTTTCAGAAGAAAGGAGTTGAACTTTGTATTGGGAGTTCTGTTAAGAAGATTAGAGATGTCTTGTTCATTGTGCTGCCATTAGGCAGGCAGCCAAACAGGCAGCCCTAGAAAAAACCCTCATACTTTTTAAACTTAAATTTATGAATTAATAATAAATAGACTCACCCCCTGGAAAACATGGTATTGGTATTTCCTGATACTAATTCAATAGTTTCTATCCAAGCCGCTTGGCTTTTGAGCTCCTCCCTTAATTTGAGCCATAGAATTGTGGAGAATTGTGCCCTTTGATATTTTTTTTATTGTCCTGGTGTAATAAATTTGATTCAAGGCATTTATAAAAGTTCATGTTATTTTGTCTTTAACTACTGAACACTTACTTTTGTGATGTCTTGGAACCATAAATGTTATTGTCATAAAAATCTGGATGGGTAGATCGTACAGAGGGACCGACCCTTACCATTTTTATGGATAACTGTCTTGCTTCCTCTTGGCAGGTGGGCTTTCTTGTTATAGAATTGATATTGCCTCCAAATGCGAGTCCAATGTTACAAGCAGCTTTTCATCCTCTATACCCCTCACTTGCTGCCTTATTTCTTTGACAGAGCTTCACAAGGGGACTCTGGTGGTGAAGGATGAAAAATAAAATATAATTACTGGTAACTCTTGAGTCAATTTCCTCTCTTTGCCACCACACTTTTATGCATCCTCCTCTTCCCTTGTGCTTTATTTCTCATGCTGTGAAATAAACCTTCAAATTGATTATGCCGTGATTTTATGGCCTTGTGTGTGGAAAGGGGGAATGGAGAGGAGGAAAGGGGTGCATGCTTATTTGACTTTTAGTTGTGTCCAGCTGTTAATAATTACCAATATAATTTACTTTTTTTTTTCCACCAACTACCAACAACTGATCTATCATGCAGTCAATGTGCCTTTAAGGGGGAAAAGTCCCGATAAACACTGAGATTCCTTATCCTTCCCTCCTACTTCCATAGTGATGCTTGCCTGTCTTTGTGCCCCAGTTCTGAGAACAGGTGAGCAGCTGTCTTTTTGATTGCACAGTGCCATTTGCCGTGCTGGCTGACCGCATAAGGATGCCATAGATGATTGATTTCCCTCCTCTGTGAAGATTGCACACGTCATTTAACACTAGTACATGCAATGTCTGGCAGCCTAATCTTGTAGGGAGTGCAAGCCTTGATTCAAGCACACAGTCCATTGTCTTCCACTATGTCTATCTCATTGACTTGCTTTAAAAAAAACCAAATCATTTCTGGTACTTGCTGAGCTTGTTGTGTGTGGTTCCCCTTTGTGAGGTTTATTACTCTGGAACATTTCACTCTGTGATTTCATTTCCTGGCATACTCACTTTTATAACTCATCCCATCTTGTCATTTGTCTTTATACTTTGTGCCTTACTTTTTATTGCAAATTAATTGGAATGAATCCCTCAAGCTAGCATCAGAGAATGCCATCTTGTTTACCTTCTTTGCTCCCTTGCCCCCCACCCACCCAGCTGCCCCACACACAGACATATATTTAGCTTCTAAATTCATGTATCGACTCGTGGACTGGGAAGTATAACATTTGAAACATAATGACCTCAGTAGAAAGTCTCTTGGTATGTGCATGTTTTCTCTTCCCAGAGAGCCTAAGGGAAAAGAACACCTCATTGAGTCTCATGTGCTATGTCTCTACTGCAATTAAAAACCTCTGGCTGGCTTGTGCCAGCTGACTCAGGCTCGCAGGGCTTGGGCTAAGGGGCTGTTTAATTGTGGTATAGACATTCAGGTCTGAGATCTAAGACCCTGCGAGGTGGGAGGGTCCCAGAGCTCAGGCTGCAGCCTGAGCCCAAAAGTCTATACCACAATAAACAGTCCGTTTGCCCGAGCCCTGCGAACTCAAGTCAACTAGCAGCTGTGATTTTTCAGTGTAGATGTACCTGTAGGCTGTCTACTGTTGATCTTACATAGTACCTCTTGGCCCTCAGTAAAAACAAGAATTCATTAGAACAGTTAAGACTGAGAGTGTTTCAGTGGTGTCCAGTTACATCTTCCACCCTAAACACTGTAGTTGTTTACAACAATTCAGTCTTTTTTTTTTAAAAAGGCAACTAATGTTAGAATAAATGAACAGCTGAGGTTTTCAGCCAGTTCTCCACTTCTGTGAGATCTTTCTCTATATATTATCCCCTCAAGTAATTAAGCTGTTGACCTAATGTAGTAAGGTTGCCAATTTTCTATTCGCACAAAACTGAGCACCCTGACCCCACCCCTGCTCGCTCTATCCCCCCTCCCTCTGTTGCTTGCTCCATCTTCCCCCCCCCCCCCCCACACACAGCAGGCACTCATGGCTCCAGCCTCATGGGTGGGGGCGTGGAGGCTCAGGACTTACTTGTGCAGTGGGGTGAGCTGGCGCTTGTGGCTGGATGAAATTAACCACAGAAATAGCCCACAGGCCATGGGTTCCCCTCTCCTCGCTTAGGCATGAGAGCCAGAAGCGGGATATGCCAGCTTCTTCCCAGGAGCCACGCCGTGCGGAGGCTAGCAGGGAGCCTGGTCACCTGGTCACCCTATAACGTAGGGGGGAAATCTTTGCATTTCTCAATTCTTTTATTCTTGTTAACCAAATTTCTATAGTGAGTCTGTGTTTTTTTTCAACCACAGTGGTGTAATTCATTTAGTAGTGGTATTAAAACTGAGGATGATCTGAGAAAATGGGCAGGATTAATAGTAGCCCAGATAATATTTCAAATTTTACAAAATATGTAAGGGAAAATGGGGCACAAATACTTTCTAAAATAAGTCTGTCTTTATTCCAACTCTATTCAGTGGCAAAAAAAAAAAAAAATTCTTTGAGATTATTTCTCGTTGAATTTGGGAATAATAAATTCAGTTTTCTAAAAGGACTTTGAGTTGGTAATTGCTCCTCCATTTAACAGCAAGAGAATTTTGTGTTCAAATAACATTCTTGATCATTATTTAAATTCATAATTGTTTCAAATTTGTGTTTAATGCAAAGTTAGCTTCAAGAAAAGATAGGTCAGAACAGGCTAATATTCTCGTCTATCTTTTAACCTACTTATCCCCAGAGAGGGTGCAGTGATTATTTTACCAGTTATACTTGGGTGTGTACAGTTTAAACAACTGAACTTAGTTTTCTCTGCCAAACCCTCTCCACTAGCTCCATTCTCCATTGCTGTCAAGGTCAGTAGGTTTCCGTGCCATGAAATCCAGCTTTACAAATGTGTTCCACTCTCTTCTATACAGCCAGGCAGTCACTGGATCTTGTCCCTTCCTCTAGAACACTGATTAAAATCTGTCCTCGCTCCTTCTCATTTCAATTCCTTATAACCTTGTGTTTCTTGGTCACCTATCTTAACAACTATAATGTTCATCTGTTGGGGTCTTCCTGCTTCTCCCAACCAGTCCATCCAAAATGCTGCTTCAAACCCCTGCCCTCTCCTAACAGTTGTAACCGTTTGTCCCTGGGTTACCTTTCCCCCCACATCCTCCGATCACCTTTTCATACATATCCTGCCTTAACATACTGCTTCTATGAAGCCTCCATTGAAGTTCTTTGAAGTTTATATTGCACCCGGGGAGAAAAACATAAAATAATTTCGACTTTGTGAAGTATAGCACTGAAGTTACAAAATGCCAGGATTTTTATTTAATTCTGTGCACAGGATGCATGGTACTCAGGGAGTGAATAGCATTGGGTATTGAATGAATCTGTTTGTAAGACCCCTGCCTAAGTTGTTCCAGAAGTTGTATAGTGTATGAGGCAGGGGACTGCAGGAAGGAAAAGGATGGTCTGGTAGGTAGTTGAATGCCATCCTGGGAACTGATTTTATTCCTGCCTCTGTCACAGAGTTTTTGTATGATTCTTGGCAAGTCACCTAAATCAAAAAGTTCGTTCATGTTCTTCATTTTGTGGGTACCCAGCTGAAGACCTCTGCAGTCTGATTTGTAGCATTGCTGAGTGCTCTCAACTACAAGTGAGGTCAGTGGGAGATTTGGTTTGAACGTGTAATGTACAATAAAATGTAGGTGACCAGATGTCTCATTTTTAAAGGGACAGTCTCATTTTCGGGGACTTTTTCTTATATAGGCACCTATTACTCCCCAACCTCTGTCCCATTTTTTCACAGTTGCTAACTGGTAACTAATAAAATGCCAAGTACTGTGTGAAAAATTGAATCATGTGCTTCTCAGATTGGGCATCCAAAATATTTGACACTTGTCCATTTTGGCTTTAATCTCTGTGCCTTTATTCCCCAGGCATAAAATAGGGATGGTACTGCCTCACCTCATGGAGATGGTGTGAAGGTAAATTCATTAATATTTGTAAAGAACTAGGATACTACTGGCTGAGCTTCACAAAAAAAATTATCAGGAGAAAATTATCAACTTTTATTTAGTGTAGGGTCTGATAATGTGAAGTAAATAGCACAGCTACATAGTGTTGAGGATCAAAAGATATATTGAATAGCTATCCATTCAGTGAGGATTGTCCAGTCAGTGCACAGAGCAAAGGAAAAGGTCTTATAGAAAAAATTAATGTCCTCAAATAATTAGAGACTATCCTAATTCGTGCACACAAGGGCCCCAGACTATGTTTGTCCAGTCAACCTTACTTCTGACATTTCCCAACTATTAAGTGTTTGACTTTGAAACCTTAGTGCTCTTTTAATGTGGGTTTTGTTTGTAATTTTCTAGGTTTTTAAAAAAGCAACATGGAAAAAATGGGTGTTTTTTCAGGAGAACAGCAAAAGGCATGTGACACCAGGGCAGCCATCCCCCCTTATCAAATTTCAAGTTCCTGTTTCAAAGAAAGGAGTCACTAGACTAGAGCTGCTCAGTGAACAGTTTTAAGAATATTTTAATGTGGGGGAAAAAGTGTTTTTTCCCTAACCTCATTCTAAGAAATGACCAAACTGTTTCTGCTGGAATGTTCTGGGAAAAAATCAGCCTGAGGCAGACACTGAGTATGGAAAATTTGAGCCCAGTTGGTTAAAATTCAGCAAAATTATAAGCAATTGAAAATGGGGTGGTGATATGGAATGTGTTGGGCAGCCCTTAACTAAGGATCTGCTACTTATGCTGCTTCTAATGATGAAAATCAATATATTTTGCATACATCTTATGACTGTCCCTTCACTGAATAATTGCTCCTCTTTTCTTCAGTAGTCTGTTCATGATTTGATTGAACAGTAAATTCTTGGGGCAGACACATTATCTTATTTGATTGTAAGGTGTCTCACAACTCTGGTGCTCTATAAGTAAAGTTGGAAGTTTGAGTTGAATTTCTGTCATTGATAATGGGATAACAGTATTCAAAATAATGAGCTATTTGTGGGGGGGGGGGCGGTGTCAAGATGAATCAATTGCTTCCCCTTATCTGGTCTCATAGTAGGAAAATTACTAGATCACATTGAAATTGACTTAGCAAGCATGATCCTAATAAAATGAAACAACTTTACTCATATAATTTGTGAAATTCACTTAAGAAACAGAGGTGACTATTTTGGGCTTTAGTCTGGATGGATTTATTAAGAAGTCCATAGTTGATAGTGCAGAGAGCTACACTGAATAACTCAAATTGATGACTGTGAGGAAAAAAACTTCATGATAGTCTGCAGAGGTCTGGAAACAGTTTGTCCTCCTGAAAAATAAGATTCCATAACTTCCCAGAAACAAAGATTTAGTGAAGCAGTTGCAGTCTTCTGAAGGCTCCGCCACTGTCCAAAATATAAAGCAAACTAGATGGACCACAGATTCGTTCTGTGGTGGTGAATCCTATTTCTAGGACAATTTGTCTGATGCATACACTTTTAATATATTCATGATGGGAGATCATTTTATTTGGGTCCAAAGGTTTGATATTTGTACTTGAAAAACAATTTTTTGTTGAGAAGGATTCATGTTTTTGGTTTTATGTGCATGCATGCAGATGTGGAAGAGAATATTATAGTAGTTGTATGAGTTTTTAGTCAGAAGACTTGGAGGAAGAGAGTAACATTTCACATCTGCAATTGTCAGATGTACCTACTATAAATCTTTACTTGCATCCCCCCCGTAGTCAGCATTCTAGATTCCCCAGTGTCTGTCTTGCTGTTTTTAACCTCATGCTGTTTTCTGAACCTGGGAAATTCACAGCACTCCTGGTAATTAGCTAGAAAAGACAATAAGTTTTGATTGATTTTCTATTAGGAAAATGTCCTAAATGAGACTTTAGTGGCTTTAATAATTGTGTGTGCAGAATGTGTGAGAGTGATGGGGGGTGGTTCTCAGGGGCACTGTTATTCATGCCCTAATTGCAACATAAAACCTGGGTGTGATTCTTGTGGAAGGGGTGCATCTTGAAATGGAATTACGGAAGAGAGAACAGGCTAATCCCTGGAGGGTAAGGAACACGTTTCCTGTGTTTGCAGTGACTCCTCGCACCGTTCTAGGAACAGCATTGAGAGAGCTGAGGAGGAGTCCCATCTGGTCAGCCTCCACTGAAAGAAGGCTTCTATGACAAGGGGTCTCTGGGGAGAAGGAGAGGTACCTGCTTGCCAGGGGAAGAGGACCTTTCATCCTTGAAACTGCAGTGCTATACAAATAATACATTGACGTTATGAATGTCTTTGTGGAGCAGCCTGTATCTTGACCAATGCTTGTAAATTTGACATTGACCTCTTCACCCTGAACTTATGTTAGGGACGGACAAACTTTTTTAAGTAAGATGCAGAAATAGACATCTGTTCAATATATTGAAACCCAGTCACTTCTACTGCTAGACTTCAGTCTTCCTATTTGACACCTTTAATAAGACCCAACTTCAACATAAAAATGAAATAAATCGTGAAAATAATCACTGGTTAAATCATGTTGTTTACTGTGTTGTGGTAGCTGTATTGGTCCTAGGATACATGAGACAAGTGGGTAAGAGAGTCTTTTATTACACCAGCTTCTACTGGTGGAAGAGACCGAGACCAGTGAGCTCTGTGTAGCTCAAAAGCTTGTCTGTCTCTTCTGCCAACAGAAGTTGGTCTAATAAAAGATCTTCACCACTTTGTCTGTAGCTATATCATAACTGTTCTGCACACATAGGAAGGATTGGGCTATCTTGCCAGGATAAAATTGTTCTAGAATGGCAGTAACAATAGGCAGAAAAAACAGATCTTCCATGCTGTCCTCCTCATCTAGTGCAGACCAGTTTTGGGGCCAGGGAACGTGGGGGAAACTGAAGTGAGCATAGGAGTGGCGAATAGATTGCCTATTCCAGTGCTGTAATACACTGTTGGACTGTTTGCAGAAAAGACTCAGTATTTGCAGAAAAAGCACTGTTAAAGAGTTGCAGGAAGTGCCTCTAACTCACTTTCATAATTAATGTTTGGGGGAGGAGAGAGAAGATCCTGTGGGATAAATTAGCATTCGTTAGGTTTATATGCAAACAAAGATTAGGCTAGCTAATGTTAAAGCAAATATCCATTGACCCAAACTGCCCTTTCCTTGCCAGAGGTAAGATTCCTTTTAGAATCTGATGCTCTGACCATTTGTTTAAAAATGACACATTTCGCTGGTCTTTTAAGTTTATCCAGTGAGATACATTTTCGTATGTTGTCTGCAAACCACTTTTCAGGAAACAGTTTAAGTTTTAACAAGCTCGTTTTTAGCATTTCAGAATCTGCTGCCTGCCTAACACCCACATCTGTTTGGTGTGAACTGCATGTGTCACCATTGTTCCAGACTGAGTCACGGTTAGTTTTTAGCTGCATGTGCTCAACAAAGACTTGGAACATTAGTATCTGGGCTTTGCCAGCAAACTCAGTGTCTGATTTGTAAACAGTTACCTTTGCTGTTATAAAATCTGGTAGATAGTCAGCACTTTTAAAGCAAATGGCACTAGTCCCATGTTAACTAAGAGCAATAAATGTATATGGTCAATTAAACTTTTGAAAGAATATCAGTTTTGCAATGACAGCATAGCCTGCGTGCTGAGCTACTTTGGCTTTCTGATGGTTTCATTCTCGTTGTTCATTGGTTTTATTGTTATCTGACTTAGTCACAACTCAAACATTTCCCCTGATTTATTTTTTAATCTGAAGAACATTTGCTGTGCCTACATGTATTATGAAATGTCACCTTGTTGTCTGAAATTCATGCGAATATCTCATTTTAATGAATTAACATTCCCAGATCCTAAGACATGAATGTCACTTTGAATTCATGTTTAAAAGAGGTATTATATTGGCTGTGTAAAGTCCAACTATATAAATGTACTACCAGTAACCTTGAGTGTATTTTTTCATTCTTTAAAGAATATGTGTGGATATAGAATTCTTTCTGCAGTGCCAGTACAGACAATGAGTAAATTAGGCTTCCTAAATAGTCCTGTTTGATCTTCTAAAGCCATTTAAACACTTCTTTTTTTATAAAGGAAGATAATTCATGTTTATGCTGCCACCTTCTATCAGCAATGGAAGGCGCATTCCATTTTCATGTGTTTTTGGTTTTAAAAGTAGCATCTAGCTTTCACTGGTCAAGAGTGAGAGAGAAATATCTATGGTGGAGGGAATTAAGGAGGGAAGGGACATGCCTGGAATAAAACAGCCACTCTTTGAAAATATAACTGATACCGGAAACTAAGATTTTCAGTTTGTTTGAAGCTTTAGGGAAAGTTCTGATTTCATTCCATTGGGAGTCAGATTATTTCATGTTTTCCTAATCTTTCATAATCTGGTAAATTAATTATTCCTGTACTTTGCACTGCAGTAGAACCTTAGTGGGTCCCCTGTTAAAAAATGTCTTTGTTGTAGCTAATTGTAGCTGTGTGTATGAAGGGGAGGGGTTATGGCGAATATTCTGATTTAAATTGCAGATCTAAAACACGTGGAATAAAGTTGAGGGAATGTCACTTACCTCACCCCTTGTAAATGTAGATTTGTAGAACACAAAATATAAACATTTCTCCTGTTCCATCAGTGCTCTGAGATTTTTAAAGACTAATAATTAGCAGCTCTATTAAACAGAAACTGTATTCCCTGGACCTCAGTGGCACAGCAATTGCAGAGTCTTATTTTGATCAGAGGCAATTTGTCTTCTGTAATGCAGAGGTGGGGTGATAGATTAGGTCTTGTACTGCCTCCATAACCAGACAGTGATGTTTGTGATTCTTCTGCAGTAGTGGAAATGTAAAGGCTGCTTTACTAAGGGTATGTCTACACTACCCGCTGGATCGGCAAGTAGTGATTGATCTATCGGGGATCAGTGTATCGCATCTCATCTTGACATGATACATTGATCCCTGAACATGCTCCCCGTCGACTCCAGAACTCCACCAGGATGAGAGGCAGAAGCGGGGTCGACGTGGGAGCGGCATCCGTCGATCCTGTACCGTGAGGATGCAAAGTAAGCCAATCTAAGATACGTTGACTTCAGCAATGCTATTCTCATACCTGAAGTTGCGGATCTTAAATCAATTTCTCCCCCCCAGTGTAGACCAGGCCTAAGAACATGTCAAGGGAATCTTCCCACCATTATAGGTGCTTGTCTCCTAGACTGACTGACAGACTTACATAGAATACTGCTCAGAGGAGACAAGCATACAGCATACCTCACCCATCATATGTCTGTGCCCCACATCTAGAATATTTAGTTTCAACCACAAACATCCTTACATTTGGCTGAAGGACATTTGTTTCCCATATAAACACTGAACAACATACTTAGTCTTGCGGTATTTGACCAGGGTAGGAGTTCTCGTTTTTTATTGCTTTCCCATACTGCTGTCAGGAGAAATGACCCATTTTGACAGGACTGCTACTGCCAGTGATGGATTCAAATACCACTTTTTGCATTAAACTTTTGCTGATA
This sequence comes from Chelonoidis abingdonii, assembly GCF_003597395.2. Taxonomy (NCBI): domain Eukaryota; kingdom Metazoa; phylum Chordata; order Testudines; family Testudinidae; genus Chelonoidis; species Chelonoidis abingdonii. The sequence continues at coordinate 90,158,715 of NC_133775.1, forward strand.
GAGAGAGGCTTTTTTCCCCCCTCATGAGATCGTTTCTATCATGCCCCTGCCTTCTCTACTGTTCAGAAGATGGTTTACCAAAAAAAAATAAAAAAAATCCAAGATCAGTACAAGTGCAGTTTGTACACAAGAAAAAAGTCCCAAAACAACTTTTGGGCTGTCCCAAAATTTTAATATATTTTATGAAATATTTAGAAAAACCCCAGTTAGTCCTAAGGATTTGTGTAGTCCCAATCAGATACTCAAGGAGCTGACTGAGGAGATAACTGAGCCATTAGAGATTATCTTGAAAAGTCATGGAGGATGGGAGAAATTCCAGAATACTGGAAAAAGATAAATATAGTGCCAGTCTATAGAAAGGGAAATAAGGACAACCCAGGGAATTACAGACCAGTTAGCTTAACTTCAGTACCTGGAAAGATAATGGAGCAAATAATCAATTTGCAAACACTGAGAAGATAGTAAGGTGATAAGTAACAATCAGCATGGATTTGTCAAGAACAAATTATGTCAAACTAACCTGATAGCTTTCTTTGACACGGTAACAAGTCTTGTGGATGGGGGGAAGCGGTAGACATGGTATATCTTGACTTTAGTAAAACTTTTGATACTGTCTCACATGATCTTCTCACAAACAAACTGGGGAAATGCAACCTAGATGAAACTACAATAAGGTGGGTGCATAACTGGTTGGAAAACTTTTCCCAGAGAGTAATCATCAGTGGTTCACAGTCATGCTGGACTGGCATAACGAGTGGGGTCACGCAGGGATCAGTTCTGTTCAATATCTTCATTATTGATTTAGATAAAGACATAGAGTATACACTTACGAAGTTTGTGGATGATACCAAGATGGGAGGGGTTGCAAGTGCTTTGGAAGATAGGTTTATAATTCAGAATGATCTGGAGAAATGACCTGAAGTAAATAGGATGAAATTCAATAAGGTCAAATGCAGAGTACTCCACTTAAGAAGTAACAATCACATACAAAATGGGAAATGACTGCCTAGGAGGGAGTACTGTGGAAAGGGATCTGGGGGTCATAGTGGACCACAAGCTAAATATGAGCCAACAGTGTAACACTGTTTCAAAAAAAAAGCTGAACATCATTCTGGGATGTATTAGCAGGAGTGTTGTAAGAAAGACATGAGAAGTAATTCTTCAGCTCTACTCCGCGCTGATTAGGCCTCAACTGGAGTATTGTATCCAGTTCTGGGCGCCACATTTCAGGAAAGATGTGGAAAAATTGGAGAAAGTCCAGAGAAGAGCAACAAAAATGATTCAAGGTCTAAAAACATGACTTATGAGTGAAGATTGAAAAAATTGGGTTTGTTTAGTCTGGAAAAGAGAAGACTGAGAGGAGAGGATAGGACAAGAAGCAATGGGCTTAAATTGCAGCAAGGAAGGGTTAGGTTGGACATCAGGAAAAACTTTCTCTCAGGGTGGTTAAGCACTGAAATAAATTGCCTAGGGAGATTGTGGAATCTCCATCATTGGAGATTTTTAAGAGCAGGTTAAACAGACATCTGTCAGGGATGGTCTAGATCAGTGATTTTCAAACTGCGGGTTGTAACCCAGTACTAGGTCGTGGAATGTAAGGCACTGGGACGCAGAGGCTCTGGTCAGCGCCACCAACCAGGCTGTTAAAAGTTCGGTCAGCAGTGCTGCCTGGTTAAGGCAGGCTAGTGCTTACCTGTTCTGACACCACGCTGCGCCCCGGAAGCAGCCAGCAGCACGTCCGGTGCCTGGGGGGGAAGCCCTCGGCTCCACGCTCTGCCCCGGCCCTGAGCTCTGGAGCTTGTGCACCTCTGCCTCAGAGCCGGACCTGCTGCTGACTGTTTCCAGGGCACAGCACAGTCTGCGGTGCCAGGACAGTCAGGAAGCCTGCCTTAGCACCCCTGCTGTGCCATTGACCGGGAGCCACCTGAGGTAAGCCTGCACATCAACCCCCTCCCACACTCTGAACCCCTCCTTCCCGGCCCCACCCCACAGCCCTCACCCCTGCACCCCAAACCTATGCCCCAGCCCTCAGCTCCTCTCACACCTGAAATCCTCATCCGTGGCTCCATTGGGTCACAGGCATCAACAGTTTTCTTCAACTGGGTTTCCAGAAAAAAAGTTTGTAAACCACTGGTCTAGATAATAGTCCTGCCATGAGTGCAGGGGACTGAACTAGATGACCTCTCGAGGTCCCTTCCAGTCCTATGATTCCATGAATCATTGTGGTATCTGAGTGCCTAGGAAGAGAGGGAAACTTTTAGGCTTCCAAAATAAACAAGGTTCTTTAATGTTATCTTAACGATGATTCTGCTGGGCCAATTGCTAACAAACCCAAAGTGATAATTTCTGTGATCACCAGCACATGCTTACATATTGGGTGGTTCTTCACAATGCTTAAAAACTGAACAAGTAGGCCTAATATTATGTCGAGAAACCTTTATAGTTCCTTTTTAGCAGTCTCTCCATTAAATGGATATTGCTATAATTAAAGTCAGGCAAATCCTCAAATATTTCATATAAATGAAGTGTCCACTATCAGACAGCTTGTAAAGTTACAATATGTTCTTTAGAGATTTCTGTGTGTGCACTAAGATTTTAGCCTTGGAGTCATGAATACTTAAATAACTAAATAAATGCAAAAGGGGAAATAAGATGTACAAAGAGGACAATAAAAAAATGCTTTGTTTTATAAAACTTTTACATTTAGTAGTGGGTCATAATTTGTGCGGAACTCATTGCTGGCAGAATAGAAAAGAAAGATCCTGATGTAGTATTGTCTTTGTGACAGTAGGATGCTGCTAGTTAATGTGCTTCTCTCACTGTATAGCTGCTGTAGCATGCTGAAAGATTTCTGTTGTTTTATGAATAAGTCATGCAGGCTGGAGCAGATGGCATAAGGAGTGACGAGACAGTTACCAGGGGAGCTTGGAGAGAAGTTCAAGGACACCCAGGGAATCTTTAAACATTTAGAGAAGCAGGTATAATTGGAAAGTGGAGGGGAGACCCCAGAAAGAATTGAACAGTGAAACCTGAAGAGGGTTGTGGGGGGGTGGGGAACCGTTTAAATGATCAGAGAGCCTTGAAAAAGGAAATAGAGCAGTGTGGGGAATATGTGCAGTTTTGGAGAGCTTACAGTGGACTAGAGTTTCTGGAGAGAAAGCTGAAGCTGCTCACAACTAAAATATAACCAGGTTGACTTCAGTAATGTGTGTTTGTATCTTTTTCTACAGTTGCTTTAGGTCGTAATCAACCCCTGAAAAAAGAGAAACCAAAATGGAAAAGCGATTACCCAATGACAGATGGACAGCTGCGCAGTAAAAGAGATGAGTTTTGGGACACAGCACCAGCTTTTGAAGGCCGCAAGGAGATTTGGGATGCCCTCAAGGCTGCTGCACATGCGTTTGAGAGCAATGATCATGAACTGGCACAAGCAATCATTGATGGTGCAAACATAACGCTACCACATGGTAGGTTTGTCTGAGATGGACACAACCTCAGCAAGAATAGTAACAGGGTAGATGGGAATGGAAGGCTTGTCAGTATAGTTTACCATTTGGGAATAAATTTATGAGACACACAATATCCTAGAAGTCCTCGTTTGTTGATATGACTGTCATCATCAAGTGATCTTTTTCTCTGTTTACCATATTGATGCTGGAAGAAACCAGAATTTTGCTGAGATGCAAAAGGGTGCTGACAACATATAGATCTTTCTAGTTAGCTGAGTCTCAGTTGTATGATGTTTTGAAATGTGTATTAACATCTGCACTAAGGACATGACATACAAAGGCACGCTCTGTTTCAAGAGGTTACTTCAGAATACCCACATGTGATTTCCAGTATAGCTTTATTGTACTTTTAAAAGCCACCTCTTCTAGGCAATCATAGTTGTCTTCTCATCTATAGGATAACTGTATATGACAGATTTCATGGTGTTTTAATTGATTCTTCACTGGGGAAAAAGAACATCTAAAACACCTAGTAGTGTTTGCAAACTGCTTTGATGTCTCGGATGTGCCTATTTCATGTGTTTTCACTTCTACTCAATCTGTAGTTTGACTTTTGATCTTCTTTCCTTACATGCAACGTTCAGCATAAGAAATAAACTGCTTCTCATGTTCATTGTTTTTAAGTTTAGTAGGATTTTGTTTGTTCTAGTTTTTCTAAGGATTGTTGGTAGTAGAGGTAGAGTTTGAATACCCGCTTTCAGGAAATCAGAGCTGTAGTTTATTTAAAGTATCTGATGATTGAGATTCAGGAAATATGGGGAATAGGCCCAAACTGGAGCACAGGCTTCAAAGCTTTCATGCTCTGGTTAGGCTGTACTTTTAGTCTCCCATCCTTAAAGTGGAATGATGAATTCTGATAGGCAGTGTACATATTCTGGCATTGTTTTGCCTGAAGTGTTAATTCACAATGCAGCCCAAGGGGACAGAAGTGAAAAATGGCTATCTGGGAGCTTCAGTTAACCTGGGATGATGCTTTTGGGAGTCATCATGTTTACACCTAGTTACACCCTGACTTATTGAATCTCTTGTTTCAGGCTTCAAGGCCCCTAGTGAAACTGAACTGCTCTCATGTTGTGGTTTGGAGTTTTTTAGCTTTTTGCGGTTTGGGGCTTCTAGGAGTGTCTCTTGCTGTAGCCTGTTGTATACACTGCAGCTAATAACACTTCAAGAAGGTGTTACTATTTGCATTGTCAGTGTGTTCACTTTCTCTCGCTCACTCTCAGCAGTTGGATTCTTTCAAGGTTGTTGAGAGATGAAATTTTTTTTTACTAGAAGGTGATGTGCTCCCCAGTGTTCTGACTGTCCCTTTAACACATCCTCTTGAAAACAAACAAATAGAAGGGTTTCTCTGTAAACACAACCTGTTGCTTTGATTGAAATCCCATGTGATTTAATATTGCTGTCCCAAGTGAATTAATATAGCTGTCCTTAATTCAGAGTACGTGTGGCTAGAAGAATCCACAGGCAATCATTTTCAGAATCTCCCATTGCTATACAGGTCAAAGGAGACTCCAAGTTCTCCTGTTGATTAGACAGCAACAAAAACATTTTGATCCCTCAAACAGGTATCCCAAGCCAAACAAATCTGAAACAGGTAAAATACTCCCATGTCTTGCTTGGTACAGTGGTCCTCATGTAGTCTATCAGTGCCCTCTTTGCAGAGCATATTGTTGCAGCATAAGTAATTTTAACCCTAAACAGACTTTTAGTAGTTCCACTAGGCAGGCTTCAACTGAGTCCAAGTGGTTATGGTTCACAATTGTCCACAGTTTTCATATCCAACAGGAGCAGTGTTTTGAATAAGTAATTTGTGTGGATGGTGGGAAGGAGTCAGAACTACCTAATGTGGTAATGATTGATATCTCAAAAGGCCTCTCTAGACTTTTGCTTTTCATTGGTGTTCCTTTGTCATAAGCAAGGTCCTGTGAACTCCGCACCAGTGTGATCCTAAATTCTGCCGCAAGGCTTCCATGATTTTGCGTGTCAGTGCAGAATTCTGTAATAGTTTCAGTTAAAATCAAACATTGATTTAAATCATGAAATGGTATATTATTGAACTATATCATGTATTGTTTTGCTATCAAATAGATTTATTTTACAGTGACCCTTAAATTTTAATGTTACTGGATTTTTGTATTTGCAACGTATAACGTCTACAATGTAGTTTATAACAGAGGAAGATGGATATCTTGGCAACCAAAGAGGGGACATTCAGGGCTTTTGTCACTCAGGGGATTGTGGATTCACTGGAAACTTCTGCCAAAATGATCAGTTGAAATAATTAACAGTTGAAATGTCAACATCTGCTGAGATTAATGAGACCAGTTAACATCTCAGAAGCTGTTTGAGTGTTTGCAGACTTGGGAATACAACAATGCATTGGTTTTCACTCAGTTTCTATTTTGAAGGTTTTTCTTTGCAACCAAAAGGATCAGTAGGTTCACTGGTATCTAAATTTATTTAATTTTTATGATAAAGTTGTCCCATAGATTGCCTCTCACTATGTGTTCTTATCATTTTAACCTCTGTTCTCTGTTACCTTCATTCTCCTTCCCTTGCATTATGATACTCTCACTTATCTTTTTTTTTTTTTTAAATTGGATTTTAGGCTCTGTAGGACAGGGATTGTCTCTTAGGCTATGTCTACACTGGCAATTAAACTAGCCCATCCCAACCCCAAAAGACAGAAGTTTTGCCGTGACAAGCAGAAGTGTGAACAGCGCATTGTCAGCAAGAATGCTCTCCTGCCTACAACACAAACACCACTTGGTGGTGGTGGAAGTTTTGGGTTGGCAGGGGAACCAACAAACAGCAGCTACACTGCACAACTTTTAGCAGCACAGCTCTAGCCACACAGCCATGTCACTAAAAGCTGTGTAGTGTAGACATAGCATAAATGTGTGTGTGGAGCCTAACACAATGCGGCTCTGATCCTGATTGAAGCTTCTGAGTGCTACCATAATACAAATGATTAATCAAAATATAATGGTTTTAGAAAATGAAAGCTTGAATCCTGGAGCACATTTCTGCAGTGAGAGGTGGATTCTGTGTCAAATTCAATGACTGGATTATACAGAGCACTGATTGAGAGATTTTGACAGCATTAGATCATGCATTCAGTTTAAATTTTGCACAAGGGTACAGATGAATTGTCACTTTCAGATGAAATATGAAACTCGTGACAGCAAGCCACTCAGAGACTGTCTGACTTGTTAGATCTTTGCCATCCTAAAGATAGGATGGAAGACCAGTAAGTATGGGAAAGGATTCTGATGGTTTAGCACGGTGGTTTTCAAACTTTGTTCCTAGGGACCCAGTTGAAGAAAATTGTTGATACCAACGGAGCTGGAGATGAGGGGTCTGGGAGGGGCTCAGGGTTGGGGCCGAGGGCTGGAGTGCAGGGGTGAGGGCTGGTGGGTAGAGCCAGGAATAAGGGGTTCAGTATGTGAGAGAGGCAGGAAGTTGGGATGCGGGAGGAGGTCAGGGTTCTAGGGTGGGGTTGGGTATGGGGGGTTTGGGATGCAGAAAGGGATTCTGGATTTGGGAGGGGCTCAGGGCTGGGCAGGGGATTGGGGCACTGGCTTGGGGCGCAGACTTACCTCCATCAGCTCCTGGTCAGCAGTGCAGTTGGGGTGCAGAGGCAGGCATCCTGCCGGTCCTGGCACCGCAGACTGCATTGCATCCCGGAAGCAGCCAGCAGCAGGTCCAGCTCCTAGACAGAGGTGTGCAAGCAACTTCACATGACTCTCGCCCACAGGCACTGACACACGCATACACATGTCCCCGTTTCCATTGTCCGGTTCCTGGCCAATGGGAGTATGGAACCGGTGCTGGGGAAAGGGGCAGCGCACAGAGGGCCCCCCTCCGCCTGCCCAGGAGCCGGATTTGCTGCCGCCTGTTTCCGGGGCACAGCATGGTGTCAAACAGGTAGGCACTGGCCTGCCTTAGCTGGACAGCACCACCAATGGGACTTCTAATGTCCTGGTCGGTGATGCTGACCAGAGCAACCCAGTAGTTGGTTGCGACTCAAACTTTAAAAAATGCTGGTTTAGCAGGTTGCTGGGAGGGGTAGGACTTGTGCGTGGATATCCAGAAATGTATGTGCTTGATTGTATATGTGTCTGTGCACATTCTTTACGGAAACCCACGTGTTCAATATGCAATTTTGACTTGATCAAATGGAAAATAAATAATTTTCTTTTCAGAATTCTCTTTCAAAGCATCTGTACCTACATCACTGAGGGAATTCAGAGTTTGAAGGTTTAAATCCCAACTGTTTAACTGTGTGCCAAAAAAGGTGAAAAATCTGAAAATCTTTGGGTAATTAAGATGGCACTACTTTGAACATTCTTAGGAATTTAGGAGGAGTATTATAAACCATAGAAAATTCTCCCTTCAGTGTTACCTGTAGCAGCCTAGTGCCTTGCACACAGATGGTTGGAGGGTGTACACACATTTATATATACACAAGCACATTGTTTAATGCTGGCATTCAGTGGGTAATACCTTTGGGATACTGCCTGCCATAGGGAGACTGAAGCCTGTTTTCAGAGACCCATACTGGAAAATATTGTACACAGAACATTTCTGAAATGTAGGAATTAAAATTGCATCACATGCCCACTGTTGCCCAAAATAATGCCTAATTTTCATGCTAACTTTCAGTTCCAGGTAGCCTGTAGTTACAGAATGTTTAGAATCCTTGTCAGGGTTTCAAGGTGAGATGTGTTTGATCTTTGTACAGAGAGAATAGTCAATATTTAGCCAGTCAAGTAAGCTGGGTTTTTTTTCCCCTGTTGTCTTCTGGTATGCCAAGTGTCTTCCCGTATAATGTTTCAGTCTGTACATTGAACAGCTGGGAGACTTGCTGGATTGAATGACCTTTACATTGCAAAGCAAGATACTTACTTTAGAAATTAATATCTCTGCCAATTGCCAAAGAACCTGAGTGTCTTATATCGATAAATTATTAAAAGACAGGCTTTCTGTTTATAGGCTCAGTGTAACCTAACTGTTGTTCACAAACTTAGTTGGACTTTGGAGGGGGGCGAATCACATTTTAATCTTACCCTATTCCAAATAGCACTAAAAAAGAGTGTATTATTTACAAGAAATCAACCACAAAACCTCCAAAATTAGTCTGGAAATGCACAGTTATGGAATTCAGCCACTCTACTTCTGCCATGTAATCTGTCATCACTCTTGCCTGATATGATTTACACCACCCAGCCATCTTTAACTTTGCCGCCTTTGTTTGTTATTTAAATGGATCCCCTGTCTCCATCTCTTTTTTTCCCCCTCTGGTTCTGTTCAATGCTTGGCCAGTCTACTACCTTGCAACCCCATTCTGAGACCAGGGAGCATGGCTCTAAGTCCCTCTCGTGGTTTCTCAAGACTCCACCTCCTTTGCACTTTCTCTGCCTCTTGACCTCACATATGCTGTCACCATCTCCAGCCAGCAGCTTCTGCAGACAACCTTGGATTCAGTAATCGTCAACTTATAAAGTTTGTGTTTATATTTTAGACAATGTTCTGAGTACATTTAAAGAATTCTTTAGTCTTGGTAATTTCCCCACACACATGCCTTGCCCCCAAAAAACAAAACATTAAAAGATACTGCTCAGCAATGACAACATGACAAAATGGAGTTTAGTCTATACCATTTTGGATTTATAATTCAGAAAAATAGAATATTAGCATTTGCTAATGCTTTAAAGCAGTCTGGCCTTAATATTATGTTAACATGGCTATTTGAATTTAATGAACAGCACTTTTTACATACATCTTAGCAATGAAAAAGAAAATGGAAAAAAAATAATAAAGGCTGTGTTAAATTTATTTATTAAAATGTTGCAATGTTACTTTAACTGTTTTCAGCACACTTAGAGTGTGTGTGTGTGTGTGTATATATATATAATTATTAAAAATTAATTGAAATCCATCTCAGTTAACTGGACTACTTAAACTTTGTGGCTAAGTGTTTTCTGTAGTGTGGGAATTTTTTTTGTAAGTTTCTGGTATACTGCACGTTATGTTTTTATCTTTCATCAAACAGCCCTAAAAGGGCTTCATTGCTAAGTCCAATAGCTTTCTGTTTAGGAACAGATGTGTCTTAAGACAGTGGGTTGTCAGCCAGGGGTATGCAGAAGTCTTCCACAGGGTACATCAACTTATCTAGATATTTGCCTAGCTTTACAAAAGGCTATGTAAAAAGCACTAGCGAAGTCAGTACAAATTGACTAAAATTTCATACAGACAATGACTTGTTTATATTGCTCTGTATATTATACACGGAAATGTAAGTACAATGTTTATATTCCAATTGATTTATTTTATAATTATATGGTAAAAATGAGATAATAAGCAATTTTTCACTAATAGTGCACTGTGACACTTTTTGGTATTTTTGTCTGATTTTGTAAGCAAGTAGTTTTTAAGTGAGGTGACACTTGGAGTACCGAAGACAAATCAGACTTCTGAAAGGGATTCAGTCGTCTGGAAAGGTTGACAGCCACTACTACCAACCAGTTAGGAACACGATTTTTCAATAAGCAGTCATGCAATATTTTTGTACATAAGCATAACTGTCACATGTACTGTAGGTAACAGTTACGTTCACCAAAAATGGGGATGATAATGCTAAATATATTGATGGACCTTAAAAAGATCTAGTTAAGTAAGCCAGCTAAATCTAGTATCAGAGGGGTAGCCGTGTTAGTCTGGATCTGTAAAAGCAGCAGAGAATCCTGTGGCACCTTATAGACTAACAGACGTTTTGGAGCGTGAGCTTTCGTGGGTGAATACCCACTTCTTCAGACGCAGGTAGTGGAAATTTCCAGGGGCAGGTATATATATGCTAGCAAGCAAGCTAGAGATAACGAGGTTAGTTCAATCAGGGAGGGTGAGGCCCTGTTCTAGCAGTAGAGGTGTGAAAACCAAGGGAGGAGAAACTGGTTCTGTAATTGGAGACATTTGTAAAGGATTTTCCTTCTCTTCCACGAGAAAACATGACACGGATAATCTGGGTGAACATATAAACAGAAAAGTGAAATACAAAATCAGAGGCTTGAAAGAAATGAAATTTTATCTATGGACATTTAGAAAAAATTCTAAACACAACTAAGGAGCCTGCTCCTGATTCAGGCATAATTCCCACTATGTAGTGTTTTCTGCCTTTGGGTCTGGTTCACTATAGTAAAGAGTAGCTTTCCATGTAGATGTCTAAGTGCTGTATCCCTCTACTGATTTTCTGTTATGCATTTTGCTTTGGTCAATGCGCTTCTCTTTGAAAAAGATATTTTAGTACCTTATATAACTTGAAGATGTTTACATGCTTTTTCAGTACTATATTGCTTCTCAGCCTAATAGTTCCATTACAGAATGTACTGAATTCCAGTAACACTGAGGCCATTGACTCATACGTTTCATATAGATGCAGATTGACTGATGGTTTTTAGTGTACTTGAAAAGGGCTACATAAGTGCTTGTTAATGTATGTTAGATACTTCACAGGCAATGTTGTAGTCTACCCTATTGACAACTCCACTGAGGTGGACTGGCTGAATGGCAATGAATACAGTTCTTTGACTTGGAACAGCACAGTGCAAATGGAAAAGATATTTATATCATAAGGGAGAGACTGACAGGTAAAATAGAACAGCTGACCAAACAGTATACATCTCCGTAGGTAAAAAGACAGCCCTTAGGATATGTTTACACTACAGTCAAAGCCCCTTAGCTGGCCCGTGCTAGCTGACCAGGGCTCAGATTAAAGGGCTGTTGAATTGTATAGCTGTTCAGGCTCAGGTTGGAGCCCTGGCTCTAGGACCATGAAAGATGAGATGGTCCCAGAGCTCAGACTGCAGCCTGAGCCTCATCTACCCCGCAGTTAACTAGTCCATTAGCCGGAGTCAGCTGGCATGGACCAGCAAGGGCTGACTAATTGCAGTGTAGGCATACCCTTAAAGAATGCACGTTCAGTGGTATTTGAGTGTTGATTTTAATGGAAAATAAAATGAGATGCTCAACTGTTTTTCTCATTGGGAATTATGATGGACCTCCTGCCAGAGCTGTTCTGTCCAATACTATTTTGTTAGCAGTTAATGGGAAAAAGAGTAGTTCATAGTTCAAATCCCTGTTGCAGCTCTCACTTATGACTGCTTCACGTTCTGCAGTTGGATCCACAGTAGATCACAGGGAGAGGAAATACAGCTTTCTCCACACCAGTTAAGATTTTATAGACCTCTATCATATCCTCCCTTAGTTGTCTCTTTTTCCAAGTTGGAAAGTCCCAGTCTCTTTAATCTTTAATCTTTCCTGATAGAAGCTGTTCCATACCCCTAATCATTTTAGTTGCCCTTCTCTGTGCCTTTTCTAATTCCAGTACATCTTTTGAGATGGGGAGACAAGATCTGCACACAATATCATGATGTCGGCCTACCATGGATTTATATAGAGGCAATATGAGATTTTCTGTCTTGTTCTCTGTTCCTAACATTCTGTTAGCTATTTTTACTGCCAATGCACATTGAGCAAATGTTTTCAGAGAACTATTTGACTTCAAGATCTTTCTTGAGTGGTAACAACTAATTTAGACCTCATTATTATGTATGCTTAGTTGGGATTATGTTTTCCAATGTTAATTACTTTGCATTTATCAACATTGAATTTCATCTGCCATTTTGTGGCCCAGTCACCCAGTTCTATGAGATCCCTTTGTCATTCTTCGCAGTCTGCTTTGGACTTAATTATCTTGAGTAATTTTATATCATCTGCAAATTTTTCCACCTCACTGTTTACCCCCTTTTCCAGATAATTTATGAATATGTTGAATAGGACTGGTCCCTGTACACACTCCTGGGGGATACCACTATTTACCTATCTCCTTTCTGAAAACCGACTATTTATTCCTACCTTTGGTTTCCTGTCTTTTACTCAGTTACTGATTCATGAGAGGACTTTCCCTCTTATCCCGTGACTGCTTGTTATACTTAAAAGACTTTGGTGAGGTACCTTGTCAAAGGCTTTCTGATAATCTAAGCACTGTATCCACTGGATCAACTTTTTGTGAGGAGAATGACTAAAGTACAAATACAAAACAAGATTAAAATCTGATTTAAATCGAGCTTTTGTGCTTGCTGATTTAAATCATGATTAAAATCAATGTTTTAAATAGGGATGTAAAATATTAAACAGTTAACCAGTAAGCATTAATCTTACCGGTTAACCCATTCTAACCGTTAACCCCCAGCTCTGGACCAGCAGGAGCAACCCCACTGGGCCACCGCTGGCCGGCCCCAGCATCCTCTCCCTTTAATTGGTTAACCAAATAAACAATGTAATTTTAATACTTTAAATGGTAACTTTTAAAACAATAATTACATCCCTGGTTTTAAATCAATCCACTCTAAGAAACATTAGATGATATTGTCTTAAAGAAACACTGTCAACTTAAATTACTTCTGGAGAAAAGTTTCTCTATTATTATTATAAGTAAGGAGCAGGAGAGTAAAACTGAGAGTAAATGAAAATGTGTGTTTGTATTTCAGCTTGTTTAGTGTGTGCATTTAACACACTTCATTCTTTTTCTGTCTGCCTGTATAGTCAATTCCCCTTTTCCCTGTTTTTTGTGCGTCTTCCACACAGCAACAGCGGAATGAAGAATGCTTGGATTAGGACAGAAATGAAATTATTCCAGGGCAAATGTGATACCTAAAACTACTTAACTCTTTTTTTTTTTTTTTTTTTTTTTTTTTAAAGAACATATGCCCTTGTGTATGTTTTTTTTTTTTTTAATGGAGTAAGATTCAAGATGGCAGTGTCCCTCTGAGGTACAACATATACGTTGGAACCAAACACACACAAGTATCTGTGAAAGACAAACCTGTTAGTGAACATCAGACTATCTGGGAGTACCTGAAGCACTGTGCATGTATTCCTTAAATTATTGCAGGATTCTGAATTTTTAGATTCGTTTGTAGGTTTCTTGTTTTCCCATTATGAAATAGCTCAACTCAATGGAATACCTGCCATTTAATATCCAGTTCATCTAGTTTATTTTATAGCCAACTTTTGTAAATTTTGCTATTGGTTCTGATACTTTAAGCACTCCAGCTTTTGTTTGTATTACTGCAACACTCAAACACACTAAGGCAAAAAAGATCATTTCTCTGATCCTCATGCAGCCAAGGAACAGAGCAGCGTTGGACAGACTAAACAGTATGTCCTTTCATTAATATAGCTGTTGGTGTTCCCATGCAGCCTTGACCTAGCTGGTAGAAAATAGTGTGGAAAGAGCCCTCCCCTGCACTATGAAACTATCAGAAGGCACATGTGACTTTCTTTAAATGGATTACAATGGTTTGTTGTTGTAGAAACCAGCGATGAAACTAACATTCATTGCTTTTATTGATCCAGGACCAGACAGCTTTCTAGCCTGGACGTATAAAGTTAGCTACAAAGTGCCACCAGCCCTTTTAAGGTTGTACCAGCTCCACATGACAGTGCCGTTTGCATATATTAATCACTTTTATTATCCCATCACAGACACATAGAGTAGTTAATTTTAAATATCTACTAAGCTTATAAATAGATTGGCCTCTTTTTGTCAAGGCATCTGAGAATGAAATCAGCTTTTTTTTAAAATGATGGGCTGAAGCATGGTCTAGTGGCTAAAGTACAAGACAGGGAATTAGTAGACCTGAGTTCTATTACTGGCTGTGCCACAGTCTTCTAACATCACCTTGGGAAAGTTCTTAACCCTGTACACCTTGGTTTCTTTGTCTGTAAAATGGGGATACTTGCACAATTCACATTGCCTCTTAGGACTCCTCCTGATGGCAATAGAGTTTAGATGAAATGCAAAGATGCCATATTTAAGTGCTTGTACTTGTGTGCTATTCTAAATAAGCACTGTATAAGGGCCCATATGCAGCCATCATTATTTTCTTTGGTTAGTCAAATACTACCTGACTTCCAAAACGTTAATCCCTAAAAAAGCCACCCAGCAGACATATACACTAGAAGAAAAGAGGTGGAGAAGAGAGTCTTCCTCAGGAGGTTTTGGATGGTCTCTTGATGCTAATCTTTGAATCAGGCAATAACCTGTGTTTGTTAGTCTGGAAGTACCCACAGCAAACTGGAGACTTTTAATAATGAACAGTTAACACACGTTTCTTTTAAAGCAACAGAAACAGAACACTGATTTTGGGAAATACTGCAGTGTCATTGCTATTTCTGGCTGTTCAGCCAGTGGTTTGATGAATCTGAGGCTGTGAAATGAGTTGGTGCTTTAAATTCTTCCGGGTCACTTTACGTTTTTAAAATTCACTTTACTTTTGTAAATTTGTGATCATAAAGCAATAGAGAGACAAGGTGGGTGAGGTAATCTTTTATTTGATCAACTTCTGCTGGCAAAAGAGACAAGTTTTGAGCTTACACAGAGCTCTTCTTCAGATGTGTTGTCAGACCTGAAGAAGAGCTGTGTAAGCTCAAAACTTGTCTCTTTCGCCATAAAAGATACTGCCTCGCACACCTTGTGTGTGTGTCTAGTATCCTGGGAACAACACTGCAAACATGAAGCAATAGGGTTATTTTTTCAAAGCTGTTATATCCATCACTTGGTCTCTGATGCTGTTGGACTAAGGATGTAGGGAGTTGCTTTCCTTACTAGTTCAATGAAAGAGCTTCCCTTACAAATTACACACATGCTTTTTAAATTCCAGATTAATAGTCATCAGCAAAATCAGCCTTTCTATGATGTATTATGTTGTCTCTGCCCTAAAACATAGAACTGCATTTGAAAAGTATCTTCAGTGGGCCCTTGACCATCAGTCATGGTTTCTAATGTTTCACTTCAAAATGCTATTGAATTATTTTACAGTGACTGCAAATCTATCTGTGTGCTTAATTTTAGACTTCATCAGCATTCTGAAAACTCTTGGGAACTCTGGATATTAAGTCATCTCCATCAATGTCATTATCAAAAATAGCCTTGTGGTGGGCCTGTGGATTAGAAAAGATTGTGGAATCTCTATCCATTGTAAGGAATGTGACATCTATACACAGCACCACTTAACTAGATTTGTAGCAAATTAGCTTCCTATTTATTATTAAACATCTAAAAAGGAAAACTGTATTAGGCTATTGGTTTAGAGCCATCATGCCTGGTAAAAGTAACAAAGGCAGGGATAGGAGAACAATACAGTTGGCACTGTTTGAAGTTCATAGTCATGTACTAATCTTATAATTCAAGATTACTGCCAAAGGTCTCACAAGGAATAAGATTAGCCACAATGAGCATGGTGATCCAAAAAGAATGCTTTACAAAATTCTGCAGATGTGAAGGAGTGATTTTAGCCTAAACTTTTTTCCATTGCTGAAACTTGTGTGTAGCATTGTACAGTAGCAGGTCATTGACATCTAATGCTTTTCAAAATTGACATTACAGTTTAGAAAAGTTCCTTGACATATCAAGTTGTTTCATTAGGTTCCTTGTTACTCAGATGTTCAGCAAGTAAATTTAAAGCCCTATTAATATTAACGTAACACATTTTGAATTTTTTCCCACCTTCATTTATAACTGCTACTGCTAGCTCTCCTTTTACAGCATTCAGTACCTGGACTACTTAACTAAAATGATAGATTGCATAGATTACAGTTCTGCTGCTGTCTTTTTAAACTTTGATTGTTTTGGTGTTATGCTTTTGCTACATTCGTTTTATTTTACATATAAATCACTATCTCAGTGCTTGACAATTAAAAATAAGAGCATGCCAAAAATATAGTAATCATTTCACTTTCTATTTTCCTTTCAGCCAAAAGAGCACACTTCATTTTTTGATCTAGAGTTAACAAATTCTGGGTGAGAGGAGCTCTTCTGGTCTCTCCAGTCTGCTTCAGAAAACTATCTTCCGCATACAAAAACAACTTGAGATGAGAAATGTGTGAAATGTTTGGGCTGTGATCATTCTGGTCAGGTGCAATAATTGTCATCCCTTTGGGAGATTTCACCAAAATTAACATTCTCATAGGATTTCTGTGCGTTACACGTTATTGAAAATACTATTTTTATTACTGGTGAATGGAGCTTTTCTAGTGTTTACAACTAAGAGCAAAAAAGACCCCCTTACTCCCTAGACTGCAGACATCTGTGGGCTGGCAGGGTAATTTGAAATGCCTGTAGCAAACTTTCTTCTTTCTTTTAACAGTAGGAGAATATTTCTTTTAATTTGCAGTGGGTTTTTTTTGCTGTGGATTAATGTAAAATGTAATAACTCCTTAAATTATCTCACTTTCTGTCCTTCTGCGAAAAGGCTAGTATGGGCACAGGATATAGAGAGTACTGTGAAAGGTTAAGTGATTTCTAAAGTCTTATTTCTTGTTTTGAATTTTTTTAACCATTTCATTTTTGTGTTATTTAATAGCATTGTCAAGTTCATAAAGCCTCAGCACATAGGATTTACTGCTTTATCTCTGCCCATCCACTGGAGGGTGGTGAAATTCAGTATTTAAATATGAAGGAGAAAATAGTTTTTCATGGCTGAAAGTACGTCATGTTATAATATATCAGTTCCTGGGAGCTCCCTTTACTTGAGCAATAAATTTCCTAAGCTTTCCACTATAGGCAGGTTTACAGCATTAGCTTATAGAAAAGCAGCGTGGAAGCATCTCTTGCTTCTGATTAAACAGAGTTAATAGCTGGTAGTTGAGCATTTCTGGTAACCTTCAGTTTTTGTTTTAATTTTCAGTTGGAATTTTGAATTTCTTTGAATTTTTGCTAAATATTTTTCTCATGACACTTAGCTTTTAAAACTGAGCAGAGTAAGTTTTTTAAAGCATTTTGAGATCAGACACTTGCCCTGGAATCCCAAATTCTATTGCTGTGACTTTACAATCCCATTTTTCTTTTTTAAATTTTTTTCCACCTTCCCTGTTACTCTGAAAGACCTGCACAAACCAGGGAAATTGCCTGTACAGGGGAAACGGTGAAATAGACTACAGTGTACAAAGGAAACTGGAAAAAAATCAAAAACCTGTTCATTTTACAGTTAAATTAATTTCAGGTGTTTGTAATTATAGTAAGTAAACAAAGATTCAGTTAAGCTGTGTTTCCTTTTAAATAATAAAGATGCTTCTTATAGTTGTCTCCTTTCCTTCTGCAATATGATTCTTTAGATTATACTATCCTGTCTTCAGTATATCAGAAGTAATATTATATTGTATATTTTTGACCAGATGATGAGGCATATTTTTTACAACCCTCCTCAGTTCTGTCTCAACGACCCTTTGCTAGAGACTGAGCTTTAGCTGTCTGTTATCTTCTAAAGACTGGTTAATCATTTCCCTTTTTGATCTGCTTCTTAGTTTCCTTCCTTTTATTCCTTTATTTAAAAAAATCTTTAATTTAAATTTTTATTTTTGTTCAACACCCCGGCCCAGTTCACTGGGCTTTCAGAAGTGTCTCAGATGCAAAGAATCTTTCCTGGTGACGGTGGACATACCCATGGTGTCTGTTGCCTTGGAGAAAACCACATTCCCCAGAAGTGTGGTTTATGCCAGCAGTTAAAGCTGCGGTCCAGAAAGGCTACAGAGTCGAGACTCAAACTTCTTCTAATGGAAGCGGCACCCCAACCACCTTTAGACCCACACCAAGACTTAGGACAGCGGCAATCCTCACCACAGCCCTCTACATCTGAAGGAGATGAGCCTAAGAAGACTCTCACAAGGCTTCTAAAGAGAGAGCTGAAGTCCCCACAGTGAGCCCTGAACATGGGGCAAGCTCCAGGCACCAACCGACCACGTGTTTGGGGCATCTCCTTATAAGGGGCAGCCAATCTTGGTTTGGCGGGGCAGTGCTTGGGGGTTTTTTTTGTTTTGGGGGGGGGGGTTGTTTTTTTGTTTGGCGGGGCGGTGCTCCAGGACAGGTTCAGCGAGGTGGCACTCTGGGTGGAGGGGGTGATTTTCTTTTTGGTTTGGCGGGGTAGCGCTGGGGTTTTTTGTTGTTTTTAATTCAGTGGGGGGGATTGTTTTTGGTTCGGCGGAGCGACACTTTTTTGCTTGGGGTGGCAAAAGAGTTAGAGCCGGCCCTGCCTGAACGACCCAATCACTTGTTTGGTATCATTGGTACTGATGGCACTGAAACATCTAAACCCAGTACCCAGAGCTCACACGGTACTGTTCTAACAGAACAAGGGCCACCTAAGGACCTGATAGACCCAGGCAAGGAAACATTGGTATCAGTGAGGCGAGAGAAAGAGAGAGACTGTGCCTTGGGAAAGGCTCCTTCACTGTGGCAACGGCACTGGTACTGTCAACGGTGCACCAAACAGTGGCGGACCGTTCAACCAGGACTGCATCTCCAATTCCATCGGTACAGGCATCCTGGCACCACCAACCACTGCTGGTACAGATGCCTATGGTACCATCAGACTTCAGGTATTTGGGAGGCCTTTCGGTGTCTGACACACCAGACTCTCCTCGGTACCAGAGCTCCAGTACCAAGTCTTCCTCAAGCTCCAGATTACCGTTCAACATCATGCCAGGCACTCCCATTCTCTAGAGGGGAGTCAGACAACAAGCAGAATGACAGTCTCCTCTCACTCCTCTCATGCACCCTATGGTACCCATTACCAATATGGATCTCCTCAACTGTACCATCCATCTGGCCCTCAAACTCCCTGGTATGGGCTACCATGGTACCAAGCCCCAAGACTTTTCCTGCCATCCCAGGCGCCTTACTGAGATCCATGGCCAGCATATACACATTGTGCCTCCCGAAGCTCTACCATGGCTTACCAGGAGCCAGTGAGGCACTCTCCTTCTGCCACCGCATCTAGAGCTTCCGAGCTTCTTGAACAAATGAAGGAGGAACAGGAGGCCGATATTGAGGAAGAGGTTACACCTGAGACTAACTTCTCATCTTCATCACCAGATGAGATAGTAATGCCCCCTCCACCATCGTTAGCAGATGACTTCAGACTTTTTCAGGACCTAGCTCAGAAGGTGGCAGATACATTGCAGTTACCACTACAGGATGTGACAGAATCACACCATAAATTACTGGACATTTTACATTCCTCTGCCTCATGCAGAGTAGCTCTCCCTACCAACGAAGCTCTCTTGGGCCCTGTCAAACTTTTATATGGCAGACCCTTGCATCGGTCTCACCAACGTGTAAGTGGGCCAATAAAAAATATTACATGCCCCTAATTCAGTCATTGTGGATGCAGTTAACTCCAGCGGTTGACAACACCAGATGAAATCCACGCCCTACAATAGAGATTGGAAACACCTCAGTCTCTTTGGGAGAGAGGCTTATTCATCAGCCACTTTACAATTCCACATTGCAAACTATCCAACCTTAATGCCTCCTTGCCCCGTTCTGCAGTGCCTGGGAACGGATAACATCTGACAAATGAGTGGTAGAGTTCATTCATGATGGGTACTCTATTCATTTCACCCACCTTCTCCCTGCACCCGACACCCTTCCCCATCCCTCTTCAGGGACCATTCTCACGAGAGCCAATTATGACAAGAGAGAACCTGCTTTCTCAGCATAGGAGCCATAGAACCAGTACATCAACATCTAAAAGGCAAAGGTTTTTACTCTCATTACTTCCTGATACCCAAGAAAAAAGAGGTTGGAGACCCATACTAGACCTCTGAGCACTCAATAGATTTGTTAAGGCTCAGAAATTCAAGATAGTCACTTTAGCAACAGTTTTTCCAGTGTTGGAGCAGGGAGACTGGTTCTTGGCCCTCAACCTCCAAGATGCTTGTTTTCATATTTCAATCATATCGTTTCATAGATGATACCTCAGATTCACTCTATGGCGGGACCTCTGCCCTGTACAGAGCATTTCCTTTTGGCCTCTCATTGGCTCCAAGAGTGTTCTCCAAGGTCCTCTCTGTAGTGGCAGTCCACCTACGCTCCCAGGATGTCATGATCTACGCTTACTTGGACAATTGTCTCCTCAAGGCTTGGTCCTTCAATAAAGCTCAACGGGTTACCCATACAACTTTGGATTTATTCTGAAATCTGGACCTACAAATCAACATATAAAAATCAACATTAGCCCTGGTACAGAGACTAGAATTCACAGGAGTCTATTTCAGCTCTATCTGAGTGAGCGCTCCTTCCACAACACAGATCCTCAGTCGCTCGATGCTTATTTAGACCATGCAACCCAGTCCTCAGATATCGGCCAGACACTGCCTTCAGCTTCCGGGCAGATGGCTGCCAGCACATTTGTGATAGCTCATGCCAGACTTTGCATGAGATGCTTCCAGTCATGATTCAGTTCAGTTTACAGACTGAACAAAGACAGCCTAGACAAACCACTATTGCTACCCACCAAGATCAAACAATCCTTGAATTGGTGGAAGGACCCAGGAAATGTCTGCACAGCCTCCCCCATTACTACTACTCACCACCAATGCATCCCTCATAAGTTGGAGCACACATCTCAACAACCTCACAGTATAGGGCAAATGGTTGCCTGCTGAGGTTTGTATTCACATCAACCTTCTCAAGCTCAGAGTGGTCAGGAACACATGCATTCACTTCCTCCCTCCAATCAGAGGCGCGCACACAGAGGTCATGATGGACAACAAAGCCTGTATGTACTACATAAATGGTCAAGGGGATGTCAGATCATCCTCCCTCTGTGTGGAAGCAATAAACTTGTGGAACTGGTGCATCTCTCATAGTGTTACAGTGTCAGCAACCTACATGCAGGGAGTGCACAACACAACAGTGGATGCACTCAGCAGCAAAATTTCCCACACGACCACGAATGAGAGATAGACTTGGTGATGCTCCATGACGTATTCCAAAGATGTGGGATGCCAATAACAGACCTGTTTGCCACTTACCAGAACAAGAAATCGCCACAATACTACTACAGAGCAGGCATCGGACAACACTCCTTTGGGGATGCCCTCTCCTCCACCCATGGGACAAAGGCCTTCTTTGCACCTTTCCTCCATTTCCTCTTTTATTGAAAGTCCTGTTGAAAATAAAGAAAATAAGTGTCATTCTGATTGCTCCCACTGGCTGAGGCAGACGTGGTATCCTTACCTGTCACAACTCACACTGTGTCCACTGATGACTCTTCCACTCCTTACCTCCTCTTGCAGAACAAAGGGGACACACTCCATCCCAACCTATGGATGATATTACGGCTCAAAGCTTGACTCCTTCATGGTCCTGAGACATCCTGTTCTGTGGAGGTACAAGAAGTGTTCCCACACAGCAGGAAAGTGGCTACCCATCATACTTATCTACAAAAGTGGACCAGATTTCAGTTGATGTGCCATTCCAGAAGAACTACCCCAAATACAGCCACTTTGCCAATAGTCCTAAACTATTTACTGACTCTTAAGAAATCCAGATTCTTTATTAGTTCGCTGAAGGTACACTTAGTGGCAATAGCGACTTTCCACCAACAAATATAAAGGTACTCTGTTTTCTCACACCTAACTAGGAAGAGATTCCTTACAGGCATAGCAAACCTCTTTTCCCCAATTCAGACATCCTACCTCACAATGGGACCAGAATTTAGTATTAAAAGGGCTGACTAGATTGTCCTTTGGACCCGTGGCCACTTGTTCACTAATGCACCTTTCAATGAAGATAGCAGCTCTGATGGTGCAT